>NC_089141.1:1001072-1352301 GCF_009819655.1 Sylvia atricapilla
CCCAGGAAATTTGTGAGAAAGCAGCTCTGGAGAGAGCCAAGAGGGGTTTTTTTCAATACTTCACCTCACTGAAACTTTTTCCTCCCTTTTCTGTCTCCTTTTGATCCTTAGCTGTTTACACAGACGAGGATGACTACTGGGATGCTGATGAACTACTAAGCAGTGGGAAGGTTCACAGTTTTTCAGGAACATTGGAGTTAATGTGCGGTCTCACAAACTTCTCCTCTGAGGACATTACTAAGAGGGTGAGTGTTTTATGTGATTTTTGGCAAAGTTGATTCTGCTTAGAACATAGTTTCAGTGCTTTGCCATTTAAGAAGTTTCTGTTTCTCTGCGTAACAACTCAGTCATTTGCAAGTCCGCAAATAAAGTGTGTCGTACTTTTTAAAGTTGTGATCTCGAAAAGAAGGAGTTGTCTGCTTTTAAGCACAAAGAAGTAATGATTTTTTTCCCCTTAACCCAGCACAACTCTGGGTTACAGCTGAAATAAACTCAGCGTATTTGGCAGTGATCATTTGGGAAGGCAATCTCAGGACAGAGACCACCCCTTCCATGAAATAAGAGTTAGAAGAGCCTTTTGGTACTAATTAAATCCCAAACCAAACAACACGGCAACATGAGCACGTACTTTTAGTTCACCCTGAGTGCCTCCCTTGTGTTTAGGTTACATAACAATCACTCAAAAGCACAATTAGCTTGTCTGTCAAATTTAAAGGACTCTGTACCTTTTCCAGGGCAGATAGGCGCTGTTATTTGACCTTCAGCACCTGGTTTTATCCTCCTTAAAGCACTTTGTAATAATGATTTGCTGGGATTTTGGGGGGTTTTTTGGGGTGTTGGTTGTTTTGTTGTTGTTGTTGTTTTTTGGGGGCTTTTTTTTTGTTGTTTGTTTGTTTGTTTGTTTTTTATTTATTTTGTGAGGGGAAAAAAGAGATTGAATAGAAAAAACATGGGTTTTTTTCCTCTCTCTCTCAGCTAACAGAGGTCTACAGCTCATCTCCAGCTTTAGGACGTTACTTTAGGTCAGCTCAGGTGCTTTCTTTCAGGTAAGAGATTTCTGTCACCAAAGTTATCTGAAAATTACAGGCTTTTGATGAGACGTGCACGTGCTTATGTAAACATGTACAGTATTTAAATCTGTGAAGAATAGGTTGTTTTGGGAAAATTATATGTATAGGCGGTGAAAACTGGTCAAAGGATCCTTTGGTGTAAATGGTAAATGCTGCTAAAATTATGTAATGACATGAACATATTGTTGCTGTGAAGTATTGCCTCTGTTATCTTTGGTTCTAATTGCAGCCCTTAAACATATTCAAGGTTATTTATTAAAACGAGAGTTAATTGCTGGAGACACTTAAGATTGAGGTAGTTTAAATAGTCTTAAGTAAATAAAACAAGGTTCATGGGGAGGAAAGAATCATTTTGTTCCCAAAAGAGATAAAGGCAAGAGGAATATACATGTCCCCTGTCATGGAGAAATAGCTGAGAAGTAAAGGGAAGACAGAGAGCTTCCCCAAGGACTTCTGAAAAAGAACTCTGACAAAAGAAATTAGAAAGACAGGAGAAAATCAAGGGAAGTCGTTTTGCAAAGTCCCAGG
The DNA here is from genome assembly GCF_009819655.1 of Sylvia atricapilla. Classification (NCBI taxonomy): domain Eukaryota; kingdom Metazoa; phylum Chordata; class Aves; order Passeriformes; family Sylviidae; genus Sylvia; species Sylvia atricapilla. Next base: position 1,002,671 of record NC_089141.1, read on the forward strand.
TCCTCTGAGATAGGAAGGACAGAGGAAAAGCCACGTTGGAATGTGGCAAGGGGCAGTTTTAAGGGCACTTTGCTCCCTTGCCCTGCCAGCTTTGTTCAGCAGTGAGCTGTAGCTCCTCAGCCTTCTGGGCACTCGTTATGATTTGGACCATTAAGTACAAAGCTGTAGTTCTGCACATATATTGATTAACTAATAACTCTCTCTCTCTTGCTGTCTCTCTCTCTCTTTCTTTCCTTTTATTTCCCCCCATTCAAGTATCTTTTGAAAATGTTCTGAATTCTGGGAGCACAAAAGATAGCTGTAGAATCGTAATCAGTTTTGGTAGACCACAAGAAATGAAATCTCCAGAGACGGTTTCCAGTTCACTGGTTTGTGTAATCCACTCCAGAGCTGAGCCAGGAGCACAGCTGGGTTGTCCCAGGTCCTGCTGGCAGGAAAACAAACCCTCCTACAGGTTCCTAGCTAAACTCTGCACAGGGCATTGCAACACCTCTAATCACAAGCTTCTTGTGGAGCACCAGTGCTGAAAAGCACATCCCACCAGAACAAGGGTCCAATTGCCCCTCGTGCCTTTGGAAACATTTCTCTGGCTGCTTTCAAGTACATACCCAGTTTCAAGAGCTGTTCTGAGAAGGGAGGGGGAGGCAGAAACTGGCATCTTTGGCAGTTTTCTTTCATAATGCTGTTCTTAGGAAAATGGGTTAAAAAAAAAAAAAAAAAATCCTGCTGAAACTTGAAGACACTCATCCTTGACTTTGTTTTTCAGTAATGAGAACTCCACTGTAAATTATCAGCTACTGTTTTCTGTACCACCATCAACAGAGGGATTTATGGAAAACAGCATGAACCCAGATTTTATAAGGAACATTTTACGTCAAAATATTTATGATGAAGATACTCTGAATCCTGGGACATCTGAATGTGATACCTTAAAGCTTGACCCGACTTCTCTCACATGTAAGTCTTGTCCATGAGAGAAACTCCTCCTTCACAAAGATCAGAAGTATTTATGGGAGAGGAGGAAAATATTTCTAGAAAAATATTGAGACTCACTAGTATATATGATTTGTGTAACAGTATTAAGAACATTTTAAATTAGCTTTCAGAAAGTCTTGATATGTTTAACTTAAACACTCTTTTGTCCTCAGATGAGAAAGGGAATAGTGATGAGACTGTTTAGCTGTGGACTCCAAAGAAACTTTTCTGATCTAATATTGTATTTTATCTATACAAAAAAATTCTCCTTGTATGTGTGTGTACCGTAGTGGAGAGACAAATAATTTAAAATATTTCTCCTTATTGTACATTTGGGTTTGAATGCTAACAAAACAAATTTTAACCCAAGGGCTGAAAAAGACTTCTGGTTTTTTTGTAAAATTTATCATGCACAGAAATACTTTTAAAGGAAACAAATGGTCATTCTTCCAGGTTTTCTAGGCAGTGAATCCAATGGCTACCAGGGACGAGGTCATGATTCCAATGCATTTATATTTGTCCTGATAGAAATGCCTGAATAAAAGTCCCATGAGCTTTGAAGTTTTACTGAAAACAATGCATGGAGCTGCCTCCCCCCAGTCCCAATTTACTAAATCACACTTAGGTGCTTTTAGAATGATCCTAGGCTAACAATTCAGCATTGCAATATAGGTAAATAAGGTTTGTAATTAACTCATATTGGTTCTCCTTGGGACTCTTACCAAGGGACAAGAGATCAACAAGTCACGAGTTTCAATTTTTAGAAGCATTTTATTCCTTTATGTTGACAGGATTCTTTGAAAAAGCAGTGTAAAAAGAGACAGGAAAGAATACATTGAAATAACTATTTAACATTTCATTTTAATATTAATATTGTACTGTTTTAACTTGCAGAGAAATTATGGAAAGATTCCTCATCTTCATCACCTCCTGGAAGAGATGGGATTCCCTATCTATAAGTAATCCCAGGGCAAGGAACTATTCATTAGGTAGAAACACTTCTAAAATTGTCTTATAAATACTGCCTGTATTGTAAATGGAAATGCAAATGTTATAAATGGAAAATGTGATATATTTATGACAGTGTTGTATTGCTATAGCACCACTACCTCCTTCTTCTATGTCTCAACAATCTGTTTCATCCTTGAGAAAATCATGCATTTGGTGCATGCTCTGTTAGCTTTGAAAGCTCTGCTTTGTCTTGCCTTATGATAAAATCTAAATGCTCTGCATGTGCTTTAAAAACAATCTTGCACATGGCTCCATCCTTTTTCTCTTGGCTTATGCAAAATCATCTGCACAGCTTCATCCTCAATGCTCACTTCCACTCAAACTCATCTCTCTTATTTTTTCCCCTCCAAACTTCATATGCCACATTTTCCTGGTTGCTCTTTCCTTGTAAAAGAGCCTGAAAACCTATTTTTATATATAGTGTGTATATATCTTTGTATTCTTTAATTACATCAAGGCCTTTGCACTAGCTCCTTAAGAGTGCTTTAGCTCTCATCATTTCCTTATTCTTCCTACAGTCTCCTTGGATGAGGTGCTCTTTGCTCTATTTTTCTCTTCTTCAATGTGAAATATGAAAGAAGAAAGCAAGAGCATGAAGAGATGTTTCTTGTTCACTAACACTCCTGAATGTCACAGGAATCTTTAAAAGGTCAAATCAGCAGTGTGCTTTTACAGTTAGCTACTGCTACTAGATAATAGATAAATACTTGACCTGGTTTTGGAAATCTGAAGACTAGTCTATACCCTTAATCATAGTTCCTGCCCAGCTCGGGGGGATAAAAATGAAGAGATGTAAGGTATTTGCCTTAATAAGGCAGGAAATAGTTGTTCTGGTCGATGAGAGACTGGATGAGATGAATCAGTGCCAAGAGGAAAGTGAAGCAGACAACGCAGACAGTAACTGCATATGACAAAAAAATTAAGCATTAACTTTATGCAGAATGGAACATATTCACTACCATGTGAGTGAATTATATCTTGTCATTTATTTATAGCCTTATAAATGTTAGTAGTGTTGGGTAGACACTTTTATGTTTAAAAGCTTTTTGTATTGTAAGAAATATGTCATAGAAATTTTTTTTTCTCTTTCTAATATTATCAGTTTATTTAAGGAGTAATCTGACCATGTTATTGTGGATTAAATTATTTATTTTTATTCTTGAAGTGACTGTTTTCATTCTTTAGCAGCTCTAGCCTTTCAGCTGTGTGAGTCAGAAAATAGCCACTGGGATTCTAAATGCTGAGCTGTATGAAGCACATCTGACAGCTACACACTCAAACCCATAGCTGCTGTTGCATCTGTTTAAACTGACCTTGTGAAACACTCTGGACCAAATTAGGGCCTCATATTTGCACAACTCTCATATTTGTGTTTTATTCTGATTGCCTCTTGGTTTGTAAGATACAGCATTGACTGTAAGAACTATAATTTCTCTTGTTATAATACTCTATGTAGCATACAACCAGAAGAAAGATTCCTTTTGACTCTTATGCTGGGCAAGGATAAACTTCATGGTTTATTTGGCTTGTCCCAAAAGCAGCAGGCTATGAAAGCACCAGCTGCAAAGAAACAAATTGCTGTTGAGATGCTGCTCAATCTTATTGCTCTCACCCCTGATCTTTTCCTTGAACACTTCTTTATCTTGATTCTAGGAACTGAAAAATCATGTGATGATTAGACTTTTTTATGATGATACCCATATGGGCATTAAGAGCTGAGAAATGAGTCAAGCATTCAGTTTTTTTCCCAGCCATCCTCCTCTGTGTGCATACCATCACCTCAGAACCTCACAGGAAACACGAGGTGGAGCTGTAGCAAGATGTGATATTCAGCAGAAAATGTCTGACTTCACAGACTGCATCCACTCAGGTTTTGAACTCTTGTTGAAGGAGATGTTAAAAAAAAAGGTGGTTACTGGTTATATATCTGTGAGGCAAATTGATCATGTAAAAGAAAATTTAAAAGTGAATTTATTATGACTCAATCCATTAGGGACACAGCAGAGTGAAAACACATTATTACATCAAGTTAGATATTTTGTGTGAATGATCAACATTTATTTTAATAGAAGAAACGAGGAAAATAATTACTTAGACACTGTTAAAAAGCAGCTTGTGGAGTGTGCAATCAACCCTTTGAAATCCTGTGGCTGGTGTCCATCCACTGCTCCATGGGACTGTCCCCAGCATGGAAATGAGAGGTGGGAGTCACAAAGGCACTGCACCAAAAAGCCAGGGCACAGCCAGATAATCACATACCAGAGAGGACTTAAAATCAGAAAAACCGTTCAATATTTTCTTCCATATTGTTCTGTTACAAAAATGGAGGGAGCAAAAAAAAACATGCTTAAGCAAGAACACAGGCACATAATCACTTTATGAGCTCTGGTAAACAATCAGCAATTGATGGAGAGATGGGAAGACTGATTCATGATCACAATTCTATTTTACTCAGGTTTTCCAAGTCTTATATACCATTTCAGCGAGGTTAATAATTTCTACTGCAATAATTAGGTTAGAAGATCATACAAGCAATTCATGCACTTTACAACATTTTTACCTTAGGGAGCTGATTGAATCTTTTCCCTTAAGCAGGTTTTAATCCCATCTTCTCATAAGCTCAACGTTCTGTTTGTCCTTACCACGGCATCCTGGTCACCAGACTAGTTATGCTAATTAAGTTATGCTAATTAAATCTGTCTTACTCTCAGACTTGTGTATTCCCACAGTAAACAGGTTTATACCTGATTTCAGCCCTTTGCACCCAGAAATGCTGCTTGCAGAGGCTGCAGGGCTGTGAGGAGGTGATGCTCTATCGCTGCAGAAAGCCCAACTGGAGTCTCCAGGCAGGAGTGAGCTGTGGGAGCAGCACCTGGAATTCTGCTACTGATACGTAGTTATCACCTGGGCAGCATCAGTATGGACTGTTTTCTTGTGGGTGTAATGTTTGTTTGGCACGCAGTTTATTGTTTGTGGGATTTTTATTTCATTCCAACTTTAAGACTTCACATTAAGTAGCATTATATTAGAAAGGGGAGGGGGGAATTTGAGAAATGGGTCCTTTATAAAAATTATGCATTGTATAATGGTACAAATCAAGCATGTCAGAGCAATTTTGGGCAAGAGTAAGTGTTTCTAACACAAGGTTTATGCTTTCATTTAAAACATGCAACATTCCCCAAACAAACATAAAGACCCTGTTATTATTGTATTTTTGAGATTTACAGCAGTAATTCTTTAAGGCCCCTTTAAAAAAAAAAAAAAAAGAGGTATTCTAAAAGTCCAGAAAAATGTACAGCCTTGGTTGTTTAACATATTGTAGCTCCTAGTTTTCTATAGAGGAACATTGTCTTCTGCTGGCAGTTTCCAGTGATTCCTGCTGGTTTAATTGTCCAGTCCTGTGCCCAGTCCGTGTTTCTCTGTTCATGGACAGGTTTGTCTCATAGTTAATGACTGGGAGATGTAGCCTAATGAGCAAACTCGGTGACAAGTGAGAGGGATTTGTTTGAAGACCCAAGAGCAGAGGTAGGATGGTTTCTGAGGCAGAAGAGTCCACTCTAAGTCACCAGGACATCATCATATTCACTGTGCTCCTCAGCGACATTGGCTTTCCTCTTGGGCACACTGATAAGTGCATATTCTATCTGATTATTGCTGTCCATCACAGACACTTCGTGTTTTACATCGTGCCTGACAGTCGAGTACCACAGTTCACTGGAATTGGCAGAATCTTTTTTGGCGATGTTTTCCTGAGGGGGGGAAAAGAGGGAAAAGTAAAAGGGTATGATTCTACCCTGAGGATGTTCGCAGATGTCAGCACATCTGGAATAGCCTGTACACCCACGCAGTGACTAATACACGCGGTTTTAGGTTTGTAAAGACGAACACTTCGCCTAAAGCGTTTGTAAAGCCTAACAAAGTGGGTTTGTTGGTAGCTGTGCGGGCTGTGGCTGCTCACCCGGACAGCCCGAGGATGCTCGGCGGTGGCGGCCAGCTAAAACCATCGCCACACGAGGGAGCGCACGGCGGGGATCATCCCCGGGACACCCATCCCTCAGGGATCATCCCGCAGGGATCACCCCTGGGATCACCCCGGGACACCCACCCCAGCAGCAGATGGGAGCTGCTGGCCAAGGAGGGAAGGTTACAGAGATGTTATCGCTGCTTGTCAAGGGAGAGCATCTGCGGTTTGAACAAGACTTGATATGGGGTGTTTCGGGAATGAACTGAAGGAAGGGTGACTTGCAGGATAAAAAGCATAAGGAAAGAGAGGAAGAAAGGGAGTCAGGGACTGTGCAGAGTCTGGGAGCCACTCACTGGTGAAAATTAAGAGTCTGGGAGGCAGCAAAGACCCAAAGCACAGGTGTGTGTGTGTGTGGCTGTCCAGGAGATGCAGTCCTGGAAGGAGCCCAGGGATGAGGTGAGGGCTAATCCCTTCCCCAGCAGCCCTCACCTGAAGCTGCCCTTAAGAACAGGAGAAGAGAACCATTAGCAAAGGAGGAGGTAAGGTTGTGTGAGCAAATGCCTTCCCAACTCTGCTCAGACTTGTCCCTCCTTTGCCTCCTGAGGGGGTTTGCTCATGGCTTGTGGGTGATTGTGCAGTAAATAGTTGGCAGGATGACTCATCCCAAAGGGCTAATGAGCACTGATTAAGTGGTTGGAGCCACAAGTTAATAATCTGTTTGCCCTTAGTTCTTGATTGGAATGCACTCAAGCCAGGGAGTAACTACTGGCTTTATAGTGGGGTTCTCTGCTGTCTGCCCCAGTGCAGTGTTTTGAGTGAGTGTTGCTGGGTTCGTGGTGACATTTGTAGCTACCTTCCACACTGTATAACAGAGGTCTGTGTTTCATGGGTTAAAAACTCCGAAGGGTTAGCTTTTATTTTTTCAAGCCTAGAAGAAGGACAGTGTTAGAACGAAATTCCTGCAAGAATTTGCCTTGCATTTTCCAAGTTCATGAAAGTCATGTGGTCTATTTAGATTCTGCTTTGTGTAGAAGATCTCCTGACCTTGAGAACATGAAAATAAATTCTGATTTTTGATTTAAGGTTTTATAAAGTTTTGAGATGTAGAAATTTCAAGAATTTTAAGGAGCAGAACAATCAGAGTAGACTTGCTTATCATCAAGTTCATGGTTCTTTCAATCCCCTAGTCATGATTGCAAAAATGGAAGGACAGCAGTATTTCTCTTAATGTACCTGTGAAATAAGAACAGGTAGGCTCTTAATTTTCATGAGTGAGTGGCTCTCAGTGCACTAAGTGGAGTCTGGAGCATCTCTTGTCCCTTCAAACACATAGCTCTAACTAAACTTGCTGAGTCACATTTTCCAGAATCCTTTTGAAAGGCTGTTATCATCCACCTTCTCTTATCAGCGGGCAGACTGAAGTGCAGAGGTGAAGGGATTTATCCCACCCGCCAATGGAGCGAGTGTGAAAACTTCCATTACTCCCAGGCCAAGTTTACCCTCAGCAGGGGCAGCTCTCCTATTGCACGAATGGCCCAACACACCCTGCAAGGAACTGTTCTCAAACCACACTCTGGGGCTTTTCCTCGGGACACCAAAAACTCTCAAAAGCAGACAGCTACTTGGCAGGTTCCCCATTACAGTTCCACCCCCTCCCGTTCCCCCACAGTCCATCCCACACTCACAGGTACAAACGATGAGCTCATTTCATCACACCCTTTTCTGTCATCTTGCCCACTTTCTTCAAAATTTTCTGCTAAACACCCACTTATCTGCTGGGCACCAACTTTTGCTTTTACTGAGGTCATCTTTGTTTAAAAAAAAAACCCACAAAAAAACCCAAACCAACCCGGTTAGGCTGCCAAATGGCAGTGGTACATAGGGGTTCTGATGGTTGCTTTTCAGCAGGGATTCAAGATGCAACTTCATTTCCCCTCTGCTAAGATTAATTATTTTTGAAGCAGTGGCAGCAAACTGTACTCAGTACTCAGCCCCTGGAGTTCAGCACATTAACACACACAAACAGCCAAAGACAAACGACCACTTGAGAATGTGAAGTGCCACAGTGGAGAGGTGGCTGTTCCCGCACTCCTGCCTTCCAGCATCATGAATTTGGGCAGAGAAGCAGGGCACACACCAAGTTAGAGAGTTACTTATGAAATTACTCTGGATGCATTGCCAGAAGCCCCAAAGCTAACCCCAAAGCAGAGGGGTAAGATAAACAGGCAGTGGGTTTATCTTACCACTCTTTCCTGCCTTGAAATGCAACCACTTGCTTCGTTCTCATTTATCAGAAACTAAATGTGCAACCTGAAAGGGCGTGTTTGGTTTTGTGGAGATTTTTTTTCTTTTGTTTTCTTCCTTCTAGAGGCAATGAGATGCTGGAAGGGGAAACATTATTCTTTTCCAACAGAGCCTCAGCCATTTGTTGATACATCTGCTATTGTTTTAGAATGCAAAGATCAACCAAAACCCTTTAAACCTCAAAGCATTAAATGTCTCTTTGTTTTTCAACTGAAAATTTCTTTATTACTAAACCTGGTTGGTAATAGTCTATTTAAATGGCTTTTAGAGAAAACATCATGCTGAAACTGAAACTCTTCCAGGAAAGATGCCAGTAGTCAAGAGACCAGCTACCAAAAAGCTGAGTGGAGAAGGGAAGGAGAAGGAGAGAAGCATCTCTGCAGCCGTGAGTTGTGCAGAGGACATTCACTGAGACATCATCACAAGGTTCAGCCTCCTGAATTGCCTGCTTTGGGCCAGACAACACTACACTCAGCCTCAGAAATTATGATGTGTGCTGCAGTCTTTTTTGGCTGCCCAAGAGCTGGGCTGCATCTCAGTGTGACAGTTTTATGTGCACACAATTATTTTGCATGTAGGTTTAAACTGGTGCTTTCCTGCATCCTAAGCAAATAGTCTGATCATAGGCTTTTCTTTCTTCTGCAGGAACATGATGGACACATGTGTCCACGTGTCACATTGAACATGTGGATGCTTTGGACTCTGTTGCCCCAGAGAGTGGAGGGAAGGGGAGGGAAAATCAGTTTTAGTCTTTACCTTGATGGTACCTGGTGGGTAGCTGCAGGTCTGTGCTGAGGAAAGAGGAAGAAAACACATGAGATTGTCATTCTCTGGTGTAGCAACACTAGACAAGGATTTTCATCAGCACAGGATTTACTCAGTCACAGACTGAACATAAGTTGTGCAAAAGCTTGAACTTGTATGACAATAGTAGGGAAAAGGGTTAAACCTCAGAGCTAAATAAATCTGATGACTTTTTGAGATTTATCTTGTCTCTATAGACATTTGGGTCACACAGCAGTGCTCACTGACCCAAAATAAACCTAGACGTGCAATCTTCTTGGGTTCTTTTTGTTTTAGTTTCATTTAGTTAACTGGAATCAGTTTTACACATTTGTCATAGAGATGAAAGTTCTTGCTTGCTTTCTGACTGTGTTTTAGCTCTATCACCTGTGCAGCCACAATCCTGCCTGGGATCTCTGGCTGGATGCTGGGGCACAAAGGTACTACCTGCTGTGCCACATGTGCTGGGTGTCTGTGCACAGACTTGGCAGCCTGGGGCTTTATCTCTCTGTCTCATCAATATCTAAGTGGCAGAGGTCTGTCATTTTGCATTCTGCTTTCTCCTAGCCTTGTCTTTATCTGGCTGGTTCTTAACCCGAGGTGGATTGAACATGTTGTTCCTGTAAAAAGCTGAACTTTCACTTTTGATTAAGATAACAAGGCTTTTTTAAGGCTGCTTATTTGGCAAACTGATAGGAGAGACATCAGTCTCTCAGTATTGCATTGAAACTGCCATCTTAGAGAATTTATGGTGTTTTCAAACATTATTGTGCTGCCTTACCAATGCCACGAAATTGCCAATGTAGGTGACTAACAAGAGGAGGATTTTTGCTAATGCTGCAACTTGCCAAAGTGGTAGAAGTATTTTTGTACCTTTGCTACATAAATGCCTTGATGGGAAAAGCCAGCAGCCTGAATCTAAACCAACACCTCCTGATTCACATGAGCTACATGTGATCCTGACTACCACAAGAGCCTTCTCTATTTGAATATTTGAAGGAACTGTTTTGTTAGGAGAACACGTCATACCGATGACTGTTTGGAGGAAGCCCTAAGCAGTGTCTGTGCATGGGGAGCAGGTCTGGTGTGTGAGCAGATGTAGGCTGTGCTGTGCTGTGCTGTGCTGTGCTGTGCTGTGCTGTGCTGTGCTGTGCTGTGCTGTGCTGTGCTGTGCTGTGCTGTGCCAGCAGCCCTCTGGCTCAGCAGCCCTCCACCTCCAGTGACACACAAGGGCCAAGTGTCTCATGGCAGGAGGCAGCAGCTGAGGACCTGGGGCTCAGCAGCTGGAAGGGGATGGCTGCTCACTGCTGCTGCCTTCTCCAGGAACAGGAAAAACCAAGGAGCCCCCGAGTGAGCCAGCACAGTGGGACAGCAGAGGGCAGCTATATTCCCCAGTGGATGCAAGGAGGTTTCCCTCCGGTGGGATGCAAAATGCCTTGCCGTGGCTGTGCCTGTCAGCTGCCTCTACAGAGATGCAGGGATCTCCCCCGTGTCCCCACTCATGCCCCACACCACCCCCAGGGGCTCCAGCTCCTTTACTTACTTTCCTTGTGGGAGTATCTTTTTCTCCGGCTGGCTACTGGCGCTTTCCACCTAGGGATGGAAATAAGGGTGAGCAGAGGCAGATCTGAGGATCTCCACGGTCCTCACTTCCCACTGCCAGCCGGGGGCACAGGGAAACCCTCAGGGAGATACCTTCTGCAGCTGTTTGGACCAGACACTTTATGTAGCTTCTCCGCTGCTGCTGTCCCCAAGAGGCAGCCCCTGGCAGGCACCCAGCCCTGCTCTGGGGATGCCACAGGGTAAAAGAGGCACCAATCCCAGCTCCAGGGATGGAGGGTGGCAGCTGCTGGGACGTGTTCCAGCATTTAGCTGTTCCTGGGGACCTAAAGCCTTTGTTCCCTGGGAGCCCTGGCAGTACAGCAGCGAAGTTTGTGGGTTGGAGGAGCAGCCAGCCTTTCTGTGTTGTCCATATCGAATAGCTCTAGGTGGGTGAGTCAGCAGTAAATACTGGGAAGAGAGAGGAAAGGACCAGCCTCATGCTCCCACAAACGATCTACATGGATCTGACCTCTAGCATGTGAGAAAAAGCAAAAGGAGATAAAACATAGTCATAGTGTGACAGAAAGGGCAGACACGTGGGGCTGAGTGCCAGGCTAGCAGATCTGATCTCTAGCAGCTGAAATAATCCTTGATGGTTCAAGCAGAAGACTTTACTTGCAGGTCTCAGTACTGAAATTATTTGGCAAAGTGAGGAACTTTTACACTGTGTTCAGGTTGCTGTTAGCAAGTTTCTGGGTGATAAGAACTAGGGTGTGCACTGTTGTTTAAAGTTTACAATTTGGGGCTTGTGCAAAGCCAGTAATTAACTAACATTTTGCAATGCAGTGTTAATATTTATATGCTAGATTAGGATATATGATAAAAATGTGCTGGTGGATATATAGCTGCCAAGTCATATGAATTTAGGGGTTACACACAGCATGCTGCTGGAGGTACATTATGAATCAGTCTCTAATTGCTTATTTGTTAATTTTTTTCTTTCCTAAGATTGAGGAAAACAGGTAATGCTGCTATTCTTTTTTGCTGTTGATACTTTCCTTGCTAAGTGTGTGCTCTTTGGTGTCATTTCTTTTACAAACTACCCAAGTCCCACAACTCACCTGGAATGATTTCTTTCTGCAGATGTCCCTCTTATAAGAGTAGCAGAAAGTTTTGCAAATATTAGTGGAATTCCCAATTTTCTGTTTACTGATGACTAACTCTTAGGTTAATTCTTATTTAGTCAATCATGTGTCATCCTGCAGGGGATATGCAATGTATGGTCTGAGAATTGCAAGTCTTTCTTAGCATCTGCATTCATGTTACAGATGTGCTGACTCTCTGGGGCAGGTCCCCAGCAGTTAGAGAAAGGGAGCCCAGCTCAGGGTGGAGAGGGGTTCTGGAGGGTCAGCTCTTATTGGGCTGAGGTTTTTTGAGGCAATTATAACTATAGTTTTATCAGTAAAAATGCTGGGAAATAGTTCTGGCCAGCAGTCATGAAAGAGGGCAAATGTGACTCTCATTTAAAATGAGAACAAAGGCAGATTTCCTTTTCTTTCTTTCTTTCTCTAGTTTCATTGAGCTCTCTGCAGACGAGCTGCATGAACCATGTTACAAGGTTCTCGTGCTCAGGAAGTGGTGAAACCAACTACAGAAATGCCTCTAAAAGAAACACTCCAAACAGAAGGGATCAAATGGCAGCCATGACGACGTACAGGAAGAAGGAAAGAGTTAAGAAATCAATTACAGAAGAAGCAGGAGAATTTATAGATAAATGGTAAATTTATCTGCACCATTTTCTCCCAGCAGCTGCTGTTAAGAGCTCAAGCTTGTGTTGCCTGCTTTGCACACCTGAAACTGGGGCTGCCTTCAGTCTGAATTCAGTCCAGCCCAGCTGGCAAAGGGCTGAGAGACAGGGCAGGGATGTCCCCTTCTGTCCCTGAAGGGACACTCCTGGGCAGGGGGTGGGATGCTGCTGGTCACAGAGACACCCACCTAAGGAGCTGCCTTAGTAAGGTGAGCCAGCCTCTCCTGCTTCCAGAAATAAAAAACTCCTGTGACCCCTGTGGGGCAGGACAGCAGCCTGCAGGGGGGACCTGCTGCAGCTTGTCCTGATCTGTCCCACAGCAAGAGGTTGCTGCTCCAGAAAGAGCTGGAGCTTCCTCTTAAAATATCCAATTCTTACCTGACTCCTTAAACTCAGCGCCTCTGACACAAAGCTGCCAAACTCTCAAAACTCCCCATATCCTACAAAAAGCATCATCCTTCCTTGCTTGGTTGGTGGCTGCTTAGCAAAGAAAGCCCAAAGCCCCATCACTTTATTTTAATTCCTCCCACCCCTGTGACTGACTCTGGGCCCTCCCTTGGAGCCCACCAGACACGGCTGATCCTCACCTACACGTGGGCTAATTAATCTGATGAACTTTGCCTGCCTGTCTCACTGGAGTGATAATTTTGAGATATTTCTTCCAACCAGCTGCCAAGAATTTTCCAAAGACTTATAGACAGACACTCCCTCACCTCTAGGTGCCCATCTACTTTGATTATTTCCCACATCTAGTAAAAGTTACTCAGGAGAGATGCTGACAGCTGGATGATGTAAATGCATGAGCCTCATTCCTTAGGAATTTTATATGGATGGGATACCTGTTATGAGATAGATATAAATTTGTGCTGCCCTTTCCCTTTAGCCTGACTCTAAGCTCACCCTGTGCTGTGGAGCAGAGGAGTTTTTCCAAGCTGACCCTCACTCTCTGCCTTTCACACGTCCTGGAGAGCAGCAGTGGCCAGGACTGGACCTCTGCAGCACCAGAGTTTTGCAAAGGAGTCATTGCATAGGAATGACTATTTCACTGGGAAAAAAAAAAAACCCAAAACCAAACCAAAAACCCCACCCTTGTCATTTCTCCATCCCTCTGAACTTCTGTGAAGTCTGTGATTTTTCTGAGAGGCTTTGTCAGCAATGGGGCAGCTATGACTGAGGAGAGATGTGCTACACAAAAATCACCAAAAGCTGCCGCAGCTCATCCACAGCAGCTGGAGTGAGAGGATTTGCAATTGCTCTCTGCCATGCAAGGGCAAATCCCTGAATGACTTCTCCTGGCAGTGGTTTATTGGAATTTTTCAAAGTGATGGAAACAGGATGCAGAGCTGCATGAGCCCAGACTGGGGCACAGCACCATGCCAGTGATGGCTTTTATGGCACTGGCCCCTCCTCTCTGATGGGGGATATTCACAGCCCCAACAACCTAGCAGAAAAAAAAAATCTGCCTTACAAAAACCTGGCTTGCAAGATTCTTATAAAGGAATTCTTATTCCCACTCCTAAAAAGTAGTCAGGAATTATTTCAAAAGCAGCACAAGTCCCACATGTAAGGATGACAAGACCACCTAAAGCAGTGGGGATTCAGCAAGCCCGGACCTGAGACACATAAAGCACAAAATGTCATCACTGCTCCTTGCTGCCACAGATGAGGACCCATCATTTCACACGGATTTTGTTTGCCTTGACTCAAACTGCTTCAGAGAGCAAGGCTTCATGGTTTGAGGACTTCTACCCTTTTTGTCAAGGCCAGGTAACGTGGTCACAGCTCAGACATCGGGCCACAGACCTGTAGAGATGTAAGAGATGCATCCTCTTTACAAACAAGAGGAATGTTGAATTTTGGCAGTGGAGTGCCTCATCTGAGCTCCTTAAGACCAAGTAAGCAGTCAGGATGCAGTACTCAAAAACTGCATGACCTTTTCTCTGACCTATCCAGAAGACAACGGAAAGAAAAGGGAATTTTCCACCTGTCCTAGGTTATTCCTGTTGAGCATCCTCCTCTGTCCTTACAGTTCCTTAGGAGACTGTTCCTAACTGTCCTAACCTGTTCCTAATCTGTTCCTAACCACTGTCGTACAGAACTATAGGATATTCACATATCTCATGTACACCATTTAAATATATTGTACAATTCAGTCTATTTCTACATAGTGTACATAAAAGCTTGTCTTTATGACACATGGTACCAACAGATAAGAGAGAGCAAGATGAATCTCCTCTAAGTGTAGTTTTCCTGCCCGGAAACTTGGAGCAGATGACGGGTATTCTGTGTTCCTTTTGTTCCTCTCCAGGATGGACTCTCTTCCTCCCTTCAGCAGACTCTCTGTGCTGGGAGTTTACAGACGATGTCACCTCTGTAAACACCATCCTGAGGACATACTAAGGACTATATTGTTCCTCTTAATTTGCTTGCTAAATTGTGTTTTGTTATTCAAGGAGCTCCTCATGGTGCCTTGCACGATCCCTTGAGGCTGATTCCTTGCAGGTATCAGTTCTACTAAGTTGAGTAATTAAAACTGAGTTGAGTAATTAGAACTAAGTTCTACTTAGTTCTACTGTTGAGTAATTAAATATAAAATGGTGTCGGACCTACCTTACTCTGGGTAGGCAGTTTCCCATCCTTCCACTGGATCTCTGCACCCTTTGGTAGCCAGTTTTGGTGTGGTTTCCTCGCAGGATGAATTGTTTTCTGTGCTGCCTGTTTTACAGAAGGAGACTCAGTGACCAAAGCAGTCAGTTTTCTCACTGTAAGTGTGTGCAGCACTCAGAGGTTGTGCACCTAAGAAAACCAGAAACCACCCCAAAGCTTCCACTGCATGCAGGCATTAACAAGTGGGGGTGGGAGAGGAAGAGTGGGGGAATGGATGGGTGATGCAGCTTCCTGGGGTGCTGCTGGTGGCCTCCACAAAGTGACTAATGTGCTGCAGAACGGACTCCCTCAAAATTCTGTTGTCTGAAATAACTTCGGGTGTTTTTGGCAAGATGAAACCACAGGCCTAGACATCTTTCTGAGAAATGCTGTGACAAACTGAATGGTAAAAACCAAACACTTCAAACCACAGTGTAGCATAGCCTTTACCACTGAAGCTTTCCAGTGCAGTCTTTTTGTGCTTTGTCTCCTTTTTGTCCTTTGTTTTTTAAAAAAAAAATTATGCCTTTATTATTTTTCTTTCTCTCAAGCTACAAGGAAGAAGAAATAGAGAAGAATCATAATTTATAATAATTTACAGAGCTTGTTGACTGGGGAGGAAGCAAATTTTACTTGACACATTTTAATTGCCGTACACTGCCAGAAAAGAAAAAAAAAATCTCTGTAAGATTTCAGGTGTCTGCAGCCAATTCACCAAACCTCAGAGGTAAGAAGTGTCAGGCAGTTAACAGGACACTCTAAGAACATGTGCTGTCCCCGGGGAATGTGTGGTTTTGCAGACAGAGGTACACCATCATGAAGTAGGTCTCCACTAAGTAGCCTCCTCTTTTATTTTATTTGCACTTTTCTAGGCAGCCCAACAGCAGATGTCAGCAGCAGAAGCTGTAACTCGCAGCTGACAGCAGAGTGTGAGCAGAGGGAAGGGGTCCAGTTTGGGAAGAGATCACACACCTCCAATTCAAACCTGACATGGACAAACAGATGTGTGCAAAAACTACCCTCGTGTGCTCTGACCTGTGCTCAAACACAAGGATTTGGCTGTAACCCTGCCTGAACGAGCACCACCTGGTCCTGCAGCATCCCCTGGCTGTGAGCTGCCTCAGCCTGCCCTGATGCAAGGCCAGAGACTGGAGCAAATGTTGGTAGATGAAGTTACTATCCTTACCTCGGTGTACTGCAGCTCCCCAAACTCAGGTGAGATTTCCCACATGCAGGCACTACTAAAACTTGTCATAAAGTTCCAGACCTATTCAGTTGTATTTGACAAGCTGCTTCCCAACAGTGGTACTTACAATTAGAGCTGAGGAGCCAACCTCCAAAAGTCACTGCGATCCAGGAGTGGATGAAACCCTTCCTACCTGTTTTGTTCTCTTTACAGTGTCTTGAGAGGTGGCAGCGAATCCTTCCAACAAGGGAGGCAGATGTGCAGTCATTACCCGGGTTTGGATGGCTGAAAACACAGTGAGTTAGTCTGGTGATTGACAAATCAATGTTTTAGACTATGATTGTGCCTGTGTGACTCCCCTTGGCAACGTTTTCTGGAAGTTCAAGTGTATGGATTGTTAACTGCATTAGTCACTTGGTCTGTGGGGAAATGCTGGCATTTCGTGACTGCACAATTCTCGTATGTCCCTTTTTCATTTGCTCAGAACTAAAGAGAACATCCTGGGGAAACAGAAAGGAAGAAAATAATACAAATCGCTGTGCTTTTCAAGCAGTTGCTTCAGGACCAAAGAGAACATCGTGGTGAAACAGAAAGGAAGAAGATAATACAAATCGCTGTGCTTTTCAAGCAGTTGCTTCAGGACCATTAGTGTCTAATTTGGAATGTGGCTGAAGCTCAGGCGTGGTGTGCAGCTCTCAGAAATGAGAACGTTGTGCAACTGAGGAGCATGGCATCTGTCTGGCCAGGCAGGAGAAGGTCTGTAATCCACCAAAAGTCGGTGCAAAGATGAACAGAGCAGCAAAATACACGCACTTAAATATGCATTGGCAAACTTCAAACGACTGGTTGGGTTAATGGCTCTTACATTATGGATAAAATGTTAGGTTTAAAGCAATTAATCAACTGCTGATGTTGTCTGGTCCCTGGAGGAATGGGGAGTGGTCTGGCAGAGATGCTGCAGCAGTTGGATGTGCATGCAAACACCAATCATTAAGGCTGTCAGGGAGGGTCCTGCAGGCTCAGGATCCCTGTGGCACCAGGAGCTGCCAGGAGAAGGGCAGAGCTTGGAAGGAGCAGCCTTTCTCCCCAGGGATGCTGTAACAAAGCCAACAAACCTTTCCCACTAGCAGAGCCATCTCTGTCTTTTGCTGAGACTGAAAGTTTTCATTGAAAAGTGTTTCCTCCAGCAGCACACAGTTTTTTAAGGGTTCTGGAAGATCAGAGTGTTTCTGGGAGAAAATAAGTTGGTTAAAGCTGACGAGAATATTTCCTGCATATCAGTTGGGCTTGCAATTCTTTTAAAAAATGTGCAGTTCCTTTTGTGATAGCTAAGTGGTGATCTCACGTTTTGATCAGGACAGAATGCCTCTCCAGAAATTTTGCAGGAAAGTGCAACTACACAAATAACTCAAGGAAAGGGAAATAAGATATCTCAAAGGATACAAAATAGTATGAAGCTACTGCATTTTTCAGACTTATGGGAATAAATTCTTGAATCTACTAAAAAGCACTTCCAAAATGTTTCTTTAGAGGAACACTGATACTTGAGCCATTTCTGTTTTCAGATTAGTTGCCACTAAAGAGAGATGGAATCATAAATGTGGATGCATGTTTGAGAATTTTTTGTGCCACTTTCTGCTTTGGGCCTGCTGGCTTGCAACTGATTCGCATAATTTGAGGCTAATCAACAGAGAGAAAACATTTTATTTGCAATCACAGTCATTTGGAGTAGTAAGAATTTGCAAAAATGTAATTCACCCCATCAGAAATGAGAAACGTGAAACACGATTTACTAGTAGAAGTTTGATTAGCAAATGAGCTGTGACAGTCTGGCTGCCCCACTGTGCCACAGGAGAGGTTCCTGTGGGCTCCGGGCTTGGCTGGTTTCAGCAGGGATCCCAACCCACACAGAAAGGGGAACACTGGCATAACAATGAGAAAGCAAAAAAGGCACAAAGGCAATGACTCAGACGAGTTGTATGACCTATTTTATGTCATCTCAGGTGATGGTGGAGGAGAAAGGAAAAGGAAAGGATGCTTGTGGAAGGGCAATCCTGTCCTTCCAAGGGACAGGGCTGGGGAAGGGTCATGGACCTGTGGAGATGGGGACAACCTCAGAGGAGGAGAGGTCAGAGCAAGGCTCTGCTCTTTCCCTGAGGCAACACATGACCCTGAGTCCTCCTCTTGTCTTGCTTGGATCTCCTCAGCCCAGAAAAAGTTTTGTTACAGAAGCACCAGCAGCTCCTGGGCCTTCACTGATGTACATGATGGGTGCAGGCCACCAACTGTGTCATCTGAGCCACACGTAGGGACATTTGCACTGCTCATTGCAGCATGGCTTTTACTGGAGCTCAGGTCAAGGCCAAGGTGACTTTTCCTCCTGCAACCCACAGTCACAGGGTGCTGAGCCAGTTTCAAAACCCGTGCTGGTATTTGGGTGCTTATGAAGACCCAACCTTTGGACAGAGTATTGAGAAAACCCCAGTGTCCCTGACTGCTTAGCAGCACAGCTGGGAATAGCTGTGAGTTTCTGACAGGGGTTGTTGTGTCCCCAAAGATTCAGCTGTGTCATTGGGTCATGAAGGCAGGAGGTTTTTCATGGGCTTTACTCTATTTACTGTAGTTTCACGTGGGGAATGTCCCGAGCGAAGGCCAAGTATAAAAAAGGGGAAGTGGCACTCAGTGGATCACTGGCTCCTCTCACTGAGCACACAGCTAAGATGATGATGGTCACTTGTCTGCTCCTCTCCAGCATCTGGACTGCTGCTCGAGGTAACTGCCTTGTCTGTCTGGGTGTCTGTGTCCTTATCCTGACAGTGTTAGGGACCTCAGTGGCCTTGCCAGCCTCCTTCTATGCTGCAGGGTGCTGCAGTCCCTACCTTGCACCCTCCTGGGGCAAGCCCAGGGGTGACAGGGCACCTGTGGCACTGTACTACTTACCTGAGGCTCACAAGTGCCACTGCTGCCTGCATTGGCAGCATCCACTTCTTAATTTACCACCAGTGCATTTATAAATTCCAGAGAGATATACAAATTTATTGCAATGGGGAAAATCAGAAAGCAGGCAAACTGTGCTTGTAGGTATGTGCTCAGGCCATCAAAAGCATGGGTGTGTTACAATGGATTTGTATTTAAAGATCATGTAGAAAAGGCTGAATTAGTTCCAAACTAGCTTCCATGGTCATGGTTTGTAGTCTGCCTATGGCACTGTTGAGACCTGGAAAGGAAAGTCACTGGCACAGTTTGACAACTGGCTTCTTGGTCTTTGATGGCAATGCACATGGCCACAGGCAGAATCCCAGAGCACTTCATTGAGTGGGTTAGCCTGGTGTACCTCTGGGCACTGTAGACAGCCTCACTCTTCCCTGCAAAGTTATTTCCCTTTCTTGTAAATTGAACTCTGTTTTCAGTGCTTCAGCTGATCTCTCGCTTCCCATGCTGACATGCACAAATAAACCTTGAAGACTCTTGTGCCAAGAGAACCGTGGGGCTGAGCTTCACCTTGCCTGTACCCTTACAATTTTTTCATGTCTACGAATTGGAAGAGGAGACATTCTTTTCTTCTTTTCTCTGGAGACTTTTAACACCACGGCATTTGTGCTGTGACAGTTTTCTGCCTGTGAGCCCTCAGTAGGGTCTCTTCTGCAGCTGTTTCTCAGCAGCAGCATGATTTCAATGCTGAGATAAGAGGACAGATGTAGTTTGCCTCCTTCCTTGCTTTTTCCTTCTGATTTTCCAATCTTTGCCAGTCTCTGACAAGTGTGACCACGTGATGTCTAGTGAGATATATAATAATTTTTAGCAGTTTTACTGATTTGCTTTGCCCCATGCCCCAGGAGGGCTAAGAGGGTGGCATTGGGGCAATTTGGTCACCAGCATGGCTGGAAGTTTAGGGAATGTCTCCATGGGTGCCCATGGGATAGCAGTCCTGGCAGACAAACCAGTGACTCCCAACACCAGAACTGCCTTTTAAGTGCTGCTCTCTGCAGCACAGGTATCAGGCTGCCAAGATGCTTGGTGTGAGAGGTGGCAGGTCCAGTGAAACTCTCTGGGTAGTTCCTTCAAGCTGCATTTTTAATTTTTCCCTGGATGGAGGGATAGAGAAATCCTCCAGAGTTGCTCTGCTTGGAAGTGAGAGAGTGAGGGGCTGCAGGTATCTCTACTGGGGTTGGGCTGCAGAAGAGTATGAGAAAAGCTGAGTGTGACACCCGCTTCTCCCCCAGCCTCTGTGCAGGTGCTGAACAGAAAGGTGCAGTCAGTCCAAGCAGGAGGAAATGCCACTTTTTCGTGTCAGTTAGCCACAAAAGAAGATGTGATACAGGTGACCTGGCAGAAGGAGGTGGACGGGGCTGAAGACAACATAGCAACCTACAGTGAGATGAATGGCCAAAAGATAGCCAAGGCCTATGTCAGCCACGTGAGCTTTGCCCACAGCCAGCTACGAGCCTCGGCCATCTCCCTCCATGGAGTTACCCTTCAGGATGAGGGATGCTACAAATGCATCTTCAACAGGTTTCCCTCGGGGGCTGTCACGGGCAGGACGTGTCTCAAGGTGTATGGTAAGGCACTGTAACTGTGTTTGGGCACTCAGCTGAGGACAGAGTCATTTTTCCTGTGAAAAACCTTCCCTAACGTTGCTACATTGATGGGGGGAAAGTGGTTCTTCCTGGCTCTCTCCCTCTCTGGTTTGACCTCTGATGGGAAACCAGCATTCCACAGTTCTTCAATTTTCTTCCCTTTAAGTCAGCATTAGTGAGATTCAAAGCTGATGGGTAACTCATGACTTCCTCCGAGTTTCCCTGGTCCTGTGCTGTGTTGACAGCTGCCTGGCCATGAACTGTGTGCTCCTCTGCTTCCCCTAATTGCTGCTCTCCCCTCCTAATCCTGGAAATCAGGCAATTTTTAACTTGCTCTGCATTTGCTCGTTAAAAAATCGCAAAGTGTTCAAAAGGCAAAGAGGCACATGCGTGACCAGAATAGCTGGGAGCTCATTTTGAAGCTAGAGTAAAAATAACAGTAGTTGGGCTGGGGGCAGGAAAAGGATGAAAAAAAAAAAGAAAAAAAGAAAAAAAAAAAGGCTGAAGCACTGTGCAGCTCGTGGGATTTGACACATGAATATCTTGAGCAAGTCAGCATCAACTACCTTAAAGAAGAGAGTTGAAACAAACCATGAGTCAAGATTTGTCACCTCCATATGAAATCATCAACTAACAAGTGCAACCTGAAATAAAGGCAAATAGATGAACTCATAAGAACCACGAGGGACAAGCTGCTTATCTTTTGAGGAAAGCTGCTGGGTTTTGTCCAGCTGAGAAAGCTGAGACATTAAACATGCCCTGAGGACCCCCTGTTGGCTCCTGGCTTTCTCATGGATGAGACTGCTGTGGGGAAAGTGGCCAAGGATCATATCTCATGTGGGGAAATCAGCATCTGTGCCCTGTCACTGATATGACCCCTGGAGAGAATTGTGTTTATCCCTGGTACCTTCTGCTGACAAAGACACAGAAACACATGTCTACACACGTCTCTGGAGTCCTCTGTGTGGAGAAAGGAAGCTCCTAACCTATAGGGGAAAGGATGTGGTGGTGGAAAATACAAGGGAAAACCAAGTCAGGAACAAAAAGTTCTTTTTTCTTCTCTTTTGGGAAAACTAGGGCAGAAAAGAGAAATTAGGAGAAATTCATGCAGTAATTCATATATGAAAAGGAAAGTTCCTAAAGAAATCCATTCTGAGGGATCCCCTCCCTGATTCTTTTTAATCATGTGAAACTAAATACAAAGATTTCTTTTGGCTTTGGGGAAATTCCTTCCCAAACTCAACAACCTTTTGTCTATGGTTCATCCTTCACTCAGTAGAGCATTAATTCTAAAAGAAAGGGACGTTTTTCTGCTGAGACACACACTCATGGAAGCATCTCTTCCTGCATCTCAGATGACCACACATCCATTGAGAGGGTTCAGCTTCTCTCCAAGGCTCACAGGACACTGCCAGAGGCAGGTTATGGTGACTTTCCTGTCATGTGCTGTGTCAAACCAGCCCTGGAGGGTCACCGTGAACAAATGGAGAACTCTGACAGAAGGTTTTAGTTCATATGTGGTTCTTTCATTGAAGCCAATTTATACAGCACTAATTAAAAGCCACAGTCCTGCTGGTTATTCCCCAGCTCCTAATGATGGGAATGACTTTTCTGAGCAGCCCGGAGGGTGCCCCAGGAGGGAGAGTGAAGCCAGCAGGAATCTCCCAAGGCTCAGGGCAAAGTGAGCAAATCAGGGTCACCAGCTGAAAACGAAACACTGCCATGTCTTTGCCCTCAAGAGGGGGCAGCCAGGGAATTTACAGGCTGCTAATTGCCAGATTCCAGCAGCCTTTTTAAGTGCAGCCGTTCCGGGACAGGACAAACACCATCGCCACGAGATGAGGGGAACTGAAACCAACTGGATACAACACTGTGAAAAAAGAAACAGGTATGACTGGAGGGGTGTCAGACCTGCCTGGCTGAGAATAGCAAACCCAGGAAAAAGCAGAAATGTCCTGCCCTATAGCAGAATCCATTCTGGAACAGAATAGGTGGGACTCTTTTGAAGTCTGCTGCCTTTCCCCCTTCATTTTTACTTTGGAAATATTTTGCCAACCTTCATTGTCAAAGAGGATGAGGATGAAATCCAGGATGAGGATTGAGGGAGAGGGATGGAGAGAGGGGGATGTGCCACATGAGGACAGACAAGACTTGCTGAAGTCACAAAATCCTGGGCATTTGCTGTCTCTGGAGACTGCCTGCCTTCACTGTGGATGGCACCATTCGTCTGGAAGTCTTAAGCACAGCTGGAAAAATGCCATCACAATTTCTTCTATGAAATCGTGACCAAGGAGACCAAGACACAGTACTGCTGGTGAACACACAACATGGTTTGAAAATTTTTCTGGTTATCATGAGGCAACCTGTGATTCCTACAGTTTTTATCCCTCTGTAACACCACTGCTAAGCCTTTAAACATAAAAAGCATACCATGACCTGATGGGCTCCCTCTAATTACAAAAAGCCATTACAGAAGGTCCCTTTTTCATCTATTTGGGAATGCTGACAGAGCTCAAATTTGGGAACATCTGCAATACATCTGATCTGCAAGACAGACTAAAGCAAGTACTGATTCACCACATCTCAGGCAAAGACTTTTTCACTGGAAACAATACTTTAATGAAAGGCAAGAGAAGCAGATTGAAGTGCGTGCATCAAACATGAACAGCCAGCACATACTAGCAAACAACAGAGCAGGATTTTACTGCAAAAGTGAAGTGGAAAAAAGTGCACTGAAGCACTTACAGATTTTGACAGTGCATCTATCACATACATAGAGAGAAGCTCAGCCCCACAGGATCATTCCTTGTGAGAAGAGAGAGAACTGCTTAGTCAGAAGAGGCACAGGTGCAGAGTGCATGTGCTTCTGGCAAGACACTGAGAAATTCTCTCCTCCTCTGTCTTAACATCTGTGGCTTCTCCCTTTGATTTATTTAAGAATTTTGCATACTAATATTTGAAGTCAATGCTGTGGGTGGATGTGTTATTTTGTGCATCATGTGAGTGAAAGAGGAAGTTCATAGACCGTTTATTAATCGAAACATAAATTGTTTGTGACACCAGTCTTTTCATACCTGGGAGATTTTGAGAAGTTCCAACTGAAATCCCCCTACACGTTTTCCTTGTTTTTCTCAGAGGTTTCAGCAACTCAGTGGGGGTTGAGTTTTTGTCTATGGTATTTCTCACTATGCAAAAAGTGAGGAATACAAGTTTATTTTTTCTAGGCTTGCACAACCATAATAAGTAAAGGAGGTCAGGCTTGTAAAAAGTCAAACAAACAAAAAGCAGCAAAATTATTGGTATAAAAAAGTATTGCTTCCACTTTCTGGCAGTTACGGCTTGGAAGAAACAGACAACCTTTTAAGGTGCATCTGGAATTTTACCAGGAGGTTATAGGTGCCATTATGCATCTGGCACACACTTTTCCCCCTTTTTGCAGTCTGCTACACCTCACAGGCAAATCTTTGTGTACCTCACAAAAGGAAAAATCATTTGTTTTCCTAAGAATGAAAAGGAGTTTTGTTGGCTTGTTTAAAGGAGGATTGCTAAACAATAGTGGTATGTTCTAGTGTTGGGACAAAAATTAATTTCAGCATAAATATTGCATTTACTGCTGTTATTTTTCTTATGTAAGTAGCAATATATATACTAATTATGGCGGTGGATAATTTTTTAATCAGAGGGCGTTCATGTTAATTCAGACTTGATTCAAACTAGAATTGCCACTGCCATAAAGCCATATTCTCAGAACCAGAGACCTAGAAGAAGAGTGTGGTGCACTGAAGTGGAAGGCAGGCTGGTGGGCTGCCGTGCAGAAACCCACAGATTGCACAAATGGAACTACATGCCTTTAGAGATACTGGCCTGAGCAAACTGACCTCACCAAACTGAGCAGAGGCTTGAACTAGACCATCTCCTGAAGTCCCTTCTCACCTAAATTATGGTGTGATTTTATGCCAAAGGATAAATAGGCAACTTTTCACATGGGACATGACTCATGTGCTCAGATCTCACCTGGAGTCCTCTCCAGGTTGAAACCAAGTTCCTGAACTTCTTCCCTTTCCCTATTCCTTGCAAATACAGTTTGTAGAAATAGGAATCAACAAGCAGGCTTCATGTGAGTAAACATGAATGATGCCTGTAGTTCATCCTTCCTCCAGAGTAAAATTCAATGTGACAGCATCCACAAATCTTCTGGAGTGAGTGTTCAGAAGTGATTTTCATGATGGTTTTGAGGGATAATGATGCACCTAAAACCCTTTTACAAGAGGAAACAAAGTTATACAAGCACAAACCCTCCACAGGTGAAATGCCGTGGTGTAACCTCATACAAATTCAATATTACTCTCTTGCACAAATAGATGCATTTAGTCTTTTGATTTGCAACTCTACACACTTCAAACAGCAGTAAAGCTAATCCTGCAGGTAATTATAAAAGAAAATAATTCTAACTCATTTAAGCAGTTCAGCTCTTTCAGAGAGAAAAGAACATATGACTTTACAGTTTTACCACCTTCTGCTTTTAACTCAGCCATAAAAATCACCACTTCTCAGTTGGGGTGCTGCTGCTAGTACCAGAACTGAAACAGATGCTTCTAACCTCTTCTTTTTTCTAGCTCTCCACTTCCAGACTGCTGTCTGCTCACCCTCATGTTCATTTGTCACTGCTGAGTCTTTGGGAAGGGGGAGCTAAGATTAGATAACAAGCTTTTCCTCCAAGATAACTCTAAGTACAAATGCTCTTTGCTCAAACAGAAGCAGAAACTAATGGACTCTGTCCTTTTATTGTTTACAGCCATCTCAGACCCCAAAGTGGAAACTAAGTTTATACCCAGCCCAGACAAAGCCCAGGACTCTGAGAAATTGGTGGGAATGAGCTGCTCAGCAACAGGGAAACCAGCTCCAAAAATAACCTGGCGCCTTCCCAGCATCCTGCAGCAGAAACCAAGGGAGTACCACATCGAGTTCAGCAACCAGACCGTGACTGTCATCAGCAATTTTACCCACACTCACTCCAAAATCCTGCAGGAGTACCCCATCACTTGTGTGATCCAGCACCCTTCTCTAAATGTGACCCTGGTGGTGCCCACAGACAGCCTGGAGCAGGGTCAGTATGTGCCATCAGGATGGAACTCTCCCAGGGAAGGCGCCTGGAAGAGCAGCTGTGGCTGGCCTTGGGAGGGATGGAGGAGGCACCGTGGGACATCCAGATGTCCTGGCCAGTGACATTAATGTCCTAGTGCTCCTCAGGTCCCCTTACCCACCACGGTATGCCCCAGCCTCGTGGTCTCTGGGAAGGACTATTTGTGACAGGGTTCCCTGTCACGCTATGTGACAAACCAAGATGTGCCAGCCTTGGGTAGCTCAGAGGGGCTGGGTTCTGCAGACCTGACCTTATCAGACCCCAGCTGCCAGTGCTGCTTGTGTGCCTCCTGCCAGAATGTGCTCCCAGTTCCTCTATCCACCCCAGGGAATGGCCAAGGGATGCTTCAAATGGGTTTTGGGCTGTTGCTTTATTTCATGCACAAACTGAGCTCTTGCTGCTTTTCCCACAGGTGCAGAGAGCAGCATGGCCCTGGCCATTGCCATTGCAGTGGGGGTCTTGGTGCCCCTGACCTCCCTTCTCCTTCTCATCTGCCAGTGCCTCAGGCCCCGGCGTGAGCCCGAGACAAACCCAAGCTGGCCGTGCTGGGTAGGTCTGCCTTTCCTCAGGGGGCCTCAAAACTCAGCCCCACAGCTCCTGGGGCTCTGCCCAGCCACGCCAGGGCTGCCTGCACACTGCCCAAGCCAGGCTGAGCCTGGGCTGCAGAGGGACGCGGGAATCAGCCCCCAGCCAGACATTTGGGAAGGGGAAACCTGATCCTGCCCGCAGGTGCCCAAGGCACTGACAGCCAGGAAACCTTCCCTGTGCCAATGACAAGGGATGCTGAGCTAGAGGCATCCCTCTATTACTGTGTTTATGCACGAAATAGCTGTGTAAGCAGTGGCCAGATCCTTGCACTGGTTTTCTGCAGCTCTTACAATACCCTCCCTCAGCACAGCCAGTGCAAAGGCAGCGGCTCTGAGGACGGGTCTCAGACAAAATGTGGCCTCAGAGGAAAAGCATGGCTCTGTGAGGGAGGCTCAGGGTGCCGTGCTGGGCACTGCTGGTGCTGTCCTGGTGCAGGGGGTGCAGGACACAAGCTTGACATGGGGATAAACTGAGTGAGGTGGCATCATTTCACAAAATCCCAGTCCAGCTTCGTGAAGGCTCCTCATGCTCCTTGCAGTATATGCCTGGCGTGTGCACCCTTGATTTTGGTAAGAAAATTGGAAAAAAATCAGCAGTGGAGGAAATGCAACACATCTTCCATGGTTGCTGTACCTCTAGGTCCAGGCTGAAGACTGCTGGTGGGAGAATTTTAGTCTCTCCTCACAGAGGGATGCAAGGACTAACTCAGCAATACAAATACCCAGGATCTTTACCCTCCCACTTAAAACATCCATATATTTTGAAGAAATAAAGACAACAACCTCTCTTTCATCAGGTTCTTCCTGCCTGCACCAAAGCCAAGAAGTGCAGGCAGTACAGAGCTGCAGAAGGGTGGGCTCCTGTGGTGTGCCCCAGCCTTGGTGCCCCACTGAACACCTGAGGAACAGCCTGACCTACACATGCAAGAGAGAAACTCTTAAAACGGCACCTCAAGCTTCCAAACAAACCTCCTGTGACTTTCTCCAAGAGAAATATTAAAAGGGACTATTTATAATATATATTTATTTATTTTATTACTATAATATTCTGCTTTGTAAGAAAAAAAAATGTAAAGTATTTATTTGAAACTCAGACTGGCTATGTAGATCCATTTAGTGGAACTCATCCTTTGTATTTTTGGGGGTTTTGACATTGTTTATTACTCTTTGATATTTTAACATTGTAAAACTCAAAAGTGAACGGGGGATTGTCTGAAACAAGGCAGAATTTTGTGTGGCTACCAGCTCAGAAAGTGCTGCTGATGGAGCAAAGGAGCCCCCTACCAGGAGCTGGGCTGCAGAAAACCTGTGGAACAGCCCAGCACACTGCTCTGAACTTCAGGTGTTAAACTTATTCCCCAAAGGACACAAGAGACTTTCCCTAGAGGCCAAGACTGCAGCCAGCCTGAACTTACAACCCAGGTGCCGAGAGCAGCAGGCTTCAAGCCAGGAGCCATGAGCCAAGTCTAATTTCCAGCGACCTCTCCTGGAAAGCAACGTGAAAGGCACAGAGGAGTTTCCTTCTTCACTCTTTCTCAGGGGTTTCCACAGCCCTCTTCTTCATGTCTTCATGTCCCTGATCCATCAGAGCTGTGTTTCCTGGCAGGAGGAAGGTGGGCAATAAAAGGGCAGCTGTAGGGGTAGTGGGTTGTCCACAGCACGTTGTTTGTGTCCTAGTGAGTGCAGGTGAGTGCAGTGGGAAGCAGGAGGTGGGTTGGTGGGTGCTTTGTTTCTTTTCCAGTGCAGGGCAAGGAGTGTTCTCTATTCTGTCAATGCTTTGCTTCTGGGTCAGAGCTGAGCTGTAATCTCCTGTAATTAATTCCCTGAATTGTACCACAGGCTCATGAAGTCTTGCAGACTTGTAGAAATGAGAGGAGAGGCTCATGCTGGTCTTGTGGGAAGCCACCAGTGCAGGCTGCTTCTTCTCCTTCTGGCTTCCCGGAGCAAATGAGGTTTGTTTTCCTCATCCATGTATTTCCCACATGAATCACTAAGTTGTAGTCAAAAAGCCAAGTGAAGTAAAATGAAAGTGAGCGAGTTGAGAATGAGTAAACTTGGTCTTTGCTGTAAAATACTTCTTTTAGATCCCCCTAATGCTCAGAAATAGCACAGTTGGTCAGTGAGAGGAAAGGGGAACTGGCTGCAGCTGTTAGAATTGGGGTTTTTCTCTGTAGCCCCCTAATTGTCAAAGGAGGAAGAAATTATTTGTCCAAACTTTTCCACCATTGCTGTTTCATTTCTCCCTCTATGAGGGAAGAGGCCAGGGGAGAAGGAGGTTTTTTCCTGCGTTTGTGGAGGGCAGGAATGGGGTGAAGAGCCCTTCTTGAGCAAGCTGTGTGGCCTCAGCCCTTGCCATTCTGCAAGTGCACGTGAAATTTAGAGCAGTTTATTTGAGTTTTAACATGAGCTTTCTGCTTGCGTTTAGATTAAGGTTTTGTTGGGTTTGTTGTTTAGTTTGTTGGGGTTTTTTTTTTAAATTTAAAAAATATAAAATCAAATCTCTTGAAGAAACAGGGAGTTTGGACATGAGTGAAGAAAAGGATTTCCTGAGGAAAGAGAGAAAGGCACAATGGCAGTGAGGAATCCATTCAAACCCAGGAAAATGGCAATGATTGTCTATTATTGTTTCCTAGGAGTGGATCACCTGGAGTGTGGGAAGGCAGGGCTTGTGGTCACACAAGTATCTGTTTGTATGTGGGTTTGTAGTGTCTTTTACTTTTTAATTTTTAAAGCTTTTGGAGGTTTATGCTTCCAAGCATGGTAAGTCCAGCAGCTGAGTGAGGGATGAAATGGCTTAGAGGCAAAATTCTGTACAAGATTTATTTTTTTCATTCATGATATTGGAATGAGAACGTGACATCCAGTCACAGAATACTTAAAAACAATACCTGGACTCACCTTCATGCTGTACAAAGCCATTTGCTAATATGCAGTGCCATAAAATGCTGTGTGCCACTGCTGTGGTATTTGGCTTCAGGTAGCAATGAAATGAAGGCAAGAATCCAGACTATAGATAATTAACTGGCTGATAGTTAGGGGGCAAAAAACCACATGAAATAGATACAAACCATCTTTTGTGGAATAAACAAAAGCATGACAAGGAATCAGAAGTTTTGACTATGAATTATGAACATCCTAACTGCTGTCATGAGATTCCTTTGTGATTAGTTTGTGTTTGTCTGCTCAGTTACTTCTGTTGATTGGTAAGAATTCTTTGGAGGTTATATTTCCAATAGATATTTATACAGATGCCTAGTATTTGTTTTAATAAATGTGTAATTTTTAATAAATGGGTGAGTTTGATCTCAACACCTTTTGTCTGCTGTCACCCTGCATGGCTCTAGGTGGAGGCAGTAGGTGAAATGAGAAACAGAAATAAAACTGGCAGATATTTAAGTGAAATAGACAGCTCTATTTTCCTGCTCCAATACAAGTGATAGGAATTAACTTTATAATAGATTAACTTTGTAAGTAAATGGAAGCAGACCACATTTTCAAAATCAATTCTACGGGCGTGTTCTGAGCTACTACTGCCACCACAACAAAAAATTTAAAAAAGTGGGGGAAAACCCACTAGGATTTTTACTTGTTTTGAGGCTGGGCAGTTTTTAGTCTCACCCAACTCTGCCTTTGGCTTGTTTGTGTCACTGCATTTTGTTCAGCCTAGGGACAAGTGGTGTTGATGCAGGGTGTAATTTCTCCTAACTGATGGGAAAAGAGCAAGTGGGAATGCCACCTTTCTGCCTGCCTCTCACTTAGATAAAACTGGTTCTGGGCAGTGTGTCTCTCTTTCTAAAGCAAATGTAGCCTGCACCTCCCAGCTTTGGGATCCTTTGACCCTGACCTTAGCTGGTTTGGGTGAAGATTTTAACTCATGTAAGAAGTGTCCTTTTAAACAGTTGAGATAGATAAATGAAGGTTCCTCAGGCTGTGAAAAACGTCCATGCTCCTGTTTTGGCATGCCAGGCTATTTCAGAGTTGTGTTGTGATGGTATTTTTCTCTGCCTAGATACTGGGTTCCTGGTTCTAAGAGAACAGTAAGATACAAGCAAATTGGCCCCAACACCTCTGGCTGAAGATAGGACTTTAAAATGTAGCTGAAATGTTTGTCTTAGATATTTTACAGGCACTGGCTGAAATAGGAAGAATATTTTTTATCTGAAAGCAGTGCTGGCAGAGCCATGGGACTAAGTCTGGGCAGTGAAAAGAAACTTTGTTTTGGTGATAGACCTTTGAAAGCATCATTCATCAATTCTCTGTTCCATGACCCTGGGGAATGATTAATCTGAATACCACACCAGTAAATTTTCTTATGAAATCAGGCATGGAAGAAAATATAACCTATTATTTTTCATTCAGTTTTCAACCTTGAGCCCCTGGAAATCAGCTGAAACAAGAGAATTGCACTAATTGATTGCATTTTTCTCTTTTATAAATGAGACTATCAAGCCAGGCAAATACAAATCAAGTGTATTTTTGTTTCCCCTCTCAGTGCACCAGAAATTGCTCATGTTTTTGGAAGCCATACAAAGAGCCTTCTCATATCTCTGCAGCTTTCATCTTTGGACATAGAAAGCCATGTGTGAAAGGAGCACTGAATACTCATCCAGCTCTTTGTGGATGGGCTCTCTTGTAGTCTGCTTAACTTTGAGAAAAGCTACCTGAAATTTCTGGGAAGCCTGAGAGAATCCCCAGTCTAAGACCCCTACCCAATACAGAGTTATAAATTCCCTAACATGTCAGAAGCTGTGGTCCTTAACCACCCTGAGGAAAAGGCAGCTTTGTCTAGTAAAAGAGCACTTGAAGTTGTACATGAAAGGCTAAGATGTAATGAAAATCTTGCAGATTTTTGATGGCCAGCATATGACATGAGGTTGGCTATGGGTAAAGCAGCCAGGGAAAATGAGGTCTGAGCACAGCAGACAGCTGATGCTGCAGGAGGGGTCTGGCACTGGACATCACTTCGTGTTCCTCAACTCATTTCTGATAAAATTCCCACAACTTTCTAACTGAAGTCCATCTCACCTTGTATGGAATTCATCTGCAAAATGGGGAGAAGGGACAAAGTGGAATTCTAAGAGCTTATGAGAACAAGAGAACTTGATGCTGCTGCCCCTAATGGAGTGAAGAGTCAAATTCACAAACAGCAGAGATTAACGCAGACCGGTATTTGCTTCCCATGTTTTCCTGTAAAATAGCCTTCTCCCTTTCTGGCAGAAAGCCTGTGTAGAGTGCAGGGGGTGTCCTGCTCTGGGGACACTTGGAACCTCCCTTGGTGTTTGAGCTCAGTGCTGGGTTGCTGTGGGGACAGGAGCTGCACTGTGTAGTTTTACAGCGAACCCCTCGGGCAAAGAGCATCACCTCTGTGCCCAGGCTTTCCCCTGCTGGGATTACATCCCACAGCTGAGTGAGGAGACTTCAGCCAAACCTGGCCCTGCACTGACTGCTTTCACAGCCTGCTGGCTGGGGCTGGTTTGCTTGTGGTTTGTGGCAAGGCACTGCCACCTGCAGGCGCCTCCACACTGCCCTCCTGATGGGGAATCACCTCCTGCTCTGGTTTGTGACTCCTTTGTGCCGTGTCCGAGGGAGGAAAGGGGTCTCCCTGAGGACTCCGGTGTTGGCACGCAGGGTGATGTCTGGTGAGCCACAGCAGCATCTCCCTGTCCACTATCCCTTTCCTGCCAGAGAGAAAGGCAGCAGGGTCTGTCAGCGCCTGTAGCCTCTTGTTTCTTCCCTCTGCATCAGACACCTCCCACACACACCGCAGATTTACACCTTGAGGGTTACAAATGCTTTTGGTATTGCTCATAGCAGAGGATGGGTGAAGGAGGGACATCGCCAGGCTCTGCTGATGGAGAGAAAGAAAACCAAAGAAAGAGCGAAGTGGCTCCTGTTTTGTTTCCTCTCCGGCAGCCAGCGCTGGTCAATGATTGACAATGGTGCTGCTGGCTGGCCACTAAAGAGCGCTCTGAAAAAAGAAGACAAAATCTTCTGTAGTCGCCTTGGGCATCCCAGCTGTCCTCTGAGGGAGGTGGGGAGAGGGATGTGCTTTCCTGAGCAGTTGTTTTGTCCGGCAGTGATTTTCCCCCTGCTCTTCTGGGCTGAAATCTGCCCCCTGCTGCTCTGGGAAGGCTGCAGAGAGTGGAACCAGCAGTGGGTGAGTGGAGCATCCTTTCTCCACACCAGCTTCACCCTGGAGCACCAGCATCTTTCCTGGCAAGCAGAGAGACAGATAGAATGCTGACTAAAATACACAACTCGGTGACTGGGACAGTGGCTAATAAACTGGGCGTGAGTCAGCAGCAGCCAGACTGGGTAAGGCTTGGTCACAGAGAGCACAGCGCACTTTGCTCTCAAGCTGTACACTCTGCCTGTACATCCTCTTTCTATGTTGGTGTTGCTGAACTGCTGAGCGCAGGGGATGGAGCAGGTCTGCCTTTCCATTGTGCGTGTCTGGGCGGTGCACACTTCTCTGGGGAGAGGCTGGAGCAGAGCATCTCCTCTGCAGCGCTTCCTGCTGCCTCCTGGCTGCTCTGCCCCGGGCTGCTCTGCCTCCCCACAGCTCCACAGAGAGGAGCAGGAGACCTCCGGAGAGAGCTGCTTTTGCTGGGTGGTGGCTGTGCTGGCTTTAGAGCTGGCTTTAGAGCCTGCCTGCCCTCCGTTCCCCTTCCTCCTCCCCACGGAATTGCACAGCAGAGGATAACGATGTGGTGGCCACCTGCGACAACAGGGCGTCTGAGGACATCTGGTGGTGGAATTCCTTACTCCAGCGCTCCGCAGGATGGGGACAATGTGACTGCATGTTTCAAGGCGCTGTGGCCTTCCCGGAGTCAAATGTTTCTCCTCCTGCCCTGATCTGGGGATTTGGTTTTGTTCCTAACTTTGAAGGAACCCATCCGACCTGATGCCACCACCGTAGCAGCCCTTGGGGGAGAGGCAAGTATCTGCTACAACTTCTTGCTCTTGGTGGATGTTTTGCAAGTCACCTGGCAGAAGAGAAATGGGATTTCCCTCCAGAACACGGCCACCTCCAGCCCAATCCACGGACTGAGGCTCATAGGGTCATTTCAGAAGAAGGTGTGTTCCACTAGAGCAATCCCAAGGGACTCGGCTATCACCCTCCAAAATCTCACACTCCATGATGACTTCTATTACAGATGCATTTTCAATGTGTTCTGTCGTGGCTCCTCCAGCAAAGAGGTACACCTCAGCCTCCAAAGTAAGTTTTCCACTAACACCTTCTTTCTTTCTGGCACTCAGTTTGGGTCTGATGTAATCAGGAGGTGGGGATGTCATTTTACTATCCACCACATGCAGATTTTCCATGCAGCAGCATCTCCTTGGTGGATAGCATCCAGATTGCCAGACCAGAATTGCTACCTAACCAACTGTCCTTTTTATTGAACCATATGTGACAGGAATATTCATCAACTGACCTTATAAAAATTGAAGAATTACTGTACCACGTGTGGGTTTTGCCATATTGTGTACCTGAAAGCTTTCCAGTAAAGATTTGCTTTTACATTCACTCTAACATTGTTTGGGAAGGTCTGTTCTATTTCCAAGGCAACACTTTCCTCAGGGGAAGTGAAGGCAAGTAAGCCATCAGATCCTTTTGGGTAAAAATCTTGTACAGAGAGAGAAAAACACCCAGCTTTGACTGCAAACTCACCATAGAGTGTAAAAAAGCACCTTGTCTTTTAGAATTCCATTCCCCCCTGCCTGCTGAGGGTCTCCTCACTGCAGTGTGCTGACAAGAGGAAAGCCTACACCCAACATCACACAGCTGGATGACAGAGGCCTGGAGGAGACCCCACATCCAAAACACCAACAGTAACAGTGGCAAGCAGACTTACCTTCTCTGCCAACCACCTCCATGCCTTGTTCTGCCTCCTCAACACCCACAAGGAAGGAAAACGAAGGCCCTTCACCTGGAAAAAGGAAGGGAAGGGAGGCTGCAGTTGTGTGGAGGTGTGTAACACGCAGAGGGGAGCACTTAGGGGAGGATGTACAATTGAGGGAGGGCAGCTTGCACTTACCTAAGTCTTGCTAGACAACTTTCTGTGAGGTCAGATTTCATGCTAGATGAAGGTTTCAGGATTTGAAACCCTCCAGAGGACTCGTCCCTGCGGTACCTTTGTGTGTGTTTGGCGGATGTGTGTATATATAGATGGAATAAATATGTACATTTGTGCATACACAGGATGTCTGCATTTCCACATAATGATTTATGTAGAGGAGCAGTGCACACAGCTGGGGGATGCCAGCAGAGCAGGCTCCTGGCAGATAAATGCTGGGGAAAAACATCTCACATAGATTATCTTGCTGGAGGATGTGTGTCAGGAAGGATGGCGGACTTCTCTTGTGATAAACCATGTTTCTGAAAAAGAAACACAAACAGATGAAGAGTAAAAGTTCTGCGTTTTGATACAACCTGATAGCAGGGAAGTGTGAGACATTATCAGTATTTATTTAAAAACATAAAATAATCCTTCATCTTTGGTAGAGTTATACTGTTACACTGTTCCTTTCTCTCCTTCAAAGAATAAATGAGCACAAAATGCTGAATGTTGCACTCTCAGTCCCAGCCCCTGGAAGAGGGCAGCAGAAACACATTGGCATCACCTCATGTTCTGTGTGAACTTACTGGTTCCTTTTTGTAGATGTTCAGAAGAGCACAGCCATCATCACATCAATATTAACAGCTGTGCTGCTCTTACTGGTCTTGATGTATTGTTTCATGAGACTAAATAACAGCAGAAGGAACAAGGACTTGTCTGGGCTGGCCCAGTGCTCCATCACCACAGTCTATCCTGTCTTTCATCAAACTCCATTTCTAACTCCTCTCCTGGCTGAGGGACACTCCAGCTGGTGTGCATGTGTGTAGGGGGCCCTGATGTCAGCAGCTGGGCCAGAACCAGAGGCTCCATGTGCCTGGCTGCCAGCAGCTGGGGAGACCTGAGTGAGAGAGGACAAGTGGCAGCCACCAGCCTGGAGCAGGTCAGAGCCTGTGTGTTCCTGCTGTGGTACCTGCAGTGAGCCTGTGAGGACCAGCAGAGGTCAAACCAGACCAGCCAGTGAGTAAGGGACATGTCCCAGGATGCTCTTTAATGTCTCACAAGAAATCAGGTAGAAGGATCTCTGCTGTGGATGGGCCAAGACCAACAGAACCAGGCCAGGATTGGTATTTGGTGGAGGAAAAAAAGAAAAGAAAAAAAAAAAAAAAAGAATGTTTTTTCAAGGTATTGATCTGGGAAAGCCCCCATTCAGCTCTGTGTGTCATTCCATGAGGTGTTTCAGAGATGGGCTTCCAAAGTATTTGCAAAGGCTCCTCTGTGGTGGTGTAATCTCAGTGCAGAGCACCACCTGTGATAAGCAACTAGTGGAAAGGAATTATTTAGCCAAACTTTGTAAGGAGTCATGGCCTAGTTAGCTAAAGAATTTATGTGGGGGTTTTTGTACTTTGTTTATATTTAAATCTGTGTTTAACTTAGTGTCAGTAGAACAAGATTAAAAACCCAGGAAAATTGCAAAATAGCTGAACTTGAACCTGCAGGAAATTATTCCAGAGACCTATACACCTCAGGACACTTAACTGAATAGAGCTTTGTTTAGCTACGGAAGCAAATTCGATAGAGAATTATTTAGACAAGAGGATTTCTGGGTTATCTTTAACTAAAGGTAAATGTATTGACTTAGTGCAGTTAGGTAGAAACTAGGAGTCAGCAAAAGGGAATTACATATATGCTGGGAGCTGCCAACATGGAAGGGTCATCCAGAGGCAGGTGATAAAGACAATAATTAACACCCTCTGATGAAGTAACAAAGCTCTCCTAATCAAAATAATAACAAGTAAAGGACAATGTGGCAGCCCTGCTCCACACCAAGACAACATTGGAGAAAACATCTTGGATGTAATGGCTGGCAGACTCTGGGTGAGATTGTAAGGAAATCCAAAGTGTGGCAATGTATTTAAACCCCAGGGAACTGTGTCTCCTGAGACCAGTTCGGGGCAAAAAATTCCCAGCACGTCTCCAGCCCTGTAATAAAGGAATGCCTATTGAAGAGAATTTTGCTGTTGGATTTATGTTCTCTAATTCACTGGTTGGAGAGATCCCCAACCTACTCAGTGAAGGGAAAACACCTTCCATTAAAATACTAACTCACCAGCACTGTGCTTTTCCTCTTTGGGCTTTCAAATAGTCTTTCGGTGTCCAACAACCCCATCTCTGGTATCAAGAAATAACAACCACCATATCCAAAATCATTCCATGATGAAATGACTTTATGAGGGTTGTTCAGCAGTGGACCCTTACTGTGGTTGCTGGAATAGAAGATGTTGAAAGGGACTGATAGAGGAACTGGGCACTGGATAACAGTTCTTCTTTCCTCTCCCCAAGGAAGACATCTTTCAAAGGGCCAGGGAAAAGAATGAGGAAATATTCCCAAGTCTGTTATCCACAATTCCAGGCTGGCCAGCAATGACTAAAAGCTAGAGGATGTGTGGATAAATTCATGATGCTAGAGGTTTATGTCCAAAAGGAGACAGGGGAGTCATATAACTTAATTCAAATGAAGGGAAAGTCCATCTCTCAAATTGTTGGAGAGCACAGCCTCCTTTTTATCTTAATTTTCTGGCTGCATCACCTCCTCCCTTTCCTCATTGGCTGACGTTCTTGGAAGGTACAGACTTCATGATACACACAACCCCCTTTGTGTCACTGCCCTTCTCCAGTTTAATGAATTTAACCAGGCCTTGGCTGAGCAATATCCTCTGTCAATTAGTAGCATTCTTCTGATTCTTCTGAACGGTTCCTCCTGTTACTATCTTGCTTCTGTTCCTGGCCTTATCTGAGTTTATCTGTCCCTGGCCTTATCTGTGAAGCCAAATTGCTCCCTTTCCTTTCAATGACAGATGAGGATGGCACCCAGTTGGTAGTACCCCAGGAAAGCAGACAGAATATCTACACTACTCTGTCTGACAAATTCTGCCCTGGGTTGCCTCCTCTCACAGCAGGATTTTCTGCAGCTGAGCTTCTTTGTGAATGGGCTTTTAGAAAGTAACCTCAGGCTTCTTGACCTTTAGAAGTCAATCTCAAGTGATGTTTTAAGCAAGAGGTGCTCAGGATAAAAAGACAATCATTCCTGGAATTCTGAAAATCCCATGCTGATTCAGTTTGCCTTGAAATCTGTCAGGTTGCATGCATGTGGGTCTTGATGAGGGCTGCAGCTTGGTATTCCTCAAATGAGAATTTCCTGAGATTAAGTGCTCATTATCTTTTTTTTTTTTTTTTTTTTTTCTGTAGAGAATTTATCTGTGTATTTTTTTCACAGTTGTCATCGATGTGTGTGTGCTCTTCCATTGTGGCAATGATTGGAAGCCATCAATGTATGTGTATAAACATAACACAAGATGATGGTTAAGTACCGCTTTTCAAAGTTAACTATTTTTTTACAGGGAAGTGGAAAATTGTGGAGAGAAAATGTGCAGGCTCAGTACTGTGAGACAGTTCCAGTGGTACTCCATGCTGGCCATGGCCATAACTACAGCAGAGGGGAAACACCGTGCTCAGCAGGTGCAAAACTTCTGTTACTGTGGTGTTGTTTGTTCTGCTCTCCTACACATACACATATTTGGCAGTAAAGAACTGTTACTCCTTTTCCTGTATTTTTCCCTCAGAGCCCTGTAATTTTGAAGCTATGATCATTTCAAGGGAGGGGTCATCTTTCCATTCCAGGAAGGTTCCTCCCTTCCTTCGCAGACATTTGTCTTTTAAATCAAGACATTGCATCACCAAAAACTGGGAAATAAATTCTGCAAGAGCATGCTAGGTTAGAAAGCCAAAAATATTTTATAAATAATAATCATAAATCATTATAAACATCAGTTTGTTCAGTTAATAATATAACTCAAATGTATTCATAATAATATAACTTGTTCGGTGACAAATTGCCCCTTTGAGGCTTTAATTCTTCAAAGTTAAGTTTAAGTTCTTCAAAGTCTCAGATGTACTTATTATATTGATTTATTGATTGCAACAAGTGATCAAGATCATGAGTAAGAACAGCACAATAAGGATAAACAATTATTAAGTATTAACTAAGTTGAGGAGCCACAAATCTATTTCTTGCACCTTCACACCAGTATTGATGGTTAGCAGCACTTGATATGGAGAGGCTCACTTTTCTTGGAGAGGCTCTTCAGGTTTTGAGGCAGTCTGCAGGTTGGTATGGATAGACTGTGATATCCAGTGTCATGCCAGCACAATGGATCTGTGGAGAGAAGACAACACCTTCCCACGGGATTTAATATATTCTCTTAGACTCTGGTTCATTCTTCCTGCTTTCTCACTCAACTAAAGTCTCTATGGAGTGTTAAAAGCCCCACTTTATTCCTCACATTCTGGCTGGGCTTTGTGTTACTTCAGCAATCTCTGTCTGGTGACATTCTCACTCACATTCCAAACTTCAGGATCATTTTCTTCTCCAAAACCTTTGCCAGCTTTGTTAGTGCAACAAGAAGAAGCTTCTGGCCATCCTGAGAAAGTATCTGCCAGTACCAATAAACACTTGTGGCCCTCAGCAAAACCTCTTTGTCAGTAGTCTCCTGGATGATTTCCTTTCTTAACACAGGCTATCTAACTTGATGTGCATTGCCTTAGTGTGATGATTAAGGGGGGTTTGGAAATTGATGTGAGCAGAGCCAGCAGGGATTTC
This sequence comes from Sylvia atricapilla, assembly GCF_009819655.1. Taxonomy (NCBI): domain Eukaryota; kingdom Metazoa; phylum Chordata; class Aves; order Passeriformes; family Sylviidae; genus Sylvia; species Sylvia atricapilla. The sequence goes on from NC_089141.1 coordinate 1,041,913, forward strand.
AAGCAGCAGAGCAGGTGTTCCGATATAAACCTCCAGCAGGCAGTACATCCTGTAAAACTTACTGTGTTTGGTTTTACTGGAATCTGACTCCTTTCACCCTTTCTTTTTTCATTTTCACTGTTAAATAATGGCAAATTGGATCATAGATTTGCCTTAAGCCTGTATAGGTTTCACTGGCTAGTGGCTCAAATTGCTCTGCTTGTAAGAGGTCAGTAGTCCAGGAATCAAGAGAAGAATGAAGGAATATATTAACAGCAGAATGTGTCCACCCAGAAGGCAGAGGAAAGAATAAAGAATAGACCTCATTTGTGACGAAAGAGCTTTTGAATTGCTTCTTCCACCGGCATGCAGGATGTATTACAGCTAAATAAATAAAGATGAACAGAGACCTTCCTGAATTTTAGGACAAGAACTCTCTACTTACTCTCTTTCTCTCTAACTTCAAAGGATTTATCATACCAGAGAGTCCATGTCACTTTGGCCACCACCTGCTCCAGAGCAGGTAATGTACAAAGAACCGTGTAAAAGTTGCAAAGATTGCTGAGCTGAGACAGGTTCCTGTGAAAATAAAGAGTTTACATTTGAACACAGAATAAGGCAGAAGGGGATTTTTGTGCCTTGTTCTCATCTAAATGTAAAAAATATTTTTAATCTTCCACCGCTGCTGGTTTGTCTGGAGTGTTTTTCATTTGCCTCTGTCTGCCCAGAGATTACCTCTGATCTTTGCTTACTACTTCAGTACCATCCTTTCCTGCTCAGGTGTAATTCCCTCTCTTCCAAGGAAGCAGCCCTCTTGTTTTCCAGACCCTTTCATCCTTTTCTTCTTTCTTCTCTACATTTCTCTCTATATTCTTCTCTGTATTTCTCTCTACATCTTCTCTCCATCCCACTGAAGAAGTAATAACATTTGCATACATTTTCCACCTCAGAAAATGTGAAACTGTGTTTTACTATAATGTATTGCTCATATCCCCCCAAAGTGCCCTTTATTTTGGTGAAATAAGAACAGAAGGATTTCCCTGGGACTTCCCTCCTTTTGTTGCTTTGATGGAACAGGGCACTTCCAGATATTTATTTTTTTAGGCTGTGCAGTGGGCAGTTCTCTGGACTTCCCTGTAAAATCCCCTCAGCTATAGCGAAGGAGATGAGCACAGGAAACTTGCTAATATATTTTTCTCGTTAAAACAAAAAGATGTGAAGTGTGTAAGTACATCAGTCTCCGACAATGGGTGGGTTAGTTGCTGGATTGTTTTAGAGAGAACGAAAAGGAGAAGGCTGGCAGAGGGAAATTTAAGTAATTATAGAGGTAGTGATTGATCCTGGGAGACAGAAAAAAAAGGTAGAAATAAAGGGAGTGGTAAAGTGGAAATTTTGCTGAAAAGCCAAGGGGGTTTGGATAGTTGAGAGGAGGAAAGTGCTTCACTAAATCAATCACAGTGGTGGGGAAGGTGTCTCCACGTCCAGCTCTGTATCTGGAAGAGACACTGACCTCCAGACCCCAGCTACAAGTTAGACCAGATCTGTTTGGAGGCAGCAGAAGCTTTCTATTTCTACAGGTCAAAAGGCACTCCTTTGTGCACCGAGGGACTGAGAGCAGCAGGACAGGTAAGGTTAACACCTGGTGAGCCCGGGATGACCTGGGAAAGCTGCAAACATCACTTTCTTTCTTAAGACAGTTTAGTAGCATTGCTCCAAATGTTCCAGTACGTCTGTGTCTTAAATAAGAACGAGTTTCTGGGTTTGTGTGGGCATCTTTGTCAATTCATTTTGGCAAGGGGACTGAAATTGTGGTGTTTGTTTTTCCCTGTGAGCAGCCGTGGCTTAAAACAGGAGACATCCTAGAGCCCGGCAAGAGAAATACTGTAAATGTATTAAGAATGTATGAACGAGTGCATGCGTATGAAAGAGTATGAAGAAAGTGCAGGCACTGAACGTCCTCTATTGATCATTAAGAAGGCTGTTTCTAATTAATCCGACTGGGAAACGGGTTGTTTCTGCAAAGCCTCCCACAAAGCCTGATAAGTTATCCCTGCTGTAGTTTTATCAGTGGAAAATCTTAATCAAACAATCAAAAAAAAACGATAGAGAGGTTGCTCAGTATCACTCCTGCTCTTTCCCTCCCCACGCAGTGGCGAAAGCAAAAGATCACTCCCAATTTAAGCCCAAAGTAATTCGTGGCTGGGCTGTTTTGAATACCCTCGGGGGAAAAGGCTGCTGACTGACGGTTAACACGCTCACTGCTGTAGCAGGACATTCCCAGCCCCGGCCCCGGGACAACCACAGCGACGCGGCGTGGGAGCGTCCGCCTTCCAGGGCTCTCATGCCATCTTTCGTACTTCATTCCAGGTACCTGGCATCCCTGTGGCATTCCCGGCTGTGAGGAGGCTCCGGGCGGAGGAGGGCAGCGGGACCGGGCTGTGGGTCACCCTCAGCGGGACCGGCCGTGGGTCACCCTCAGGAGAACCCGGCCGTGGGTCACCCTCAGCGGGACCGGGCTGTGGGTCACCCTCAGCGGGACCGGCCGTGGGTCACCCTCAGGAGAACCCGGCCGTGGGTCACCCTCAGCGGGACCGGGCTGTGGGTCACCCTCAGCGGGACCGGCCGTGGGTCACCCTCAGCGGGACCGGGCTGTGGGTCACCCTCAGGAGGATCCGGGCTGTGGCTCACCCTCAGGAGAACCCGGCTGTGGGTCACCCTCAGGAGGATCCGGGCCGTGGGTCACCCTCAGCGGGACCGGGCTATGGGTCACCCTCAGGAGAACCCGGCCGTGGGTCACCCTCACCGGGACCGGGCTGTGGGTCACCCTCAGCGGGACCGGGCTGTGGGTCACCCTCAGGAGAACCCGGCTGTGGCTCACCCTCAGCGGGACCGGCCGTGGGTCACCCTCAGCGGGACCGGCCGTGGGTCACCCTCAGGAGGATCCGGGCCGTGGGTCACCCTCAGGAGGACCGGGCTATGGGTCACCCTCAGGAGAACCCGGCCGTGGGTCACCCTCACCGGGACCCGGCCGTGGGTCACCCTCAGGAGGATCCGGGCCGTGGCTCACCCTCAGCGGGACCGGGCCGTGGGTCACCCTCAGGAGGATCCGGGCTGTGGGTCACCCTCAGGAGGATCCGGGCTGTGGGTCACCCTCAGCGGGACCGGCCGTGGGTCACCCTCAGGAGGATCCGGGCTGTGGGTCACCCTCAGCGGGACCGGGCTGTGGGTCACCCTCAGGAGGATCCGGGCCGTGGGTCACCCTCAGGAGGATCCGGGCTGTGGGTCACCCTCAGGAGGACCGGGCTATGGGTCACCCTCAGGAGAACCCGGCCGTGGGTCACCCTCAGCGGGACCGGGCTATGGGTCACCCTCAGGAGAACCCGGCTGTGGGTCACCCTCACCGGGACCTGGCCGTGGGTCACCCTCAGGAGAACCCGGCCGTGGCTCACCCTCAGCGGGACCGGGCCGTGGGTCACCCTCAGGAGGATCCGGGCTGTGGGTCACCCTCAGGAGGATCCGGGCCGTGGGTCACCCTCAGGAGGATCCGGGCCGTGGGTCACCCTCAGCGGGACCGGCCGTGGGTCACCCTCAGGAGGATCCGGGCTGTGGCTCACCCTCAGGAGAACCCGGCCGTGGGTCACCCTCAGCGGGACCCGGCCGGCAGCGCAGCGCTGGAGCCGTCTCCTTTCCCCTCCTTTCCCGGCCGGGAGGCTCCTCCTGGCGCCGGGCTCAGCCCTCGGAGCCCTGTGTGAGGCCGGGAGCGTGGAGCTTTCTGGAGTTAAATCCCGGGAGTGCCGGGAGCGGTGTGTGCCTGAGGGGCACAGCCCTCAGAGGGGCAGCCCTCAGAGCGCAGTGAAGGATCCGCGCTTCACTTGCTCCGCTCTTTAACGCCTTTCCCCCCCCTTTTTTTTTTTTCTTCTTCTTCTGTTCGTTCTGGGCTTTATTTCCACACCCCGTGCTGCACCCGTGATTTGTGTGATGACCTAAAGGGACTTTTTCGCTTTCTCAGAGCAGCAGGGTAGAGCTGACAGCGCTCCGGTCACACGGAAAGGCCTTGTTCCTCATTCTGAGGGCTCTTGAAGCTGCCCCGAGGATGTGCACTGGGGCATTAAGGGCTTTTAACTGGTGCTAAAGCACTAAAGCAAAGTGTTGTTATTGAAAACTCTGCCTGCCTGTCGGTGTGGCACATCTTCAGTGCTTTATAGACAGTTCTGTGACTCGATAGTTTCTGCTTGCTGTGCCGGCCCGTGATTTCTGCATGTTTGTAGGAATATCTATCTGAATTTCTTATAGCCATACTCAAGTATCTGACGACACAAACCTTTTTCAATGGGCTCGTTGCTGATGTGTTTTCATTTCTTGCTTCTAGTCATAACAACTTGGTCTCTATTTGTTCTTGGCAACCAGAGCATTACATCAGAAGTTGTTGTAGCACAGTTTAAAATTTAGAGGCAGTCTCCTGGTTGTGGATGTATGCAGTGTGTGCACAAGTTTGCTGGCAGTTTGTTTTTAAATACTTTAATTTTTTTACTTACTTACTTGCTTACCTACTTACCAGCCCTCCTTTTTTAACCGGCATAATATCGAAAGTGCTTTTCAGTTGATTGCCTCTTATTTTTTTGCATGCTATGAAAATCTTTAAAAGGTTGGGCTTTGCTTACATTCCTGACAGAAGATGGTTTCAAGATGTGACGGCTAGTTTTGCAGGCATCGGCAAAAAACCCAGCAGTGGATAAAGTATATTAGAGGTAATTTTTGCAAAATAATGTTTCCACTTGAATATAACACCAACTTCAGTTCCAGGCAGGTGTACAATTTAGTTGTAGAAAACAGGGCAATAAGATTTGTCAAGTCTTGCTGTCTGACCCTAGGACTACATTCTTTTTCACATGAGAAATCTAGTTAATTTTTGCACCCTGAATGTACAGTATTACCAAAAAGATGATCTCTCATTGTCTCTCTTTAGGTGGAGCAGATTTTCTCCTCCAAAATGACCTTGCAAGTTCTGGTTCTGTGTTTGGCGTGTTCTGGCCTTGGAAAGGCAGACGGTAAGTTGAATTTCCTGAAAGCTACTTGAAATTGTTTGGAGAAGTGGTTTCAGATTTCTGAGGCTTCGACAGAGTAAGATATAAAAACAGCTGAAATACAGAGTGTTAATGCTGTTCGACTTATGTACTTCTATAGCTGAGACAGAGGTGGTGGTGGCTGTGACACAAAACCTCCCAGAGCAGCATTTAGAGATGGGAGAGAAAAGAAGCATCCCATATCTACAGTGACACTGGACACCATTGTTAACCTGATTTGACAGCTTCCAAGAGTGGGGCATCCCTAAAAACTTCCTTCCTTCAAATGCACCATGAACACCGAAGCTACAGAAAGCCTTTTAAAGGCATTTGGCTTTTAACTTCTCTGGTAATGGCTTGGTGTGTACGGCTCTTACTAATTCCATCTTCCTCTAGCTCTTAGGAAACAGAAGTTGAGTATTTGCTGAGAATATGAAGTCATGAGCTGCTTAAGTAAAACTTAAGAGGGAAGTCTGCAGATATGGGCACAGAAATAGGTACAGGGTTTTGTCTTCTAAGTAGTTCAGAAGAAAGATAAAGCCTCAGCCAATATAAATCAACATCATTTCATTGATTTCTAGGAGTATGCAGGAGAGGGACTTTTTTGTAGGGAAAAGCCGCAGAAACAGTACGTAACTGAAGGAGTTGTGCCTGTGGCCTTAGAATCAACATCAGGCTTTTGAATGTGTGTGATATCTGCCCATTTGATTAACTGTTTACTGTCATTGCAGTGGTTCCAAAGGCTGGACACACAGAAGTGAGGATGGGTGACAGTGTGACTCTGAGTTGTGCCCTGACAGAACCCCTGGAAGTTCTGCAAGTGACGTGGCAAAAAACCTCAGAAAAAGTACATGACAATATAGCTACATACAGTAAAGCAAACGGACTAAAGATTCACAAGCCCTATGAGGACAGAATGAATTTCACAAGTTTGGAACTCAACAGGACAAGCATAACTTTTTGGGACGCTAGAATGGATGATTCAGGATGTTACAAGTGTCTCTTCAATGCTTACCCTTTTGGCTCCTTCTCAGGAAACACCTGCCTGAGTGTTTTTGGTGAGCTTCTCTGCAGGGATATGTCTCTAATGAAATAAGAGGTGTTTTCCCACTCACAGTATTTCCTTGAGCAGATTCAAGAACTGCAGTGATAGCAGCATCCCTTGGTGGAACAGGGTATAGAAACAGAGCACTGCTGCTGTGAGCAAAACTCTGGGTCATACTCAAGCCTGTTGTGGTAGTTTTGGCTCCTGTTTGTTACTCCTTTAAGCAGCAGCTGAAAAGCAGAGAGTGGAACTCAGGCAAACCAACACTGCCCATTGCAGTTTTATTTTTGGTGCAAGGTACAGCCCCAGTGCTGTGAGCTGCTCTGCCAAACCCTGCCATTGATAGGGAATTAGCAAATAGGATCAAGAAATTATTTTACTAAACAGATTATTTTTAATACTCGGATTTCAGATTGAGTGAAATCTTTGGGGTATATAACTTCTGTGTGAAGGGAAGTAGTACTGAGTCCTGGAGGGGATCTGACCCAAGGAACTCTTCTTGCATTCCTTGTCATTTGGCTCAGTGTGAATCAAGAAAGCTTTTTGTAATTTGATTTGTAAGGTTAGACTTCTTCTACTGCTTATGCCAGGTGCTCACTGTGGTGATGACTTTTTTCATTTGTGTGTTGGAAGGTCTTAATGCATCTGTCCATCACAACATATCTGAAGGTCATTTGGTAGTCATCTGTAATGCTGATGGCCTCCCAGAGCCCACCATCACCTGGAACAACCTGTTCAACTCTACTCCTACTCAGAAGACAGTCAAGCACAAAAATGGGATTGTGTCCATCACAAGTAAACTGGAAATCTACAACATTCAGAGCATCGGTGTGAAGGATTTGACCTGCAGAGTAAGCAACACAAATGAAACATTTGAATTGCCCGTGAAGATAAAACAAGGTAGGTGAGCAGCACAAGCAACTCGTTAGCATTCTCTTAGCCTCCCTGTTTTGCAGTAGCATATTTGGATAGAAATCTTCTGGGAAGAGGAGGGAATGAAATGTGTATACGTCAGGAAATCCTATTTACATTCATTGTTGTCTTTGAGGTTATAATATATTGGAGTCCTATCCAAGAGGAAAAAGCTAGACTAATCAGCTGGAGAGGTATGGGGTTTAGAGCTGTTTAGTTTAGTTTAGTTTAGTTGCTTAGCTGTTTAGTTTACGTGCTTTTTGCTGTAAGTTGAACTTGCATTCCCACATACGCCTTCAGAAAATTTTTTAACAACCTAAAAATAAATATAAATATGACAGCTGGTATCTATGAGTAGAAAGATGAGTAAAAACTCTATGGATTGCTTGATGAACTCAGAAATTTTGAAATTCATAACAGTCTCTGAATCAAATGTTTCAGTTCAACTTGCTGCATGTTTTGTTGTATTTCACCAGTATATTATGATTCAGTTTCTCTGATTTTTTGCTAAGGAAGATGTCCACTGCATTAGTGGTCAGGGAGAAATAGTACTTTGAGGCACACAGGGAGGGGGTCGTGTTGTTCTTACATTTGGTTTCTACAGAAAATCTTTGATACATTAATGCCACATATGAGTATCTTGTGGTGTTAATTTATTTCTTCTCCCAACATTCTGTTCTGCTGGAAAGACTTTCACCATGTGTCTGCAGATAAGGAACAGAAACATTAAAACACTGAACTACCATTCCTAGGTCATACAGGAGCACTGACTTGGGTGATTTAAAATTCACATGTCTCTATATCCAGAGCCTTAAATTGAAGACCACTCATAAATTAGCAAGACAGGAAAAGCAGCTTGTAGCTGTGGGTTAATTCTGAAATTACATGCTCAAGAAGTGATTGTTAAAGGAATAGCAGCAAAGAACAGGATCTGATTTTTAATATGCTTTCTAAACATTCAAAAGCAATTTAGTTCCTAATTCTGAATTATATTACAATTCTGAAAAAGCATGTTAATCTTTTTGTCCCGTCTCCAATACTCTTTTGTTTTGGTCATTTAAAAAGAAAATGTATATCTCAGAAAGCAGAAAACTGTTGTTATTTCTTGCTAAGTGGATTACAAATCAGCTAACAGCTTGTTGTTATAACAATCTTATATTTTAGAGTACAAGAAGTTCAAACGAATAGCTCCATGTATCTTTGTTAAAAGACATAATACTTTTGGCTTGAGTCAAATAGATGTCAAGTCACTCAATTTTCCAGCTAATGTCAGTGAAATGAGCCTTTGTATAACATTTTGATTAACAGGAATCAAATGAAGTGGTTAATGTCTAACCAGGGAGGAATGTTTAAATGCAGCTGTTGGGTAGAGCTATTTGTAGGCAGCAAAATACAGCCTGTCTTCTTTTCTTAAAATTAATGGTGTCTTTTAAGGAGTGTTAAGTGTTTAAAAGTAAAAATAATAAAATTCTGGGTGAACAAAAAGCTCTTTTAAAGTGTTGAGACTTGTGTGAAGTTCTGCTTGTGTATGCCAACCACTGTATGAGGTATGGGAATGGCAGCATTCTTTGCCACTTATTTTCTTCACATTTCCTGTGGGCAAGTAGTTTAATTTTGAAGATACATGGGTTTATTCTTCCTGTTGAGCAGTTGCTGCTTTCGTTTATCTTAGCAATACCTTGAACCATATCAGAGGAAGCCTGTCATTAATCAGACATCCTCTCAGCTTGTTTTGCTTTTTCCCTCAATAAACTGATCTGCTGCGGGTGTTTTGTTGTTTTGTTTTCACAGAGGAGGGATCATCGTTGCTTTGGCTGGTGATTATTCCAGTGCTTTCAGTAGTGGCCCTAGTTCTGTTTCTGGTTGTGTCCTCAAGGAAGATCCTACACAGGAGGAGGAGTTGAAGAGGTAAGTCACCAATGTGTGGAGGAGTGGTTTTCCTGGAGCCATAATAAGGTCTGATCATCTGCAGAGAAGATTGAGGCATTGTTGGGATACCACTGGGGGTATGAGAGTGTCATACTGGACAACTTGATAACATATAATAATAGTACCTTGTCTAGGGTTTTTAGAGCTTGCCTCAGTTGTGGATAAGTTTAACAGCTGTTTTCCCACTGCCAAGGGACAATCCAAGGCTGAAAATTGGGAATAAAAGTGAGGGAAGGATCCAAGCAGAGCAGGATGTGCTGCTCTTGATTTGCTTTGAAGTAGCAGTCTCAGCAGAACTAATTCACTTATCTTTCACATTTTCCTGGAAGCCCACCAAGGGTAGTATGCTCAGATAATTTTAGGCAGATGAAGTAAACACTGGAGACAAACTCACTCATGCAGAGTGATATCCCCTCAGAGGAAGCATTTTCTGCTGGTCATGGCACCATCTTTGTCTTTTTTAAGACAAGCAGGGTAATACAATGAAAAAAGTGTGCTCAAATTTGGCACATGAGTGTGCTTCCCAGTGAAGAATTAAGGAGAAATTGCAGTCAGTGTAATGTTTCTGAGTGTGTGGTCATTCAACTCTCTAGTCTTAATTAGTAGTAACTTAATAAAGAGAAAAAGGCTGGGAGGAGGGACACCATAAGCTTCAGAAATCACAGAAATTTGATGGTCTTTGGTAGCTTCACTGTTGTTAAACTAAATCCAAATTCCATATCTGGCTTTAAATTCCATTAATAGATTTAGAAACGCCAGCACATATTAACTCAGTTCCTGGCTATTTAGATACCTGCTTCAGGGCAAAAAATATAAGTTTAAGAAATATTTCAAGGAAAATCACACCTGTCTGTTGTGAACTTAGACCTACAGCATCTCCTATTAATGACCTAATGAATCTGAGAGACAAAAGTCTTCACTAAAAACAAAGAAAAATGAACAGTTCTTACACCCCAGATATAACGTCTTAATTGTAAAATGTCTGTGAGACTTCCATTGATCCTATAAACAATTCAGAAGATGAGATTTCTTGTTGAATTTTCAGCCTGGAAGTTAAAGTGCAAGGAGTTAGTTCTCAATGTCAAGACTTAAATGTAAATCCCTGTTCTTGGGGCAGAGGGCATAAATTAGATGAGCAGTGTTTCGTAGTCAGTGTTTGTTGGATTAAGGTTTATCAAGAAGAGCAGTGTGTTAATGGCATCCATTGTTTGTGTTCCTTCTCATTTTTCATGGGTTTTGATCAACTCTGATGCCAGGATGTGACTTCTGCAATGAGGTTATAGGTCTCTGTTCTTCTAATGTAGTCTAGTTTTTATCAGCCATAGTCTGTATCTTTTCAGTTGCTCTTTGGTCTTGAATTTCAGAAGTGTACTGACCTGGATCAGATTTGAATAAAGGCAGCATTCCTTTATCCAGAGTGATTTTGATCAGCTGATCATATTCCTTCCTACAGCGACCACCTTAGTGAAATGTGTAGTCTGTCTTCCTAATTTATGTCTGTTTCCCTGAAGGCATTGTTATTAGTTTGCAGTAAAACTTCAGTACTGGTGCAGTTTGATCACTCTGTCACCAGCTGATCTATTTTTTCTCCCAGGATGTTCTTTTCTGTTGGTGACTAAGAGTTACTTACAGTTCATCTTGTATTTGATTCCATGGATGTGTCACTTTTGTGGTCATCTTTAGAATACTAAGAATATCTGCGGGAGCTACAGTAATTTTTAACACTTTATTTACGGTGTGTTACCACCCCACAAGTGTTGTAATGAGGAAATCCCCTAAACTTCTTATTTTTGGATCCTAGTTTGGTTTTGTGGCGACTTGTTTTTCCCCTTGATCATCTGTAAAATACGTTTGTGCTTTCTAAAGCATTGGTTGTAGTTGGTTCACTCAAAAGGCAGTAGCTTCTTGCAGAAAGCCCTTTTTTGGTTTTATCCTCTCTTGTCCTCAGACTGAGTGGGATGAGGAGCACTGCCTACACACATACTTTTGGACATTCTGTTTGTAACAGCACAATAGAGAGCTAAAAATAGAGAGCTAACAGCACTGCCTCGAGATTACCAGGGTCTGTCTGGGGCTTCAATACTTCTTTTCATTCTGCGCTAAATAAGTACAGCCTTTCCAGTGCCATGAGCAGGCTGCAAAGAATCACCAGGCATAAATTCTCCCATGGCTGAAGTTTCTTGGTGCTGCTCATCTGATAAAAAGTTAAATCCTTTCATTCCTTACTCAACTAATAGAGCTTAATTGTGTAGACCACACTGAGATAAAGCAGTACAGTCAAGAAGCCAAGTGTCTTGGTACAAGCAAAAGAAATGCCATTAGCCTGAATAAATTCCTGTCTTTTCTGTCTTCACTTGAATGCTTTCCACAGCATCAGTTGCTTATTTTCTGACTTGCAGGATACTCATATTTCAGGTTGGCCAATTAAAAAGCTTTGTAGTTAATTCTCAGGATGTATCAATCTGCAGGAGGATAAAATTCCACGCATAAGGTTTTTTCTGGAGGCGTGTGGTAACCTGTGAGGAAGGATTGCTTCTCAAATGCATATAAAGGCCTGATGATTTTTGTTTTGTTTTAAGAATCAGCATGTTGCATAAGCTCTTGGGTATCTTGTGCAGGTTTTGCCATGTGAAAAGCTTCTGAAACATTCAAATAGTCTGCTTGTGTTTAAAGAGGAAAAGAAATGAGGCTTCTGATTGAGAAGATATGAAACTGGATAGATAAGAAAGCTGAACAGAATAGGTTAACCTGGAAGAAGAAAACTTGAAGAGTCATGGAATAAAAGACTAAGCCAGACCAAAAATTCCATTCTGCAGAAAGCACCAGCATTGTTTCTGCAGGAAAAAAAACCCAAAACTGTGTTTTTCCTGTTTGGAAATCAAAACATCCAGGTTCTCCTTCAAGTGGAGATTTTATGGAACTCAGGTGTAAGCAGCATTGCCTTTGCCTCTTAGTGCATTGGTTTACTTGACAACCTTTTACAAGTCAAAGGTTGGACTTGATGATCTTGGAGGTGTTTTCCAACCTTAATGATTCTACAATTCTTTTTGTGTCTGAACACAACCAGCTGTCTGTATTCCAAAGAAATGCTGAACCTCAATGTGCTTAATGTGTTACACAAGGACTCCAAAACAGGTTCAAAATACCCCTTTGTTACAAACTGGAGATCACTTAATACCCTGAATATGAATTTTAGGTTCCCTGATTGTTACGTTTTGAATTTTATAGTTGTTATAAATAGCACAGAATCAGGTCTGGTAAGTGTAAAATAGCAGCTATAATATGTACATATGAGAAACTCAAATTTTGGTGGCCAAATATGTCCTGGAAGACCTAGGAAATAAGTACTAGGCAGGAGTTCCAGTTTTTGTGAAACTTTATAAGAACAAGTACTTGGTTACTCTTGTCAATTCTTTGTTTATAGTAAAGAAAGTAATTAATTCTGAGAGTCATTATAGCAGTATTCTCTGTATTCAATTTGAGGAAGGCTCTGGCTTAAAAATTACAACAATTCTTATCTTACAACTTGGCATGTTTCTTCAGTGGATTTGCTTTGACATCTGGTTTTCTTATTGGCGAGAGACTTGATAGCTGAGAAAAATAGAATAGTGGCTTGGTTTTAGGAGAATTTTCAGAATAATATTTCCAGAGAAGACCCCTAAATACCAGATTTTCAGATGATAAACTCGGGACATAACTCCCTCTTAAGTGAGGCAGATGGAGATAACACACTTCCTTTGCAGAGACATGGTTTTCTAGCAGTTGTGTCCCAGCTGGAGAGGCTCATTTTAAAGAAGCCTTGGTTCCCTCTGAAATGTGGCTTTAATGGGAGTAGGAGATTGTGTTTGTCCCATTTTGAGTTCCTGCAAAACGGCAAAAAAAAAAATGCAGTGAATATACAACAGCTTCATTCCTTTACCCTTAATACTAAACCAAAAAAAAAAAAACCCCACAAACCCAAGCAAACAAAAATCCCAAAGTCCAAAAATGTCACGGTTTAAAAACAGAATCCCAAAACCCAAAAATGTCGCAATGTAAAACCAGTGTAGACAAACAGACCTAAACAGAGCTACTGAGGGGAGGAATTAAAAAACAAACACCAACCCTCATATGAAAAATGTCACTGAAGGGGTAATTCTGCTGTCTGGCCGCCCATCAGGTTTCCTGTGATGCTTTCTGAGTTTAAACACACACTATTTCCAGACAGCTCCTGTTCCCTAGCAATTCCACTTGATTTTCTGTTCACAGAAATGTGCCTGGGAGCACCCTCAGGTCTGAATCATATATGGAGGGAAGATTGGCACACTTTCCATGCTTTAGTGCTACCTGTTTTCATTGTGAAGGGCAGGGATGGATGGTGGGTTTTGTTTTGTTTTCTTTTGTTTTGTTTTGTTTTGTTTTCCCTGGCATGTTTTCCTGGGAAAAGCATGCTCCTTATCCTGCTTTCCGTTCAGAAGAGCTGGGAAAAAGGACTGGCAGAGAAGGAAGGAGGGGAAGGTCACATGAGTGAATTCTTGTCCCCTGGGCCATGGCTGGTGTTTTTGTCTGGAAGGATGAAATAAATCCTGTTTTGCTACAGGATGAACGTAGTGGTGTAGGAAGCATCTTGGAGTTTGTCCTAAAGGGAAGGCATTGAAATCTGTGCTATCAAAACACAGACCCCTTTCTTTGTGAACAGGGAGGCTTTTGGTATAGGTGACTAGTAAAATTCCTATCCTGTGCTTCATATTTGTGCTCATACTTGATTATGAAGTAATGTTCTGGTCCTTCCTTATCCTTTTCATTCCAACAATAGGGCTTTTGATATAACAAGAAAATCAAATGGCTGGCAGCTGAAAGGGAGAACAAAGAGCATTCCTGTAATATGTGAATAGCTGTCTCACTGTTTCCGTTTCTCATTCCCTTCCTTGGTAAAAATTATTATATATTCAATTCCAAAATGCTTGGTCTGAATGCAGGGTTATTAGATAAGGAACCTCTTTCATACTCCTCTACATGAAAAGTAAAGATGACATATATTTTATTATTGTCTTCAAAGCTGTGTAAAGATAGAGTTACAAACTGAATCTCAAACATACAAAAGATAGGCTGAAATATCAAATTGTTATATATTCAATATATGTGTATTGATTAATTATTGGTGTATTATTACCAGCAAAGAAAGTTGGTTTTCTTTTCACAGTTTACAAATCCTTTCAGTGTTTTGCATCTTGCTTAGGTCATATTCTGAATTCCACAGTGTGTGTGATTTCCAGAAGTAAAAAAGCAGTGAAGTTTTTCACCAAAGGATGGGTTTGTAACTGCTGCTCCCCACTTTCCCCACTGTGCATTTCTCTTCCTTCTGTCCCAACAGCAATTGCACTGCTAAGCAAGTGGCCATGACTTTCCTGGGACTGTTTTTGTGTTTTCTAGGGGCCTTGAGGACTCCCATCCATCTCTCAGATCATTAGACTCCAGCAGCCTGAAGTCAACATTACAAATAGTGACTTATCTGTCAGCAAAAAAAAGAAGATATGATATACACTGCTCTATCTGGAAGCTGAGTTGATCACTGAAATGACTAACACAAATGTCTGGTCTGGGCCCTTAATCTTAAAATGTAGGACTGAAGGGACCACTTGGTCTGCTGCTCTGGAGAGGAGGAGATTTTTGTCAGGCAAAAACTTCTTTACCCGTGCCACTCTTGGTACTGCTTCTGGGCAAAGTATGTTTGCCATTTTCCAGTTGAGTTTTGAAAATGTCCCTGGATAGAAACTCTGCAGACTCTCTGGGGATTTTCTTCCAGTGCCTAATTGCTCTTGCAGCAGAGAGGGATTTAATTTTTGCCAATATCTGTCTGCAATTTCACTTGCAGCAACTCAAGAGTTCATCGCACTCTTCCTGTCGTCTGGTTTTTCTTCTCTTATCCAAATGTTCCAACTCTTTTTTCTCTGTCTGGAAAGACCTGCTGGACTCAAAATCAGAGGACTCAAACCACACAGAATTTCTCAAAATTATTGGGAAAGAGCAATAGGTCTCCCAGCAGGTGATTAAATGAAGGCAGTAGCAGCCACAGTTAGGAAAGAAGAGTTCTAATTAATTTGTATAATATAAAAGTAATTTACTTTATTTTCTTTCTTTTTAATCCTGGAGTGTTTTCTTCTGTGTTTTCTGAGTTTTTTAGGGATGTGCATAATGGGGTTAAATATATAGGTGAGGAGGAGATGGTAACAAAGGCCAGTACCATCACCATCTTACTTTTTGTTAATTCCCTCTCCTACTCCTTGTCAGAAGGCATGGGTTTTGTCAATAGTTTTTGTGCTCAGCTTATGCACTTTTCAGAGTAGTCTTCCCTGTCTTCATCAGTTTTTATCATGTCTTTTAAAACACAGATAAATTACTTGGCTGGCCAAAAGTCACTGTTCCGTGGCTGCTTCTCTGTGTGGGATGTCACACGCTGAGCTCACCATCCTGTGTCGTGTGCTGTGGCTGCAGTGATATCAGCTGGCATCTTAACAGAGCCTGAGCTTACTGATTTCTCATGCTTTTGATAGCAGATGAAGAATTCTTAGGAGCTGAGACTTTGTAGGAGCAGGATTCTGCTCCTGTCCCAGGTTGGATTGGAGCTCCTCTAACACCAGCCCAAGTTGCTCATCACTGCCAGCCCAAGCCTGCTGCTCCAACCATTTCCAGGCTTAAAGCTCCGGGTGCTTGACCCCCTCTTGCTGGGCAGCAGCAGGACTGTGTGCTCCTGGGCATTGCCCTGCAGCTCCTCATCTCTGTGAGGGGTTAAAGGCTCCAGCTGCCCTCTGCTTCTGTGCTGGTTTTGGTTGGGACAGAGTTAATTTTCTGGATGGAAGTTAGTCTGAGGCTACCTTTCCAACTCCCCCCTTCTTTCCTGGGGGGACTGTGCAAGCCACTGTGTGGTGCTGGCTGGGCTTAAACCCTGACAGCCTCTGAGCACCATCACAGGGCAAAGATTGCTGAAGGCAATCAAAGATTGCTGCAGCAGCCTACCTCTGGGTGCACCTTCCTAGTGGCCCATTTCACTGACAGGATAATATGGGTTTTCCCAACGCCTCTGAGGGTCCAGCCTCTGCAGAGAAGTGGCAAAAATCAATTAGTGATATGGCATGATCGAGCGTGCCTTGAAAAATCCAGAAGGTTTTAATAAAGAAAGGAAATAATACAAAAACAAAGGCAAAGCTGAACACAGTATAGAGGCGAGTCTCCTACTTGCTACAGCACCTCAAAAAGTGTGGGATTTCTTTGTTCTTTCTCTTTAGTACTTATTAGTGTAGCTGAGCTCTTTGGCTCTTGGCCCAATGAGATTAATAACAGGCTTTGATTACATGCTTAGAGCCCAATCCATGCTTCTGTGCAGAAACTGAGCCAAATACCATGAGAAAGGCACAGAACTTTCTAGTTAAAACTTCCTCAAATGTCTAAAGGAAAACTGAAAGTCTTTCTCTATTTGGAAACACCTGCTGGGATGTGGGGTGCTTTACTACAGGATAGACTCGAGGTGTTTTCAGTCTTCCTTCTGTCTGAATGTTTTCCATCATATCAAGATCACTAACTGTATTCTCTTTTCTTTTGGCCTTGATGAGGATTTGTTGGTGCATCTGAAACATTCCATCTTACCACAGTGTGTAGCATTTTGGATTGTGCCTTTTATGTCATGTGTTTACTGAGGGTACAAACTGTCCAGCTGAAAAATCAGCAGTGGAGATTTAAAACTTAGGACTCGGTGTTCAGAACAAGAGTTTTGCTGGTTGTAGAGCAGTGGCCTCTGCAGAGTCTGGTAAAAAGTTTTGTGTGTCTGTCAGCTTGTGTTATTGAGGATGTGATGTTTGCTGTACATTTGTAGTCACAATATGGATTATTTATTTTTACATTTCACTTTTTCTAATTAAAAAAAAAATCTGATCTAACCAAAACACCAAATGGTCTTTTTTTTTTTTTTTTTTTTTTTTTCACTTGTTTGGGATACCAAAAATACATCGTTGCAAGTTGGGCTTTTTAGTAGTTTTGATTTATACTTTGCTTCCTTTCTGAACAGAAAATGGGAGTTCATGGGGCTTTTAATGTGTTTTGGGGTATTTTTTCGTTTTAAAAGAAGGTTTTGAACAAAACTTTTGGGATAAGTTTACAGAAGTACTTTTGATGACAGCAGCTGCACTTTAGTTTAAAAATAACTTCAGTCAATCAAAACAGAGTACTCTATATTTTTACATTTATTGTCTATGTCACATTTGGAGCTTAATTCTTTTTTATCTAAAGTTACATGCTCTACTAATACATTGTCTTGTTTTCTATATTTCCCTAGATGAAATGTAGCTAAATAAAGCAATTTGAACATAATTTCTTTCATTTGTAGCACAGTGCTAGTAAGCTTTTAGAGGTCAATGAGAGAAGTGTTACCCATGAGCTCTAAGTGTATGAATAATTCCTTTGGGAAAAGCAGTAGTGACCCAGTGTACTCTTTAATACATGTGGCCTTTTGAGATTAATTGTGGAAACAAAAAATTTTTGGTTCTCATGACATCAACTTGCACTTTTCTTCTGAAAGATGGGATGATGAGAAACTTGAACATATTTAAAAGCATATGTCAATGCTGATGTATTCCTTGAGGAGCTGAGTGTCATGGGGTTGTGTCCTAGGCAACAGTTCTTTGCTTTTCTGGGCTATATTTGTTGGTAAGATACAATAAGTAGTGGTTTCCAGAGGTTTTCCAGAGACTGCAACATAAACTTTCTATTTTCTCAAGGATGCAAACGTTTGCTGATGTTGGCTTCTCAAGAGCTTCCTCCTGGATGCTGGCAAAAAGTGCAAGTCTTGCTGCTGCAATACATCACTGAAGTGAAGGGAGATTGTAGTTTCTTCTGGGAACTCTTTGCTATAACACAAGGTATAACACTTTTAAACTAAAAGAGGGTATATTTAGATTATGTACAAGGAAGAAGGATTTAACAATGAGAGTGGTAAAACACTGCAGCAGGCTGCCAAGAGAGATGGCTGGGTGCCCCATCCCTGGAAACATCCAAGGCCAGGCTGGATGGGATCTGAGCCCCCTGGTCTAGTGGAAGATGTTCCTGATTATTGCAGGAGGCTGGGTGGCCTTCGAAGCTCCCTTCCAACCCAAACCCTCCTATGATTCTAAGAATCTGACACTCTCAGAGCAGAGAAAGCAGCAGGCCAGCAGTGCTGCTGCCCTGAGCACAGTGCAGGGCAAGCTGTGCTTTTCCCAGGGAGAAGAGCCATGTCTAGCATGCACAAGAGCACAAGGGCTCCTTGTCTGACCCAGGGGCACAGCTGCTCAAGTGCTGCTTGAGCCACCAGTGGCAAGGGGTGTTGTGCTGACAGAGCAGAGCAGGAGCAAAATAGCGTGGGCTAAAGTGTTTCAGGCTGGAGCTGGGGTGTGCTGGCAGAGTTACATGGCCTTAGAAAGATTAGATTGGCCACCCTTCATAAAATATAAACATGTGCAGCATTGCATGTTTCCTCAGGAAAACCTCAAGGTTGCTTTAGAATCTGTAAAAGGTTGCTTTTTTAGCTGACATCCTGGTCTTCAGAACCTATCAAAATGTTTGTTTTAGTTTTCAAATCACAGCACATTGTCTAGTTCCAGCAGCTGTCTCCTGCCTTTGTTTTGTCCCCGACATGCTCAAGGATGTCATTACTCAGAGTCTTGAATTGTGCTGACATAAGGGACAGGAAGGTAAAGTGTCTGTGAGAGATAACAAGTTCTACTCATGGCCACCGTGATGCAGAGAGGGTCTTCAAACTGCCAATATGCAGGGCTGGGTTCCTATGACAGATAGGATTTAAAAATATATATAAAAAGAAAATCACTTCTGATCATGGTGTGATCAGATTTTCCTTTCTGCCTTCGGTGTTTTGAGTGTTTCCCCATTGCCTTGCCTCCCTGACCACCCAGCCCCAGGTCAGGCAGCAGCTGAAGTAGTGAATACATGCCTGTGTTCTTCACTTTATCCTTTCCCTATCCTGCACCAGCTCATGAACTTTGCCTCTGCCCACTGTTTCCAGTTTCCAAGTCTGAGAAGTAGGCTTGGGTTGCTTCTGGGTGACTTTTCCACATCATGTCATGCCATGTGCCTGCCTGCTTCACTTCTGTCTCCCAGCTGCTGCTCTGCTAACTAAAATGCTGTTCACTTTGAAAACAATGACAGTGGCTCTCAAAGGCTACTGCATAACAAGATGTCAAGGAAGGAAGCTAAGATAAGATAGAAGCTAAGAGGACAGATAATGGGGGTTTGTCAGAATTTTTTTTCCGTAAGGTGGATTGAAGTTAGTGGCAGAATCAGCACTGAACAAGAACTTCCATGTTGGTGACCAGTATTTTTTCACCCAAAAAGGCTTAAAAGTCTTTCAGCTTCTTAAGTTGAAAGTAGTTAAATATTTTTTGAAGACCATATTCAGTGAGCATCCTGGGAGATGGTAATAAAGTGAGTTTGGTGCTTGGAGTCACTCTGCCTGCAAGAAGGAAGTGACCTGGACAGCAGAACTGGGAAATAAAGAATTGGGGGATTGTAGCCCCAGCCTTATTAATCTAGGTTTCCTTAGAGGAAGAGACAGATTTCCTTACTAATTGCAGACTAATAAATTACTTCTGGAGAACAATGTAGCTGAGTGTAGTGGTTGACAAAAGAAAGTTTCCCACTTCTCCCTTGAAACAGAGGTTAAGCAGGTTGGTCCTTGCTGATGAAGCATTGATCAGAGAGATGACCTGTTCTGACAAGAGTTTGTTAATGTAATTTGATAAGGAAACAAACAGTGAGAGAATGATTCATGTTTTATTTTATCCACGCGTCAAGTGATCCTGATTTCAACCTTTTTCCTCCTGATTTTGCCCTTTGCTGTTCAGGCTTCCCCTGATTTAGTGTTCCTCTTCATCCTGGACACGTTCCTTCCTGATCACTCTTACCCTTTGCTAAGGACTTGGCACTTGGAAGTTTGCTATTTTCTTATTTTGCTTATGTGGACACGCTCTCCATCTGACTTCTCCCTTTCCCTCTCTGGTACTCAAGTGTCCACTCTGTCGCTGGAAGGTGTTTTCATCTTCCTGAGTCTGTTGCTGTTAGGCACACAAAAAGAACAAAATGAAAGAACCACACTCAGTCAGGTTGAGAGGTGAGCAGAGAAAGAAGAAAAAAGTCTGTTATGATTTGGGGTTTTAATAGGATTTGGGATTTGATCAAGGATTGGGAGATAAGAGGAACACCTCTCTGACCCCAGTGGTCAATTCAGCAGCCCATCACAGAGAGGGATGGAAACAATCCTCTTTGTTTATGGTACATGTGTGGGAATCTCCACTGGAAATATGTAGACAATCTGCAGAAGGCTAAAGAATCCACGAGCCACAGAAAAATTGGAATTGGAGAAATTTAGTTCCTTGACCAGGTTGGCTGCTTCCTAGGCAGAAGTTGAGTTTTCCCAGGAAGAACAGAAATCCCAGTGTCAAGGAGGAGTGAAGACATGAGCCCATGAAGTTTACACAGGAGTCATTTGGTGCTCTACCAAGAATGAGAAGCACCGAGGGGGAATCCCTCCAGTGTGGTCCTGTCCCCTACAAATCAGTAAGGAGCAGAGGTGGCAGGAAGCCCTGTGATGGACATTCAGCATCAGGCTATAGAGGTTACTCAGCATGGCCTTGTCTAAATATCAAGGCTGAGGGTTTTGCCACAATCTCCCTGTTGGATTTGCTGTGAAGTGCTTTTTGGGACTGTTCAGGATCCTGTGAGATCTGAACTCTCTAGTTCTAGATAATAGACTCAAATAGAAATAGGTGGAAATACAGATGTTTGGGTTTTTGAAGAAAAACTTAAAGAATATTCCAGATTCCTTCTTGGGGCACATGTAGTGGTCGTATTTTGCCCTCTGTTTTAAGATGAACGTACATACAGATATACATGCAACTGAACTCTGAGACTCTGAACTTCAGACACATTTCTCTTTGTGCTGTGCAGACCAAGTTTCTGTAAGAAATGCTGATCTGATACTAAATTTGGGAAAGAGAACACACTCCACTGTTGGATGAATGTTGTGCGTAACAGTCCATATAAAGAGCTTATTATGCCTTTATTTTTTGTCATATAATCAGCATTTCCATCTATGGGAATAATCTCATTCCCAGTAGGAGCAGGAAATGTGTCTCTGCTAGCAAACCAGATCTTTTCCCTCTCCCTTCTGACAGAGCTTTCCCTGTTAATCTAGCCAACAGAAAGAACCTAGGGGTAAAAATGAAACCTAGAAGTCTGTATGGGCACCCTGAAAAATTGTTATGCTAAAATCAGGGAAGACAGAGCCATTGAGAAAGATCAGATGTGGAAATGGCGAATGGTTTGTGTAAGCAGCTAACTGAATCAACTGGAAAAGATTTCTGGTTTCCTGCAAACAGTCCTCAGGATGTTTTCCCCTTGTGTTTAAATGAGTTTTCTGCTGCAAGGCTTTTCCTTCTCCTTTCCTTTTCTCTTGCAAGGTTGGTATTTTAATATACGAGGGAAGATATTCCTGGAAACTGCACAATGGTTTCTTCTGTTCATTATGACCTTTTAAAGTCTGAAAATTTGAGGGGTTAAGTGCTAAAAATAGGCATGAACTTATTTTCTATCTGCCTAATTTGTATTATGTAGATAATATGGCAAATTATTTAGCATTAGCTGTAAATCCTCTGCTCTGTGGTTTAACTTAAGAGTTAGAATTCTGTATTCCTAATACAAAATACTAGAATATGATAATATTAGAATATTAGAACATTCTAATACAGTGTATATATATAATTTCTGTTTGTTATAGTTAGAATTTTGTCTTTCTAATGGGTTGTATTGGTACCCATTTGTTAGCCTTTCCTGATGAAATATTTGGGACAGTTTTAGAATTAAAAGCATTGAAATCCTTTTTACAGAGCAATTGGTTTGGAGCTGTTTCTGAGAAAATTCCCCTGAGCAGACATTTGGAGAAGTGGGTCTGTTTTTACAACCCTGTCCCAAAACACTGTCTGTTTTAGTTCAGATTTGGCCTGATTTAGCTGTTTACAAATAATTTTTATCTGCTGGCATACAAATATATGGTGCATTCTACTTTTGAAATGAAGAGTTTATTCAACATTTATTATTACAGTGTAAATAATGTTGACTCAAGAAAACAAGTATTACTTCATCACCTTGTCAGAACTTTTGCTTCCAAATATAGGGCAAGTGTAAACAATTGTGGGCTTTTGCCTTTCCCACTGAAATGGTGAAAGGTGCATTCTGTGGAATGAATAAATATTTTACAAGAGAAGTAGGTTAAGGTTTAATAAGTCTTTCAGTTAAAGTGTTCCTTAATGTTTCATTTTACCTTTATAAATTGCTATGAACTGTTTTATGTTAAGGGACAGATAGTGAACAACCCTAAATAATGCAAAAACCCTACATCTTCAGTCCCTAAATTGCTCCTCTGGTTGAAGATAAGAGACTAGAGTAGAGGGGAAAATAGAGAGCAATATTTAGAATGTACAACAAACTGAATAAACTTTTCTGAGACACTAGGTAGAAGTTTCAGAATGTCCCTGAGACTTTAGGTAGTGCTTTGACAACGCCACTAGGAAAGGAGATTGATAAAAATAGGGAATAAAAAAATGAATTTATAAATATATGAAATATTCCTAAATATTAATTATGTTCATTAATATATAAAATAAAAATATTAATCTCTTTTCCCAGTGGCATTCTCAAAGCAGTAACTTTGTTTATATGACTTTAGTTCTAGATGTGTCATTAGTTCTAGACACTAGAATCAAATAGAAATAGGTGGAAATACAGATGTTTGAGTATTTTAAGAAAAACTTAAAGAACACTCCAGATTCCTTCTTGGGGCACATTTAATCATACTTTGCCCTCTGTTTTAAGATGAACATACATACATACATATATACATGCAACTAGAACTTTACTGTGCCACTTTCTGAGTTCTGTGATAAAATCCTGACATGACTGCAGCTTTGACTTCAAGCAGCTGTTTTCCCTAGACAAGATCTTCCACTGATAAACAGAATGACTTGTAAATTCAAAAATAGTAAAGTTTAGTTAGTATCTAAGCTAGGATTCTTCACATTCAGAAAGAGAAAACTCTCTGAATGAGGTGACATGAATGAAATGAATGAAAAAAGAGGTAACAGAGAGAATTAAAGGGCCTGAGTGTATCCTGTTCCCACCTTGTTGTGTCTCTGTTGGCAGGTCCTTGCTCCCAGCAGTGGTCTCTGGGTGCACTGAGTCTAAGTTGTCCAGGATATCTTGTCCTCCAGAAGGAAAATGTCTGGTTTTGTTACATATCAAAGATTTTTAATCTTTCCTAGTAGACATTAAATAAACACTCAGACCACCGAGTCTTCTGGGAGGAAAATACATGAAAATAGAAAATGCAATAGTAAAAGAAAGAGATGTGATATAAGCCAGTTGTGTAAATCCAATGAGTTTAGGCTGGAAGAAATCTTTTTGGTATTAATGTGGAGATTTACGTTTTTGTTGCTCATGTTATTTGCTCTACATATGATGAAACAGTGTAGTGCAGAGAAGTACTAAGAATGATGCTTTTCTGCCCTAACTTGGAAGAAAAATTGTTTTGTCCCATGGGGGTAGGAGTTACAATTTTTCAGCCAATCCTAATTTTGAGTGTGTATTTTCTTTCTCATCCATAATCTCCAGAAAGTGAGCTTCTAGCAATGCCTTGGCTTTCCCACACCCTGAGGAAGTTTAGATTGCTTTCTTCACAGCATAGGGTGCCATGCTTCAAAGCATGTGAAACTGAGATGCAGTGCTCCTTGTGAAAATAAAAAAGCCTCATAAACAAAACTCATGTATCAAAACTTTCTGAAATGTTCTGCAAGCCTTTCTATCCTTTCTTTGTTGAATTAGTAGAGTCCAGGATTATTTCTTCATTTCTATTTGCTTTAGCATATTTGGCAAAACCCCTGCTAGTTCTCCCCAGTGCCTAGTTTGGCATCAATTTAAGGCCAAAAATAATTCACTGTATGGGTAGTATTCCTTGGCTGACCTAGTCTGAAGCTGAGGAACAGTCTGAGGAATACACAGAGCCACAGTTTAATAATCCCAGTGAAGTTGTATCAAGTCTGAGGGTTCACCTGCAGCCTGTCAGAGCGGCTTAATAATAGTGAGACTGCTCCCTGGGCATGTTTTGTCAAGGCAAGGTTTTAATAAAAGCAGAAAATAACAAACAATACAGAAACAAAAGAATAAAAGCCGTGTGCAGGTGCCAGAGAAGTATCTGACACCTGACTCGATGCCCCAAGGAGCACTGAGAAGCCTCGTGCTCTCCCTTAAGTGTTGAACAAATCTGGTGGGTTTTTAGGCAAACAGCTCAATAGAGAATGACTTCATTTCTGAGGAACAGGTAAAGAGGCTTATCAGTGTGATTTTGTCTTGGCATTGAGCCAATTACTGCCAGGAAAGCAAATAAACTTCGAGTGTTTTTCCCTTAAATGCCCGAAGGTGAAACTGGAACACTTTTCCTTATATAGAAAATATCTACTGGTGCAGTGCCACAACTGAGCAAAATCAGCAAGGAGATTCTCTTCTATACCCTATTTAAAGCAGTCAATGTTTTAAAGGCAAAACTGATTTGTGGCCCAAAAATGTGAGCCAGGGAAGTGAGGGCTTCCTGAAAACTGTGCTCAAAATATCCAAGCCTGAGAGTTAGGTAACAAGCAAATTTATTTGCTTTTTGCTGCAACTTGTTTAGTTTCCTGGACGTGCTTGGACCAGAATTTGTCCAGTGATGCCACAAAATACTCTGTGAGGCCCAAAATATGATTTAGGGAGGTGAAAAGGAAGTCTGCAACCCTCAGGGTGCTGTTACAAAGTAGTTCAAGGAGGGCAACAGGAAAGGCAATGTTTATTTCTGAGTGGATGAACCATGATTTTGGTTACTTTATGGGCAAGCCTAAGGGGAATAGGCAACAGGATCCTGCCAAGGAATGGGCAGCAAGCAAAATACAGGAAAAGAGTGTGGGAATTCCTCTTCTGACTGTTTGAACCATGAAGAATAGAAAAGACACAACCAGAGGAAGCATCATCTGCCCTTGAATTAAAAAGAGGAAAGGAGATCTTAAAAGAAATGTGTTGCTCAGGTGACAGGATGAATAACAGGGAAATCAGCATTATCCCCTTGTGTAAATGGAAGGCATGAAATTGTAAAATGAAAAGTTGATGCATGTCATTTGAATTTGGCTCCTTGGGTGGACTGAATTAGCAGAGCCTCAACATGCATTTTTTCCATGTGGGCTTTCCCACATCCGGTGACTGGAAAACACTTATCTATTTTTATATTCAGCATGTGCTTTTCAATGACTTTCACTGCTCTGAGTGTTCTTTGTCAGTGTTTCCTTCTCCTCTCTCCTGAGGAAGAGGAGGGATGTGCAGAGTCCTCAGGAGCCTGGGGGCAGAGGAAATTAGTAACCTGCAGGCAATTGTAGGAGCTTCCCACCTTTGTCTTCCCTTTCTTTAAGGGATATTAATCATCCTGGAGTTAGACAATGATTTTACAATGGCATATTTCTTTACCTAGCAGAAAAGGCCTATTTAAACTCATCCTGTCATTTTCTAGTCAAGACAACCACTTCCGAAGGAACTGCTGATATATTTTGTTTTCCTTAAAAAAAAAATTTTAAAGAAAAATATAAATCAGGATAGCTGACTTCTAGTAGGTGTCAAAGCAAGCCACACATGAATAAACCTGGATTTTCAAAGGAAGAGAATAAACCACCACTATTCAGACATGGAGGAAATCAAATTTTACGGTCTTGCAGAAATGTGTTTTATTCTTTTTAAATCAAAACAACCTATCTGAAAAAAAAAAAAAAAGTATTTTTCATTGGGTCATTTTTTTCTGAACATTCCTGTCAACATTTTAGGGGAGTTTAGGAGGAGACAAACTCTGTAAAGCTTTCCTATGGAAATAAAAAAGTCAAGGGATCATTTCAGATGACTGAATTAAACATTACAGGTATGTTTAACCACTGACTTCAGCCACAGTGTGAATTACTGAACAGAGCTGTCAAACACCTCTTGTGTTTCTTTAGCTAAAATAGCTGTTTTCATACATCTAATCCATTTCAAATCTTTTCTTGCCCCTCCTCAAGTGGTTGGAGCCAGGTTTGCACATTGCCAGTCCAAACAGAATTCTAGAATGCCCATGTTGACCCTTCCCTGCCTTGCTGGGGCCACCTTCTGCACTTCCCTTCTCTTTTTGTGGCTGTTGACAGAGACTGTGGCCTAAACATAGCAAAGAAACTGTGGAGTGACACAGACACCAACGTGTTTATTAAAACTATAGCTTATTGCTCTCTGTGTGTCAAATAGTCCTTCATCCACTGCGTACACAACCTTCTGCCAGGAACAAAACCTCATTTTGCAATAAATTCAAGGAAAACAAGATGAGGTGGTAGGAAAATTTTTATTTTTTTTTTTTTAAGAAAGGACATTAAACCCTTTGTTTGGCATCTGAAAAGCTGTGTTGTGCCTGCTCATTATTCAAAAAAATTCTTGCAAGCTCTGGACAGTCTCAGAAGAAATGAAGACTGTTTATTTCTCCTTATCAAGAATTTTCCAGTCTGGAGAGAGACACAACACAGACATCATTTTTAAGAAGAAAACCTGGACTTTGTCATTTAGATCTGGCTTTTTTTGGGGAAGACTTGCCAGGAGGTAATTGCTCACATCTGTTCTAAGGCTGCCCACTGTGGATTGTCAATGTAGGCAGCTTCACCTGCTTCTGTGGGGTTTGTGACCCCGAGTGGGTTTGGAATAAATCAAAACTCGCACAAGAGCTGTATGACAGATCAGATAACCTAATGAGAGCTCTGAGTCTGCTGTGAGCTTTATCTGTTGTGGTGGTTTGGCCAGGAGGGGATTTTTCAGGAGGTTACACCTTGACAAACCCATTAGAAAGGGATAGGTCTATGTGAACATACAGGGTTACATATGAGTGGATCCTGGGAAACTTCCTTTTTCCTAAACTTCCTTTTTCCTCCTTGGAAGAGGTGAGCTGGCCCCAGCTCCTGGGGCTCTGGCCCTTCCCTGAGTGAGAACAAAGTGATTGAACTGTAAGGAGGCACAGCTGAGACCCGAGGGGAGCAGGAGGGGTCCCTCCTGCAGGGAAAAAAGGCACGGCTGGTGCTCAATCCTTGCCGTATCTTGCCATCTAGTGGCTTCTCCAAAGCACCTCTCCTTGGCCTCACATCCTTGGAAACATCCTCAGAAGGGAGAATGCTGCACGCCCAGGGAAGAACACTGAGAGGTGGGTGCTGCTGTGCACAGCCAAGTCACCTCCATCCTCCCTGCCCGTTCTGTCATCCTTCCGGAGGATGGCCGGGTGCCAGAGGCTTTGGTCACTCGTTGTGACCTTGTCTAGGCTGGAGAGGGCGTTAAAATTATCCCTTCAGTGTTTCCTGAGTAACTAAAATAGAGTTTGGCCAGCCTGAAGTGAAAGATGGTAGAAACACAGGACGAGGTGTTTTTGTCCTTGGTGCTGCTGGGCTGGGTGCTGTAACAGCCTCGAGGCTTTTTTATTTTATTCATATATATTTATTGCTCTCTAGATTGTTACTGTATAGTTATATAGTTAAAATCTCCAGTACTTTTCCTACCCTGACAGACAGAAAGAATCTTGGGGACTGGAATGCATTGGACTACAAGACCCAGGTAATCTCTTTGGGGTTCCTCCTCTGGATCTAGGGTGCAGGGGGAAGCAGCAGTGCCTTTGGGGAGAGATGCTCCAAGACTTGCCCTCCTGGGTCCCATTCAAAGGCAGTGTGGAGTGGGCACTGTGGTGCTCTCGGGGGTTTTGGGCTGTGGAAAGCTTGTGGTGACAAGTGTGGGCAGCAGCACAGGGAGGCAGGGAGCTGCCCACTGCCCCACACCTGCTGTGCTGCTGCCTGTGACCTGCAGCAGAGCCACTAACTCTGCAGCTCCTCCAACACAGGTTGAATTGGCATCCATCCTCAAATTTGTGCTGGATAACGAGGAGTGCCTGAATGAGAATCTGGAGCCATTTCTGCAGAGGAAAGGGATCACAGAATCACAGAATGTGTAGGTTGGAAGAGACTTTAAAGATCATTGATTCCAATCCAGCCCTAACACTTCAACTAAATCATGGCATCCAGTGCCACATTCAGTCTTTTCTTAAACACGTCCAGGGGTGGTGACTCCACCACCTCCCCCCAGTACTTACTCACTCTTTCTGTGAAAAACTTTTTCCCAATATCCAACCTGTATTTCCCTTGGCACAGCTTAAGACTGTGTCCTCTCGTTCTGTCAGTGTCTGCCTGGAGAAAGAGACCAACCCTCAGCTGACTACAACCTGCCTTCAGGAAGTTGTAGAGAGTGATAAGGTCACCTCTGAATCTCCTTTTCTCCAGGCTGAACAACCCCAGCTCCCTCAATCCTTCTTCATATGGCTTGTTTTCCAAGTCCTTCACCAGCCTTGTTGCCCTCCTCTGGATGTGCTCAAGCATCCCAACATCCTTCCCTAAACTGCGGCAATCAACTCTATTTTCATTAGTTTCAATACTTACGGCGTCAAAAGCCTCCCTAATATAAAGGGCCACCCCACCACCTCTTCTCCCTTTCCTGTCTCTTCTGAAGAGTTTGTAGCCATCGAGTGCAGTGCTCCAGCTCTGAGAGTCATCCCACCATGTTTCTGTGATGGTGACTATATCACAGAATATAGCTTTGCTGCTGCACCATGACCTCCAGCTCTTCCTGGTCTTACTCACTGGTGTACATGCACATCAGCTGGGCTACTGATTTCACTCCTAACTCAGGCTTAGCACCCTTGGGCCTGCTTCCATGCAGCCCAGCTGCATCCTCTTCCCCCTCCAAACCTAGTTTCTGTGTTGTCTGTCTCCTCCCTGAGCCAGGCACACAGCCAGGCCTGCCAGCAGCTGCAGGCTGAGCAGGAGAAGGTGGCTGTGCTGGAGGCCCAGGCAGAGCAGCTGGCTGCCCTCCAGGCTGAGCTGTCCAGCACTCAGGCATGGGCAAAGGAGAAGGAGAGCGAGGAGCAGAAGCTGAGGGCCCAGATTTCCTCCCTGCAGGAGAAGATGGCTGTGGCGGAGCAAACAGCAGCCCAGCGCGTGGCCAAGCTGGAGGCGGATGCCCAGAGAGCTGCTGAGGCACTGGAGGGAGTCTCCCAGCAGCTCTCCCAGGAGAAGCTCAAATCCAAGGAGTTGGAAGGCACCAAGGACCAGCTGCGGGTCGCAGAGAAGGAGCTGGCGTCCCTCCGCTCTGCCGTGCAGGAGAAGGAGAGCTGGAAGGAGCAGGTGTCCCAGTGTGTCCAGGAGATGGAGAGGAAGAACAGCCTGCTCAGCAGCCTGGAGCACGAGGTGCCCATCCTCCGTCGGCAGGTGACGGAGAAGGAAGGGGAGAGCAAGGAGCTGAAACGCCTGGTCCTGGCCGAGTCGGAGAAGAGCAAGAAGCTGGAGGAGAGGCTGCGGGTGCTGCAGACAGAGATGGCCACCGCAGCCTCCCGAGCGGCTGAGAGGTGCTCCCTGATGAAGGTGGAGGTGCAGCGGTGCCAGGAGGAGATGGAGAAGCAGCGGATGACCATCGAGGCCCTGAAGAGGGACCGCCACTGCCAGAGCGAGCGGGAGGACGAGCTGCGGCAGGAGGCGAAGCTGTGCCAGGACAAGTGCCTGCAGAAGGAGCAGCTCCTGGCCGCCCTGCGGCAGGAGCTGGACGGCGCCCGGGCCGAGCGCGCCTCCCTGGAACGCCAGCAGCGGCAGGAGCTGGAGCAGAGAGCCGAGGCCACGGCCACGCTGCAGGCCGAGCTGGCACAGGCCAGGCTGGAGGCGGCCGAGGCGCCGTCCCTGCGGGAGCAGCTGGCAGAGCAGAGCCGAGCCATCCAGCGGCTGCAGGCCGAGGCAGCAGAGGCAGGGACACAGCTGGCAGGGCTGCAGCAGGCCAATGCTCGGCTGGCCAAGGAGAACCAGGGCCTCAGCAGGAGCCGCAGCCAGGGGCAGTAAACAGTACACCTAGAAACGTTTTATAGGTTTTAGGAAGTCAGCATAATTGATAAAAGGCACCAGTTAGGAGGAAAAGTGGTGATGCAACTCCCCTCTGCCCAGGTCAAGCCCCTCCCCTGGAGCCCCTCGCTTCAGCACTAGTTGTACTTTGTCCATGAGAATGTATCTCAAAGGGCTGTTCTCAGCCTTGGTTCCCAGGAAGAACCAAGATAGTGCAGAGCCTTGTACCTCCCAGGGCTTGAAGCTCTGAAATTTGTTTTGTCTTCTGCTTAAGGAAAGGCCAAAGAAAAGTACTGGGAAAACTAGTCCATAATACAATAGACTACAGAGCTGCAAATATATGCATGAAGAATACAGAGAACATATAAAAGAAAAAAATAAGAAAAAAGTGTATTTTTCAATTGCTCTGGGGCCCCTGGCATCCTCCTCTTACAGTCCAGATGCACTGGAACTCTTCTCAGGGCTCGAGGGGAGGAAGAGCATGATCTCCTCCTTGTCCTGTCACCATCCTCATGAACTGCAGAGTGTCCCAAGGCAGGAGGCTCATCCAGGGAACCTGCTGTAGCCCCAAGGAGTCGTAGTGCAGATTTCCATCTTTCTTCTTTTTTCTCCTTTAGCTTATTCTTCCCCAGTAGTGACTCCTGCCATTACAGTGCTTCAGACCCCACCAAACCTGGCCACGGGGGTGAAGTGCCTTTCCCATCCTCACACCAGCCTTGCCACAAATGTCCAGGGGCTCCAGTGTCTCTGGTCCTTGGAGTCCTGCAGCTTCAGCCCCCAGGGCTGGTGACACAGGCTTTGTCCCCAGCTCTGCTGGCCTGATGCAGGCACTGGGGTGAGGACAGGGTGTCACCCTGGTGTCTCCCCGCAGCTGCTGGCGTGCTGCTCCACCTCTGCCAGGCCAAAGGGCAGCTGGCAAATGGGGCAGGACACCCAAGCCTCAGGGGACGAGGAAGGCCAGGCTGTGGTGGGGTCCTCTCCACACTGGGAGGCGTGTGCAGGGAGCAGCTCCAGCAGGAAGCAGCCTGTGGGAAGGGAAGGTGGTGTGGTTGTCACAGACTCTCACTGGTGTTGGGATGATGTTGGGACTGACCCCCTCCCTGATGGTTCTCATGGCAGCCTGGGATCACACTGTGATGTCCCCCCAGTGCCAGGGCACCAGCAGGAGTGATGTGTCCCAGCCACAGAACTGCCACCACTGCCCCCATTTGCTGCTCAGTGTCCCCTGTCCCCCAGAGGACACCCCTGCCAGACACTGACCTGAGCAGATGGGGCAGACACCAGTCTCCCCATCACCCCTGGCCTGTCCCCTGCCCTTCCTCCTGACACGTGTCTCTCGGGGGCCACAGGCTCGGGCTCTTCCCTTCACCCTGGGTGTCCCTGAGGTGGCAGCTGGAGCCCTGCAGAGAGGTCACATGCTGAAGGCATCCTATGCCACCTTCTGCCAGCCCAAAAGAGTGAAGGGCTGGGCCCAGAACTATCTGGGAAGGACTGAGAGTGGTGAACCACCAGGGTGAGGGTAGGAGGAAGACACAGGATTACCTGCCAACAGGGCTGGGAGCACAGTGCTTGTCCAGTTGCCTGCAGGTGCTCGGGGGGGCTGCAGGGACATCCAGTGCAGAGCCTGGGGAAGAGCAAGCAGGAATCACAGAGAGAGAGGACAGTTTGGGTTGGAAGAGATTTTAAAGTTCATCTTGCTCCAAGCCCCCCACCATGGGCAGGGACACTTCCCACCAGACCAGGTAGCTCCAAGCCCCATCAAACCAGCCTTGGAACACTTCCAGGGATGGGATAGCCATAGCTGCTCTGGGCAACCTGTGCTGGTATTCTAACACCCTCACATGGAAAAACTTCTTTGTAATACCCCATCTAACCCTGTCTTCTGTCAATTTGAAACCACTGCCCCCTGTCTTATCCTCCCAGGCCACTGTGCCTCTCCAGTTCTTTTGGAGCCCCTTTAGGCAGTGGAAAAGGCTCCACGTTCTCAGAAGCTTCTCATGTCCAGGCTGAAGAGCCCCAGGTGTCCCAATCTGTCTCCACAGCAGAGGGGCTCAAGCCCTCAAGAGCGTCTCCATGGCCTCCCCTTGACTCATTCCATTTGCTCCACACCCTTCTGATGTTTGGGGTCCCAGAACTCTGGGGACCAGCCCAGGACACGGCTGTGCAGATTCACCCACCTGGCACTGCAGGACCTCCCACATCCTCGGCTGGCAGCTCTGGGTGATCGCCCAGGGGGCTTGTGGCAGCCCTGGGCCTCAGCGCCTGGTTCCGCGCCGCCAACAGCAGCATCCGGCCAGAGCGGCTCCAGGCAGCCCCCTCCAGCTTCCACAGGCAGCTCCTCAGCTTCTCCTCCTCCCTGGATCTCCTGGGGACAGGCAGTGTCAGCCCCACCTCAGGGACAAGGCTGGTGGCAGCTGGGGCTCTGGGATCCAAGGAAACACCCCAAGGGGCTCCAGGCCACACTGCCCAAGGACAGCATGGGGTGGACCCCACCAGGCCACTTACGAGGATGGTTCAGGAAAGGAAGTCTGCTGAGAGGCAGGGCTGGAGCACCAGGGTCTGTCTGAGAGCTCAGCATCCTCCTGTGGGACAAGGGGAGGCCTCAGGCAGTGGAGACAGGTATCTTGTGCCCATCACTCTGGGCACAGCCCATAGCTCAGCCCAGCAGGCACCTCCCAGGTTTTCCATGGGGTACAAGTGGTGTCTGTGGAGGGGCAGCCCCTTCCTGCTGCCTCCCCATGGAGAGGGATAGACACATGGACGTGTGAGAGACACCTACTGTGCCCAGGGGTGGCTGTGGGGGGTCAGGCTCCTGCTCCTGTGGCGTGCGCAGGCGGATGAAGGAGAGCCCAAAGCGGCTGCAGGGGCTGAAGGGCTGGCTGCAGGTGAGCCGCACACGGTCCCACTTCTGCCCCACTGCCAGCTCCGAGAAATCTGCTGTGGGGAAGAGCAGCTGGGGTGGGGCACAGCACTGACCACTGTCCCAACACCACTCCTACCTCTGCTTGTTGCTGTGCCACCCAGGACATCTAGGGGATTGTGGGCACAAGAGGCAGGGAAGCAGAGCTGGTACAGCTTCCTGATGCCAGGAACTTCCTGACCCCTAGTCTGCCTGTCCTCTTCTACCCTCCTATCAGCCACATCCTACCACCAGCCCCATTTCATCACCATCCTACCACCACACCTACAGCTCTTCCCCGTGCCCTCTTCCTTTGGATCAATCCTTACCTTCCTTAAACATCCGAACCCCACAGCGATTCTGGCCCAGCTTCGAGTCAGCCGGTGTCATCAGTGTGACAGTGGGCACCAGGGTGAGGTAGGGCTGGTCACGGGGCCATGAGGAACGGCCAACCTCAATCTGCAGAAAGGCACAGCCGTAGTTCCCTGGGGAGCAGTGAGAAGGACAGGGATGAGTTCAGAGCTGCTGACCCCACTGTGGGACATGGCCCTGGCTGCTGCACAGCGGTGGGGGACAGGCAAGTACCAACGTCAACAAAGCCAATGGGACTGGCTCTCTCAAGCTGCAGCTCCACACTCAGCTGCCTCCTGTGGTCCTTGGGGCAGCCAAGCCAGGGCTGTATGCCATCCTCACTCAGCAGGTTCTCTGCCGGGTACTTGGGGTCCTGCACACACAGCAGAGGCACAGAATCATGCACCAATCCCTCCTTGGACACCTTCCCCCTCCAGCGTGTTCTGAGCACAGGGGAGAAGCATGGAATTTTCTAGTAACCTACAGGAACAACACCCCATTTTGAGAGAGCAAGAATCACATGGATCATGACCCTTCAGCCTAACAAGGAGAGCTAGTAGTGCACCCTGTCACACCCTGACCTGCCTCTTCCAAGACCCCAGCAGCTCAGAGGGATCACCCCACAGCCAGACCCCAGAGGAAACCCCCAGGCACCTGGGAGGAGAAGGACACCACGTAGCTGATTTTAACCGGAGCCATTCAGCATCCTTTGGAGACAACACTCTGCCAGAACAAAACTTCCCTTCGGATCCCTCCAGGGCCTGGTGGGGAGAGAGGAGAGTCTGATGAGCTTGGGCATCTCCTGGCTCTGGAGCCATTCAGACCTGCCCCACCACCCCTCAGGTTACTGTCCCAGCAGCAACCCCCATATCTGACTCACGATCCCCCAGTCCCCTTCAGCCACCCCTGCGCCCCCAGCTCACCCCACAACCCCGCTCCCGCCCCATTGTGCCGCCCACATCCAGCCCACAAGCCCCATATCTACTCTCCAGTGCCCTCAAGTCCTTACCCGCAACTCCCTCCAGCCCCACGGCGAGTGTTCCCTGACCCACAAACAACGCCCCAGATCTATTCCGCTATGGTTATAGCCGCTAGTCCTTCCCCACTTCCCCAGCCTTATCAAAAACCCCTCGGCTCTGCCCCACAGCCTCCCCACGCCGTTCCCAACCCAGCGCTCCACCGCACAGCCCCAGCCGCACCGATCCCAAATCTCCCGCCGCCCCAATCACATGACCCCTGATGGCCGCTTCCCGCCGCTCTCCGGTTCCGGCCCGGGCCCGGCCGCGGTGCCCGACGGGACACACGGCCCGCTACGGCCCCGCGCCAGCGGAGCTCAGGAGCCGCTGCGCCCCTTCCGGAGCAGACGGAGGCGGAAAGGGGCGGGCGGGGCAGGGCGGCGGCCCAGCCGCGCTGACACTGCCGGCACGGCGGGGCGAGGCGGCTGCTGGTGGTACCGGCGCTGCCCACGGGGGTTCCACGTCCCACCGCGGCCTACAAACGGGAGCCATTCCCCAGCCCTGACAGCTCACCGCTTTTATGCGGCCGAAGTGGCGCGGCTGGCAGCTGTTCCACTCCTCCCCTCTCCTGATTGGCCACCGGGGCGGCGCTGCGCCCAGCCATTGGCCCAAGGTGCGGCAGCTCGCCCGCTGATTGGCCAAGGGCGGCGGAAGTGGCTGGCCGCTGGGGGGGCGGGGCAAGATGGCGGCTGTGCTGGAGGTGGAGGTTGGCGGCCCCGTTGAGCGTGAGGTGGAGGAGGTGCGGGGCACGGGGCTGGGCCGGGGAACCGGGCAGAGCAGGGCCGGGGAGGGCTGCAGGGCACCGCTGTGAACAGGAGCCGCGGCGGGCGTGGGGCTGAGGGACGCGGGGAGCGGGGGAGCGGGGTAGGGATGTGCGCTGAGCGGCTCGGAGAGTCCCTGGAATGGGACCGCGGCGGCTCTGGGTCGCTCTGAGCTTGTAGGCCTTTGGGGCAGGTAGGTGTGGGGAGTGTTAGGCTGGGGGACATCCTTGGTGTAGGAGGACACTGAGGGTCCCAGGGCAGGGTGGCACTGGGAGCTTCGGAGGGTGGATAGGGCAGGGGACAGTGCGGGCCTATGGGTGGAGGCTCAGCTGGGGTTCCCGAGCTGCTTTTTAAGTGTTTCTGGGGATGAAAAACTGAAAAAAAAAAAAAAAAGCTGTCTGGAAAGATGGAATTGGATGCGGGGTGGGTGCGTCTGTCACAGTGTGAGTGCCACTTTTTGGCACTTCTGCCCAGAGCTTTGCAGTGGCTCTTCACCGTCCCCTGTGCTTCACGCTTGGAAGTTTTAAGTGTGGCTCAAAAATTCTCGGATGCTGATGGTTGTTTTGAAGATTCCTGGCAGGACCAAGTTGTGGGGATTCCCTAGCGTGTGGCTGAGCTGTGGGAGCTTGTACCTCCTCCCTGTGCCCTGTGTTGCTGCAGGAGAGTGGTGCAGCAGGGTGATGGAAGGATTAAACCACAGATCAGTTACTCTGGGGTTCCTGGTGGTTATATTTGAAGATACTCTTTGATGACTTTGTATGTAAAAATGTGGAAGATCCAAATTTCTGATCCTCAGAGGTGAAATTCACACTTTTCATTGTGCATCAGGGTCTGGCAGAGAGGGTGTTACAAGGAGGCAGTGAATGAGGAGGTGCATATAGGACTGTGCTTATCCCTGTGATTCCACGAATTGTTGGTACAAAACCTATCTGCTTGTGTTGTCCTGAGGCCTTGGCAGCTCTCTGGGCAGAGCAGGTTGCTGATGGGGACCTGGAAGCAGTTTAACATTCCACCAGAATAACACCAGGCATCCCATGGCCCTGGCTCTGCCTGTGGGGAGGCAAAGGTTTAATTTCCATTTACCCAAATGTTTGATCAGTCGGGACATTTTCACTCCCTGCTCCTTGTTCCTGTGCCTTAAGAGCTGAAAAAAGTGCAGAATTGAGATTCCAAAATCTGTCCAGACTTTCACTAAAGAATAGGCTTTGTCCCAGCCTGCCTTGGTTGGACTTACAGCACTGTGGAGTTTTATCTTCCCTTTATTTCAGGTTATTCCTGGTAGCTGCTGGGAGACAAAGACTCAGGGCATTGGGAAAGGTGAGATCAGGGCTGTCAGTCGCTCTGGAGCTTTGAACTGAAATCAGCAGCTGCTTATTCTCCATCCTCAAGGCATTCTTCATGCCTCCTTTGGAGATTTAGAGCATAAGTAGATTACAGGCAGCTCACAGTGGCATGTATGTTTGCCCAGAGATCCTTCCAGCTCCCTGGGCTGTGAGGATTGTGTGCCTCCAGCTTTGGTGTTATCCTTACCAACAGCCTTTGTTTTTCAGGAGGGGGTTATTCCATGATCCCCTGGTGGTGGGGATCACAGGTTTGTGGAGGTTTTGGGGCATCTGCAGAAAACCAGGGAGTGGCACGAGGTTCTTCCAAAAGCCATGATACCATGTCCAAGGAGAGGACTGGACTTTAGTCCTAGTTATCCAGTTTTTCCCAGCCATCACCCAGAGGCAGCTGAGGTTTTTGAGAGGACTGTGAGTTACAGAGGAGACAAAGAGCAGAAGAATTATTCTTAATTCCTTTTTTTTTTTTTTTAAAACAAAAAGGTTGTCTAAGAGCTGTAGTTGGTTGCACACTGTGTTGTGTGTGTGGCAGCTGGAGGATGCTGAAACAGGAATAGGCTGGTCCTCAACACTGAGTCAAGCTGATCTTCAGCTGCTTCAGTCACCCTAAATGTTTTTGTCAAACCCTTCTTGGTAAAGGGAGATTGAGGAGTAGAGGTTCTTCAGCCCCAAGCTGGAAGTGGAATGAATGCTTCCTAGCAAGGGCAGGTGCTTCCTTCACCATTGCTGTGTGTTTTTAGCCCCAGCCCAAAACATCTGTGCTAAGAGAGTGTGCAGATCAAGGAGGGGATAATTAGAAGGTCTGACTCAGGGTGGCTGCTCTGCCAAATCCTGTCTGCCAGTCATCAGATCCCTTCCAACATTCCTTCTCTCATGTCCTCCCCCCGCCTGTAATAAAGTTATTTCAGGAGCTTTGAGCTCTGGGGAATCTGGTGAAGCTCAGTCCTTGTAATTGAGAGAAAATTGTGTCCAGGGCCATGGATCCCTGGTTGGTTTGGGAGCACATCTCAGAAGCAGCCTGCTCTGAGCAGTGCCACAGTATTTCCACAGGGCTTGGGGCTGAGGCAGCTTGGATGCATTTGCTGGAAGAATTTGGAGATTCAGTGCAGATGCTGAAGGCAGGAGGCTGGTAAATACCCAGTCTCTAAGATGGGACCAGCACAGGATGGAGTGGCTGCTGGTGTGGTGCAGAGGAGTGAGCTGAGCCACTGTACAGGAATGAAAATTATTGCTGTGCTTGTCCAATGCCTTCATCCTCACTTCAGCAAGGGTGAGGGCAGAGCCTGGGAGGAGTGGGGTCTCATGAGGGGAGGCAGTGAGAGCACTTAGGTGATTCTCAGGGCTTGTAGAGGTATTGCCAACAAGCACTAGGGGTTTCTCAGCTTCTCCTGTGCGCAGTGACTAGTAAACATTTTTAAATCTCCTTTTATTCTGTGTATTTGGAGCAGTTCTTGCTCCAAATTACATCTCAGCTGCTGAACTGATGGATCTGGATGTGGCTGCTTTAGCTGCTTGAGGAATTTGGTCGATACAAACACCCTTCTTGGTGTCAGGTTGGTGTCTTGGTGTCACCTTCCATCGGCTTCTGATGCAAGCCAGCAAGCTCCAACAAGGATTTTCACAGTTTTAGATTTTGTGTCCAAGTCCTGCGGTGTTTCTTCAGGACTTGATTCTCAAGGGCTGTATCTCTTGCAGGTATTGCTCTGGGGTGAAGCTCAGCAGATGTTCCACATGGGGCAGACAGATTGCTGCTGTGTGGTTTTCCCCACCTCCTCACCCTGGGGTATAATTATGTGGCACAGAGGAAAGGAGGCAGCTGTGCATTTCCAGCTGAGCCTGGCTGGGATCAGAGCTGCTGCCTGTGTGCTGGTGGTGAGGTGACTGCTGCACCAGGCTGGGGACAGCCCCAGCATCAAGTCTGGATCCAAGGCCCTGTACCCAGTGGGGTGAGGTGGAGCTCGTCCTGTGTACACATCTCTGGTGTGTGCAGGAAAGAGTGATAACACTCCATGCTATGGCTTCTTTCCAACCTTCACCTCCAACACGTCAGCAGTCCTGGAGTGTCTCCAGCACTGTGAGGATTTGTAAACCCCACATGTGTGTTCCTGGCTCAGGAACTGAGCTGCTCTTGGTTTAATCTGAGTTTGTGTCTCACCAGGAAAAGGTGATGGGAAGAGCTGTGGGGTTCCCTCCCCAGTACCATGGGTCAGGGTGGGTAACTGAGCCCATGTGGGACGTGACTGGTGCTGGAGGCTCCTCAGCACTTAGGTGAAGATATCAAGGGCAAGTTTTGCCCAGAGAAGCTGAGAACTCCCCATCCCTGGAGGTGTTCAGGGGCAGGTTGGATGGTGCTTGGAGCCACCTGCTGTAGTGGAGGTGTCCCCACAGGAGGTGGGTTGGAGTAAAAGGAACTTTAAGGTCTCGCTAAGTCAAACCATTCTGTGCTTCTGTGATGCTATATAAAGCTCCAGGTAAAAGCAGAAATGCAGTGTTGAAGCTCCCCTTATTCCTCCCCTGTCTGAAAGTGAGAGTATTCACACTTTTTGTGACTCTTACTGGGGAAAATGGGATACAAGTATCCATTGTCAATCTTCACTAATAACAGCACCTCCCCTTGCTCTCTGTAGCTCCTGCCTGTGATGTTTAGGAGGATTTCCCAATTGCCTCAGCAAAGCAAGACCTAAATCTTTCTTTTACTGTGGTTTTGAAATCTTTTTGGTGCTGATTTGTTGCTGATGTGTGACATACCATCCCCTGTCCCTCAGCCTAGTGGGATTTTGGACACTGGTGGGAGCACTGGCTTCACTGGGATCACCACTCTGTGCCTTTAGACACCTGGCTGGGTTGTGAATGGAGGATTGAAGGCAGTTCTCTGGTTCTGCTCACATGGGATGGTGGACAGAGCTTTGGCTCCCATAAAATACAGGAGTGTGAGTTGTGGAGGAGCAGGAGGAGTCACCAGTCCTCCCAGGAAGGTGAAGGACAGCTCTGGGCTGTGCTGGCACCATGGACATGTTGAGGTTTCTTATTTAAAGCATCTCAATCCGGAGTTTCCCAGCAGCTGATTTCATGGGTGTTTTGTTTTTGTTTTTTTATCTCCCTAGGTTGATCTTTCACACTTGTCCCCAGAGGAGAGATGGAGGTGAGTGTTTTGGGAGCTGATTTGGAGGATACAGCTCAACTGAGCACCTGCAATGGCCAGAACAACCAGCAGCACAACCTGTGATCACAGTGGGGCAGGAAAGGGTCATCATTTTTCAATGGGGAGGATATGAATTATCTTAAAAGGCAATAATATTTTTTTTTCTTTTAAACTGCTGCTAAATATAGAATAGTTTAGCTTGTAAAAGCCCTCTGAGATCATAGAGTCCAGGTTCTCCCAGCACTGCTGAGGTCACCACTAAACCACATCCCCAGATTCCACATCTGCATGTCTGTTAAATCCCTCCAGGGATGGGGATCCCACCACTGCCCTGGGCAGCCTGTGCCTGGGCTGGACATCCTCTGTGTAGAAATTTTCCCAATATCCATCCTGAGCATCCCGTGGTACAACCTGAGGCCATTTTCTCTTTTCCCATCACTTGTTAAGTGGAAGAAGAGCCCATCCCATGTCTGGGCCCACCCTCCTGTCAGAGTCTTGGATTTTTTGTTTCCTCTAATTTCTTGAACAGTGTTATCACCTAGAGACCAAGACATAAGGTTGTCACAGCTCTTAATTCCACCTTGTTTTTTTTGTCAAACAGCACAAGCTGGGCAAAGAAACCCCAGGTGTCTTGGGAAGCATCAGTCTGGAAATGACTTGATCCAGAATGCTCAGGCTGGAGAGAAGCAATTTGCTGGGGTTTGGGGCTTTTGCCAGATACCAGCTGTTTGCCCCACTCTCCACCCTGACCCCTCCAGCCTTTCCCTTGTTGGACAAGAGGGACAGCAGTGTCAGTGGTTCCAAAACCGGGCCGAGGCTTTGGTAGTGAGAATTAGCACACACTCTGGGTCAAACAGTTGCAACGTGCTCTAGGAAAACACTGCTTGATCAGGAAGGTTGAGATGACCCCATCTTTCTGGTGGTGCCTTCTGACCTTGCCCATTCTGGGACTGAGAGTTCTGTCAGCTGTGCACTCCGTGTTCATTAGTCCAGGTCCGTCAGTGGGATTCACACTCAGATGGGCAAAGTGTTGTTCTTGGCTTTCACAGCCTAGAAATGAGCTGCTCCCAGAGCAGCCTTTTGTCCCTTCCCCTCTGGACCGTCCACAAACACAATTCTTCTTCGTGTTTTTTTCCATCTGGTCTGGCTGGCTCCCCTGAGGTGCGCAGTCTGTGGCAGCGTGCCCCTCAGCCACCTCTCCGTGGTCCTTGCAGGGTGGAGCACGTGCGGATGCACGCCAAGCACCGCGGGCACGAGGCCATGCACGCCGAGATGGTGCTCATCCTCATCGCCACGCTGGTGGTGGCACAGCTCCTCCTGGTGCAGTGGAAGCAGCGGCACCCTCGCTCCTACAACGTGAGTGAGCCCACAGCCCCTCTGCCCGCAGCGTGGGGTGGGAGTGCTGAGCAGTGCCCTCCTGCTGCTGATGAGAAGCTTTTCCTCTCCTCTGGGGTTGCCATTCCCCTTGTTTCTCCCAGCATGTGGGGGATTCTGGCTGGGGGTGAGGATGGGTGAACCTGAAGGCCTCAGGTTTCTCTTGGAACTGGTGTAAATAACTCGGTGTGGCATGGTGCTTTAACATCAGGCTGGACAAGCAGATCCTGGGGGAAGCTGCATTTTGTGGGTGCTGCCTTGGAAGCAGTGGGGGCTTCTTGCTGCTGGCAGCTTGGGTTTGATGGTTCCTGCAGCACTCTGCTGAGCAGACCTGCCACTTGCTGATGCCAGCAGCTTGTCTGGGTCTGCTAGTTACCTGAAGCAACTTTGCTCTGACTTCCTTGTCATCATCATCATAATAATGGTGATGTAATGTTTCCAGGTAGTACCTGGAGTCCTCTGTGAACTTTAAACCAAACCTGTTTGCCAGTTTCCCTGCAGCAGCACTGTGGGAGCTCAGCTGCCCAGCTCTAGATCCTTTTGGGAATAGGCTGTCATGCAGAGGCGAGCCAAAACCTTCCTACCTCATGTAATACCTGTCTGACGTGTCTGTGCCTGCAGCATTGTGACCCTGGGAAGGCAAAGGTTTACTGCCTTACAGCAATTCCTTGTGTGGATCATTTCCCCTGCAACCCTCTGGAGATGATTCCTCTGTGTTCTCCTGTCAGCTGTACCCTTTGCTACCAAAAATCACGTGGCTGCTGCCTCTGACTCCCTCACAACATCATCGTTTGAGTTGCAAAAGCTCTCTGAGATCATTGAGTCCTACTGTTCTTTCTGCACTGCCAAGCCTTGCACTAAACCATGTCCCCAAGGGCCACATCCACACAGCTTTTAAATCCCTTCAGGGATGGTGACTCCATCACTGCCCCGGTGCCAGGATTTCGCCACCCTTTCTGGGCAGAAGTTTTCCCAATATGCAACCTTAACCTTCTCTAGCAAAACTTGAGGCCTTTTCCTAATGTCCTGTCACTTGTAGCCCAGACCGAGCCTCACTTGGCTGTAATCTCTTTTCAGGTAGAGGCAGAGAGCAGGAAGATGCCCCCTGAGCCTCCTTTTGTCCAGTCTGAGCCCCCCAGCTCCCTCAGTTGTTCCCTGATTCATGCACTGAGCTTTGAGCTCTTCTCTAGGTGCCGCAGGTTTAACCTCCCCGGTTCCTGATGCAATTCAGGGCAGGAGAATGGCTGCCACAGCTGACAGGATGTGTTCCGATATCTATGGGGCAGAGAACCATCTCCAAATGCCTTTTCTCTGTTCCTGCAGATGGTGACCCTCTTCCAGATGTGGGTAGTGCCTCTGTATTTCACTATCAAGCTGAACTGGTGGAGGTTCCTGGTGATCTGGGTGCTCTTCTCAGCAGTCACAGCTTTTGTCACCTTCCGGGCAACTCGAAAGCCTCTGGTACAGACAACACCCAGGTTTGTCTGCTGTTCCTGGGGAAACTC
Organism: Sylvia atricapilla; assembly: GCF_009819655.1. Classification (NCBI taxonomy): domain Eukaryota; kingdom Metazoa; phylum Chordata; class Aves; order Passeriformes; family Sylviidae; genus Sylvia; species Sylvia atricapilla. The sequence continues at coordinate 1,084,249 of NC_089141.1, forward strand.
CTCAGCCCCAGGGTAACCATTAAAAGGATCTCTTTGCAGTTTCCCTGTTGCAGATAGATGTGTGTTAAGCTTTGCACCCTGGGAGTATGAGAGCCCTGCACGTGTGAAAGGGTGTGAAGCACTGCTGGCAGCCAGCCCAGTATACCTGGTACCTGGGTGAGGGGTGGAAAGGTTGATTCCACCTGGGCTGGTGTCCTCAGCCAAGGCATTCCCAGCATGCTTCCTCATTGCCTTTGGAGATCATGAAGTTTCTAATTTGGAGGTCAAGACTGAGCAGCCTGTGATAGGTTGAAATAGGGATGTAAAGCTCTTGCCTATATGTAGGGTGGGTGAAGTGTCTGCAAAAACACAACAGGTGTGAAAAATAAAACTTACCAGGTGATTGGCACACTGCAGGAAAAAAATGAAGTAATTAAATTACTTGTTTTATTTCTCTACAGGCTAGTTTATAAATGGTTTCTACTAATATACAAGATCAGCTATGCTACTGGGATCGTGGGGTACATGGCTGTCATGTTTACGCTTTTTGGTCTTAACTTATTATTCAGGTGAGTGAATCTTTCAGCTCCCACTCCTGGGGCTATGGGGTGGGACACACCTTTGGCTATTACTCTGGAAAAACAGTTTACTTGGCAGTCTGATTAATGGGGCCAAAGAGACTGTTGGGGTGTCTTTTCACTCCTGGCAGGATTACAGGTGAGGTCCTGTTACTTGAACTGGTCCAGGTTGCTGGAGAGCCCTCTTTCCAGCTCACTTGTTGGCAGCTCTCCCAGTTCTGTGGTGTCCAGCCTGGGGGTAGCAGTGGCTTTTGTTTTGTTTTGTTTTGTTTTGTTTTGTTTTGTTTTGTTTTGTTTTGTTTTTGCTATACTGCAAGAAGCAGCCAGTCCATGGGTAGTGGCAGAGGACTCTAGCCCAAAACAGCTTCATTGTTACAGAGGTCCACTACCTCTCTGAAATAACACATTCTGTGCAATATGGTTAGAGTGGCCTTGCCCTCAAAAAAAAAAACAACAAACCCGTTGATGGTTTTTCTGTTGTAGAATCAAACCTGAAGATGCAATGGACTTTGGCATCTCCCTGCTCTTCTATGGTCTGTACTACGGGGTGCTGGAGCGGGACTTTGCTGAGATGTGTGCAGATTACATGGCCTCAACCATCGGGGTGAGTGCACGAGGGACTGTCCCCTGGGCCACAGCTGTGCCCCAGACCAGGGGGCCTGAAGCATGTTGGTCTCAGCAGCAGCTTTGGCTTCCCTCAAATGGGAATTCCCCCCCTTAATGTAACAAGAGCTGCTCTGACATCCTTCCCGAAGAGCACAGCCTCTGCAGGGTCCCATCTCCAGGACAAGAAGTTCTTCCCTGTGAGGGTAGTGAGACACTGGCACAGATTCCCCAGGGAAGTTGTGGCTACCCCATCCCCTGGAAGTGATCCAGGCCAGATTGGATGGAGTTTGTAACAACCTGGATTAGTGGAAGGTTTCCCTGCCCACAAAAGGAGGTTGGAACTGGGTGACCTTCAAGGTTCCTTCCAACCCAAGCCACTCTCTTGTTCTACAGAGAAATGGAATAGCCCTGCTAAGCTGACAAATATTTCATTTTCTGGGCCTTTAAAATCTCCAGTGCCAATGACCACTCCCATTGCTAACACTACTGTGCTTGCATTAACTTGTGACCTGCAGCCATCAGGGGAAGGATCCATGCTATGGGCTTCCTGCCTTGTACCTGCTGCAGCTTTAGCTGTCCCTGTGGACAGAGGATGCAGTGGCCTAAAATCTGTATCTGGTAACAAAATAACCCACCCCACCAAAAATACATGACAGCAGTGGAGTAGGTCATGTTTCTTCTTTTCAGCAGCTGTTTAGGGTCTTGGACTTTGTGTTTCCTTCTTTCTGAGCTTTCTTCTACTGCTCCTTGGGGTGCTGCTCCAGCCCCTGGCCTGGCCCACCAGGACACCTTGGCACAGCTCAGGTTTCTCTTACATTCAGGGCTCTGTGGGATGCTCAGAGCAAAGCTGTGCCAGGGCTCTGCCAGAGGAATGTTTTGCTCATCATACTAAACCAGGAGGAGCTGGGACCTCCTTGAAGAGAGAGCTGGGCAAGCATCATCTGTGTGAAATTTAACAAGGGCAAGTGCCGGATTCCCCAACTGGGATGACATAATCCTGGTTATAGGTACAAATTTGGGAACAAGAATCCAGAGAGAGTTCTGTGGAAAGAGATGAGGGAGTTTGGGTTGAATATGAGTCTGCAGTGTGTCCTGGCAGCTAAAAAGGGCCAGCTGTGTCCTGGGGTGCATCAGGCACATCAGTGTGTGGCCAGGGGAGGTGGTTGTCCAGCAATAAGTCATGAGGAAATGGAGTGAAGCTGAGTTAGGGGAAGTGCAGGTTGGACATGGGGTAAAGGTTATTTACCCAGAGGGAACAAGCTCCCCAGGCACATGATCATGTCATCAAGTATACCAGAGTTCAAAGAGTCTCTTAATCATAGGGTTTAGTTTTGGGTAATGCAGTGGAGCAGGGAGTTTCACTCCATGATCCTGAGGGGTCCCTCACAGCTGCAGAGCGTGGGACCTGGTTTTGTGCCTGCACTCTCTGTGTTGTGTCAGGCCTGTGCTGAGCCATCAGGCTTGGAACTGGAGAGGGGCAGCTGCTCTGTGCTTTGCTGAACGAGTGTCAGGGACCTGCAGGGCTGCAGGTGGGGGCTGCATCTGACTAGCAGCCCAAGGTTGTAGTTCTGGGTCAAAGCTGTCACCTCTAGCTTGTCCTGCTCTCTCCCCAGTCTCTGGCAGGCAGCTGAAAACTCACCTGGAACAGGATAACTCCTGTTCCCACCACCTTTGCTCTGTTGGGGAGCAAAGAGGGATGGCCCCTCAACATGGGGAGGGGGTGCATGGGGCTGGGGTGTGATGGGCCACTGCGTCACTGAGCAGCTGTCCTGTTGTAGTTGTTTCCCACAGCCGGACCTGTAACAAGGTTTTTAAGCCCCAAAAGCCCTCCTTAGAGCTTAGCTGTGCCACCGCGGGTGCGGGACACGTGCCCTGCCACTGTCACGGCTCTCCCTGTGCTCTGCCCTCGCTCAGTTCTACAGCGCCTCAGGGATGCCCACCAAGCACCTCTCGGACAGCGTGTGTGCCGTGTGTGGCCAGCAGATCTTCGTGGATGTCAACGAGGAAGGCATCATTGAGAACACCTACCGCCTCTCCTGCAACCACGTGTATCCTTCTCTGCCGTGCTGGGGTGGGCAGCAGGGAGCTCCTGCCCCGTGGCTTCTCCTGCAGTGGGTGGAGAAATGCCTGTTCTCCAGCTCGGGGATTTGTCCAGCTGGATTTGCATGTGATCTATGCCTGTGTCATCCCTGACCTGGCATGGGAAGAGGTGTCTCTGAAATTACTTCATCACCAGTCACAAGGGATTGTTTCCTCTTCCTTCTCCTCCCCAGCTACCTCAACTGAGCCATGGAGCTGCAGCTCAGTTTTTACCTGCTCTTGACCAATCTGCTGTGACCCATCTGCCAGCAGTGTCCTTAGCAAGTGTTCTAGGGGGAGTGATGGTGTGAGATCAGGACATGAGGCATCTCTGCTCCATGCCACCCTGGCCCCTCATCAGAGATGCAGTGCAGTGGGTCCTGAGTGTCCATAAGGGAGAATTTCACAGGCCCCCCTGTGAAAACAGCCCCCTGTCTTGCACTGCTGATTGCTACCTGCAATGGCTACAGCCCAGCAGCTTCCTCCTCCAGAATCCTCCAGGATTTCCACCACGCTGGAGTCACCTCAGCCCTTCATGTCAGCTGATTGATGGGAAATGGGTTTTAAAACTGGAAGTCCTGGTTGGTGCTCAGCCCCAGCTGGGGCAGTGAGTCAGGGTTTTTTACTCATGATGATTCAGTGTGGAGATAGGGTGTCCTCTGGCACTGTGTGCATTACTGCCTGCAAGGTGGTTTCCAAGCTGGGCCTGAGCAAAGGTCGTGCTGACAAAACTCAGAGCCTAAATTTAACTCCTGTAAAGTGTTGGTGAGATTAATTGCTGACACTGTGCAAGACCCCAGAACTGCAGCAGCCTGGGGTGGTGTGGCTACCAGAGGAGCTGGCTGTGGTCCTCAGGGCTGGCTGGGCACTCCTGCATTGCTGACAAGGAAGTGACTCCTGTTTCTGCTCCCTGGCATTTTTCTGTGGTTTGAGAAGCAGAAATAATTCTGGGGCAAGTTTATTCATGCAGTGACACCCCTTTATGTGGCAGAGTCAGCTGCAGCTACCTCATGTTTTCCTGTAACTTCTCCAGGTTGTGCAAATGGTTGTGACAGAGCACAGCAGGCACCTGTAAGTCAGACCCTTACAGAGAAATTCTTTAAATGTTAATCTCCAGGAAGCCTTTGAAGAAGGCTTCCAGAATGCATGCAGTTCACAGAGGTCTCCCAGGCTGTCCAAACCTTCTCAGTGCTTGGGCACCATCACTGAAGAGTTTGAATCTCCCTGGTGCCCATGCACTGTCAGCACCTTCATGCCACCACACTGGTTCTGTCCTGCTGCTCCATGAGCTCCTTCCTCTTTTCCTGGAAGCTGCTGCTCCTAGGAAAGGGTTGTGGTTTGTGCGATGCACCATCCTCAAATGGCAGGATGTTTCCATGGCTCTGGGGGGACTTCCTTGGGCTTTGGTGGTTTCCTCCACACTGAGCCGTGTATCCCCCTCTTCCTCCAGTTCCCCTTAACGTGCCACTCCACAGGTTTCATGAGTTCTGCATCCGGGGCTGGTGCATTGTCGGGAAGAAGCAGACGTGTCCATACTGCAAAGAGAAGGTGGATCTCAAGAGGATGTTCAGTAACCCGTATCCTTTCTCCTCCTGGGAGCCAGCCCTTTGGGAAGGGAAGCAGTGGGCACCCTGAGTAGGTCACTGCAGCATGTGGCTGCGGCCGAGACCCTGTAAAATGGAAGGCAAGCGTGGCCACAGCTGTCCCTCCATGAGGACCCGTGTCTGTCCTTCCCTGAGCGCTTGTCCATCCCTCCCTGGGCACTTGTGTTCTCTGTCCCTGCTTTGGGTGGCTTGTGGGTGGGCCGTGCTTTTCCCCTCCATTTCCCCACGGCTCTTTAACTCCTTCCTACCCAGCTGGGAGAGGCCACACGTCATGTACGGGCAGCTGCTGGACTGGCTGCGCTACTTGGTGGCCTGGCAGCCAGTGATCATCGGGCTGGTCCAGGGAATCAACTACATCCTGGGGCTGGAGTAAGGGCAGGCGCTGGGGAGCCGCGGAACCACAAGAGGACATTGCCACCAGGGATGCTGGCTTTGCTCTGTCACCTCTCAGGACCTTGGCCACCCCCAAGGACAGCGACATCGGGGCCCCTCCTGCCCAGGGCTAGGGGAGGACTTTTTTAAAAAGCAATTATTTTAATGAGCATATTTAAAACTTTCTATTACAGCCAAAAAGAGACACTCGTCCCCTTTGCCTGCCCCTCGCCAGTCCTTTGCAGCGCCCTGCTGGGCTGAGCTTTGGGCTGGGGGCTGTTCTCCAGCTCCCTTCTGCCACTCTGTCAGGGGAGGTCACAGGGAGAAGGGTCAAGGCTTTGCCAGCTCCAACGCCAGCACCCTGGAGCAGCCTTGCTGGCAGCGAGGATGGGATTTGGGGCTGTGGCAGAGAGGCTGGAGCCCAGCGCTCTGAAAGGGGATGGAAGGTGGCCTGGCTGACCCCAGATACCAGCTCTGCTCTGAGCACCATGAGTATGCCAGCAGGAACCGAGCTGCTCTCTGGCATGATGATGGTGGGCTCTGCCTCGGGGAACCCTTTTATATGCTCCCAAATTTTCTGTGTTTCTCCCTGGAGTCCAGCGGTGTCCCCTGACTGCTCAGGGGGGTGTCAGCCAAACCGTGGAGTGAGGCCAGTGCTGTTCCTCTCTGTGCCCTTTTGGGTGATGGTAACAGTGTGTCAAGAGCAGCCAAGAGAGGGTGCCCCTGCCCCAGAGCACGGGTCCACCCTCATTGGGTATTGCTCTTGGCACTGGAATAAAAGGGATGGAGTGAAGGTTGGGCTGGTGCTGGTGTTTCCCTGTCCCAGCATTACTCCATGACATCCTCCTGGCCATGCTGCTAGGAGCCGTGGTGGTGCAAGTAGCCTTGGGCTCAATTTTTGGTACTGGGTGGGGGCAAAGTCCCCAATCCCAGAGTCATTGGTGGTATTTTGGCAAGTGGAGACTTGAGTCATATTCCCTGAGGGCACTGGGGTCTGGTGGAAGGCAGCTCCGGGCTCAGGGGATTTGGGAAGTGGCCACAGTGACGGCATGGCTGCAGGTTCTGTGTCAGCTGTGTTCCCCCCTGGGGAACCCCAGCACCATGCTGCATCCTCTGAGCTTTGTTTTGGGTGAAACCACATTGCAGTGTTGTGCCAAACACCGAAATAAGAGCCCTGGAAACGGAGTCGCGGCCCTGGGTTTTTCTTGATCGTCTTCCCTGCTGCAGGGTAGGGCCGTGGTTCCTCCTTCCATCTTCCCCAGGGGAAAGGTATTGCATGGATGATGACCAAGCAGTGTTTTGCATCCCCTGCCCGTGTCTTTCACCCTGTACCATGCAGGGCTAAGCTGGTTGGTGTTGGTGGGAGCAGGAAGGTGGCAGAGGAGCTGGGTGCTGCCAGGGGAGCTGCCTGTGGCTCGTGTGCCCCTTGGTTGCTGCAGGGAGGATGCAGCCGCTGGCTTTATCCCAGCAGGAGGCCAGGAACCTATTGCATTTGCCGGGTCTCCAAGATAGCTCCTCTTCCCACCACCTTCCTGCCGTGCTGGGAACAAATAACAAAACTCACTGGAACTTCAGGGACTTTTTCCCAAGCCTTTCCAGGGCCTGTCACTCAGGTCACTGTTCCTGTTGCCGTGCCTGTGTAGCTCCCAGCCTTGGCACTGCGGGAGAGTGGAGTGTTGGGGGCTGGTCCCTGGTTTTGTAACCGTGGGTTGTCAAAACAGCATCTGCTGTCAAGGGGCTGGCTCTTGGGGGAGCAGGACTGCTGTGGGACACTGGAGATGGCTTCCTGCAGCCAAGAACTAAAGCCCTGCAGGTTTCTGTCCACTAAGCTGTTGTCCTGCACCAGCTGGGACACCCAGGGGCCAGCACCCAGGCTCCCCCAGCCAGTGTACTCAGTCTCCTGGGGGCTTCACCCCCCTTCCTCCTGTGCAGAGCCTGTCCTGTCCCTGATCCCAAAGCAAACCAGCCTGTTCAGAATCCTGTGACACTCAGCCAGAACTCCGTGTGCTGGACGCTGGGGGCTCCACCATCCCTGGAGAACCCATGGCTGCTCCCCCAGGGCCGAGGGGAGATGTGGGGCCGGGGGGCCGTGGGATGCCGGTCATGGGAGTGGCTGAGGGGTAGGTATCCCCAGGTGCAGGCGACACAGAGCACAGGGGACACGGAGTGCTGGGGACACTGGGCACGCTCGGGGACATGGCTGCACAGGACCCCTCGCCGCACATCGAGGTGCAGATGAGGGTCCCCGTGCGGTGGCGTGGCGCCAGGTCACCGAGGGCGGCTCCCGGTGAGTCACGGCGCTGCCTCTCTCTCGCTCCTCCCCGGGCCGCGGGCATAAAGCGCCGCCGCCCCGTGTCTGAGCCACGGGCTCCCCGCAGGGACCGGAGCGGTAGGCGGACAGCCTCGAGGGGCTCTAGCCGCGACTTGAGGGACCCCGGGAGGAGGATGCTGGCGGGACTATCTACGGGACTATCTACGGGACTATCCCAGACTGGGGGCTGCTGGGAGGATAGGAGGGTATGGGACCGTCAGCTTGGGGAGCATGCTGCGGGTTCCGTGGCCAGCTGGGAGGACGCTGAGAGGACAAGACCATCCCAGGCTGAGGGAATGCTGGGGGAGCCACCCCGAGCTCATGGGGAGCATCCCTGTGTGCCTAGCACCGAGCTCCATCTTTGCCTGCAGAGCCCCTGGGATGCCCTGCCTGGATCCTCCTGCTCTGCGGGAGCCTGGCCGCTTGCTGCACAGGTAAGTGGGGTTACTGGGGCACCGGGGAGCCTAAGGTCAGCGCTGGGCTCTATGCCCCTCAAGAGGCCTGTTCAGGGGTCTGAGGAGACCCTGCCTCCTCACCCACTATAAAAATGTGGGCTCTGGAGGTCACTGTTACCTCCCAGCTCACCCCGCTCTGCTCCGCCAGGTGCCATGGCCTTGCAGCCGCCCAGCATCACCATCGTGCGGACTCCAGCAGAACTCCCCCGCCCAGGTGAGACACGCTCGGGGCCACGGCGGGGACTAAGGGTGAGGAGGCTGCCGTGGGGGCAGCTCCTGTGCCTGGGGGCACTGCGGACCCTTGCAGCCCCCTGACCTTCACGGCCCCTCCTGCTGCAGGTGAGAGTGTGACTGTGTCGTGCGAGGCATTGAGCGCGCTTCCGGAGTTCACGCTGCTCTACTGGCTGGAGAACGGCTTCTTCGTGGAGAGCCTGCACCCAGACGGGGCTGTGCGTGAGGGGACAGTGCAGTGAGTACGGGGACAGGGGCCTGGGAGGCAGTGACAGCCTCAGGGGCCGCCCCAGCCGGGGCAGGACCTCTGGGTCTGTCTGGAGTGGGCACTGAGGGGTCCCCGCTGGGTCCACAGAGAGGGGCTGCAGGACTCGGGGGGCAGGACCCTGCACCGTGATCTGCACTTCAGCTCCTTTGACAACCGGTACCTGCACACCAACTTCACCTGCGTGGTGCTCAGTCCCCTCGGTGTCGACAGCAGGGAGGTGCGGTGGCCGTCCCCAGCCCCGGTCACTGGGAAGAGCGGGGACCTGGGCTGAGACAGGAGAGCAGCTCCAGTGCTGGGTGCTGGGTGAGCGCCCTGCAGTGCAGCTCCTTGCTCTGACAGCCCCACACCACTGCACACAGCACATGTGACACCTGCTTTGGGGACTGCACGGCCCCCCATGTGCTGGCTCCACTGCGAGTGGGCCTCCTGGTGCCCCAAGCCGAGTCAGGAGCGCTGCCTGGGCTGGAATCAGCCCTGCCCATAGCAGGCTCTGGGACACCAGAGTTTATTAAATTATATCAAGGCTGCCCAGTGTCACCTGCATCCTGGGGATGGTGCTGGCCAGGGGTGTAGAGGGCACCTGTGGGATGAGGAGGGACGGAGGGAGAGGAGGCAGCCCTGGTGCTTGTGAAGGGCAGGATCCACTCCTGTCCCCCTCCCTGTCCAGTGAAGAGCACAGCCACAGTCAGTCTCAGTTCTGCCCAGGGAATACCTGGCACAATGGCTGTGCCTGCCCTGGAGGAGAGAGAGGGTGGATGGAGAAGCCCTGGGGTCCAGGCATCCCAGAAGATGGGCCTGTCACATCCCTCTGTGCACCTGGGGGGCTTGGGGCTGTTCCTCAGCGTGGCATTGCTCAGTCCCATCTGCTGCTCCATGGGGCAGCCCCCGTAACCACCCTGTGCTGGCAGGGCCCTGCTCTTGGGTGCCAGCCCCCTTCGTGCTCTCTCAGGTGCTCCTGGGGGCTGTGACACCCCCGGGCTGTGGGACAGGCTGGGGAACAGATCCCAAACCCGCTGAGCAACCCCTGGGCTAAGAACATCACATTGCAGGATGCTCAGAATGTGGGAGGGATGGGGATGGGAGGGGATGGAGAAACATCCAGATGCAGCCACAAGAGCCCCCGGGGGACACCCCAGTCCCACAGTAACTCTTAGGAGCCAGGGGAAGGCAAGCAGTGGAGCAGCCACCTGGGCACGGACCTGCCCAGAAATGCAGGAGCTGCCCCATCCCTGGAAGTGTCCAAGGCCAGGCTGGATGCAGCTTGGAGCAGCCTGGGACAGTGGAAGGTGTCCCTGCTCATGGCAGGAGGGATTGAACTGGGTGGGCTTTAAGGACCCTTCCAACCCAAACCAATCTGGGATTCCATGATTCTCTGTGCCCTTAGGGGAATGGCTATCAAGATTCTGAGGAAGCTGCTGCAATTCAAAGAAATACAATTTCTGTTTTAAATAGTCATATTGATATAACTGTAATCAATGATGGAGCAGCTTTGCCAGGAAGCCAAAACTTAATTTTTCAGAAGATTTATATACATGCCCACCCCCCATTACTATGAGCTTTCCCACTGAAATCAACAATGTGCTAACGATGTAATTAATGGGGTCTATTTGCAATTGCAACTAGCTTTAAGCACAGTGGTGTTTGCAAGCTGAGGACTGAATCCCATTTAACTCAGCCAGGGAACAATTGAATCAGCTGTTGTACCTTGGCAACAAACCATAAACCTCCTTCTCCAAATTACAAATATTTCTAGTGATGCCTCTCATGACTGTCTAATACAGACACAGGCACATAATTCATGTCATCTGCCCAGGAACCCCCTTCTCCAGCTGTCTGTGCAAGAGAACTAACCTTGCCTTCACAAACAAGCAACTCATCAATCCTACACAGGATAGTGTTGTGTTAAAAAAAAAAATTAAAAAAAGAAGAGAGAGAGAGCGAGAGCTTGTGCACACAAATATATTGATTTCTAAATGTTACCGAGGCTTTCTCCAAGATCTGGAAAAATGAAACTTACATGATCTTCAGCAAAGATCTGCTGTCCTCTGGTAAAAAATGTGCTGAAATCACAGTAATTCCCCATTACCACACCAGCAGTGTCCAAAAATTCACACATGCAGCAGTGGCTGAGGACGTACGTATTCTGGCCCTGTTGGGAAGAAACGAAGTTAATAAATCCATGGGTTTTCTAACAGAGCAAATTATATTTTCAGTTACTTTTGTGACTGTAGTGCTCTGAATAAGGCTGGTGCAAGAGACCTTTTATTCCAGTGCCCAAGTAAGCACTGCAGGATCTTATTCCTGGAAAGAGCAAAAAATCCTCAACTACAGAAACTAACTGCTCTGATATTGTGGTGATCTTCCCGCTGTTGTGCCCCAGCGGATACCCGATTCTCCCAATTCCATTTTATATGGCTTTGCCCTATGGAAGTACTGCATTAGAAGCGCGGGGAATTTTTCCACAGCGATGTTTCCAAAACGCGCGTATGCCTGGCACAACAACAACAACAACAATAATAATAATAATAATAATAATAATAATAACAATAATAATAACAATAATAATAACAATAATAATAATAACAATAATAAAATAAAAATAAAAATATTTTAAAAAAGAAAAAAATTGGAATTTTGTATAGCAAACTCATCTCGCACGCTGAATCTCTCTTTTAACAGAACTCACTCCACACTGACACCACCCGCCGCTCCTTTCCCCGTCCCGCTCCGCTCGTTTCCCGCCCGCCCCGCGCACCGCTCCCGCCACAAGATGGCGGCGGCCGTGTGAGGGCGGCCCCGCGCGCTCCCCGCCGCGCAGGCGCAGTCCCGCGGCCCCGCCCTCCGGCGGCCGTGCGGGCGGCAGGGGGCGCTGCGGGCGGCGGTGCCATGCTCGCGGGGCCGGGCCTGGGCCGCGGCGCGGGGCGGCCGGAGCGGGCGGCACCGGGGCCTGCCGCGGCGGCCGGGCGGGATGTTCCGCAAGGCGCGGAGGGTGAACGTGCGCAAGCGGAACGACTCGGAGGAGGAGGATGAGGAGCGCGACGAGGAGCCCCCTCAGGAGGCGGCGCCGGCGGCCGGGACGGCGGGGGAAGGGCCCAGCGAGGCCTCGGCGCCGCTGGCGTCGGGCGCCGGGCTCCTGCCGCTGCCCGCCGGCTGCGTGCCCCTGGCCCTGCCCGGCAGCCCCGCGGCCTTCGCCTGCGCCGCCAGCTACGGCGCGGCTCTGGGCCTGGGGCTGGGCCTGATGGGGGCTGAGCGGGGCCTGGGGGCTCTGCCGCCGCCCGCCGCCCCGCGGCCCCCACAGCCCCAGCAGGGCAACGGGCTGCCGGCCGCCGGCCGCCCCAAGGAGAAGAAGCGGTCGCGGGAGAACAAAGAGGTGCCCAGGGCCAGCCTGCTCAGCTTCCAGGACGAGGAGGAGGGTGAGTGAGGCGGGTGGTCGCTTGGCTTTTGGGTGGCTTCTTGAGGGTGCGGAAGGGGTCCGGAGCTGCTCAGCCTGCGCTGGGCCTCCAAGGGAGGCGGGACCCGTGTTTATTTTTTAAGGCGGTGTGGTGTGAGGCGATGTGAGGGGACATAAGAGGGGCCGAGCCCTGAGGGCACGGGCGGGAAGGGCCCGTCGTGCCCGCGCCTTTCCCGGCTCCAGCCGCCTCACCTGGGCTGGTGCCTCACCTGGGCTGGTGCCTCACCTGGGCTGGTGCCTCACCTGGGCTGTGCCTCTCCTTGTGCTGTGCCTCACCTGGGCTGTGCCTCACCTGGGCTGTGCCTCACCTGGGCTGTGCCTCACCTGGGCTGTGCTTCACCTGGGCTGTGCCTCTCCTTGTGCTGTGCCTCTCCTTGTGCTGTGCCTCTCCTTGTGCTGTGCCTCTCCTTGTGCTGTGCCTCACCTGGGCTGTGCCTCACCTGGGCTGTGCCTCACCTGTCTGCGCTCCCTGCACCTGGCTGGCCCCAGGTTTGTGCAGCAGCGGGGGCAGCCCACAGTCTCCCCCTGGAGCCAGCAGCTTTGGCTGAGAGGCGTCTGCCCCGTGGCTTTGTGTCGGGTTTGTTTTAATCCGGTGTTCACGGGTCGCCTCGGACTGTTGTCCGAACGATTTGCGTAGTTTTGAGTCGTCTTAGAAGGAATTCTCTTGGAATCGCTGGAATTTAGTTTCTAAGACTCGTGATTTTAAATCTCCACGGAAGTACTGAAAGCGTAGAATTAGACTTTTCACTGTAGACTGTGAAATAAGACTGTGAAAAAACTTTTCACTGTAGACTGTGAAATAAGACTGTGAAAGAACCCTTCAGTGTTTGTTAATGGCATTTGTGAAGTTCCAGGTACAAAATTAAGAGCTTTAATAAATAATTATGCTTGAGAGAGCTAACGTAATGTTATGCAATTCATCTTTTAAAGAAACTGAAGAAGTTTTCAAAGTGAAGAAATCAAGTTACAGCAAAAAGATTGTAAAGCAGTTGAAGAAAGAATACAAAGAAGATCTTGAAAAATCGAAAGTTAGAACAGAAGTCAATTCTCCAACAGATGGTAACTGCAAAACTAATAGTAACTTTTGTAGTGGACAAGATGAAGTACTGTAATTTAATTTCTTGTTTTCAAAATGAATTGTTAGTCTTCTAGAGCATTTCACGTTTAGAGCTGAAGTAAAGCACAGATGAAATGTGTTACTTGAGCCTTAGGAACGCTGTTCTGTAGTTGGTAGAGAGTTCTTTGATTCTCTTGTAGAAATTAACACAGAAGGATGGAACTTCTCAGCTCTGTTAGATGATTGTCAGTAGACATAAGTATTCTGAATTGCAGCTGTGTTTATGACAGATGAGTTGCTTTTTGAATTAGGAAGGAATTACATTCTTTTGAAAACATACCTGGTGCTTGTCTGACAGGGTGTGCCCTTGGAATGCATTTTCTTTGAAAAGGAAGATTATTGGGGTGAGCAGAGTGGTGGTCTTTGTTATTAAGTTAATTATTCCACAGCTGCTTGTTTCAGGACTTGGACCTTGGAGTAGACTTGATTAAGCTGCCAGGCTGAAAGTGTTGGAGCAAAAGGATCTGTTAACAATGTACAGTCCTTGAGAGCTTGAAATGGAGCCTAGGACTTCAGTTTCATTGAACTGTTGGTTTTTGGGAAGCTCGTTGATAAAGTGTAGTGGTTGCTTTTCCACCTAAGTTTTAACATTGATTATGTGATGCTACTAGCACGAGCTGGGAGGTTTATGATGTAAAGATTGCAATGATCTAGAGAAGCACATGGAGGTGATCATGGTCCCATGCATGAAATATTCTTTAAATTTAATTAATTTTTTAAAAAAGATTTTGTCTGCATTTAGAAAATGCAGGGATTCTTCCTTATTAGAATCCTTAAATTGCCTATGCAGTGGTGTGGGGCATGAGCAAAAACAGAAATTATCATTTCTGTGGCTAATGTTTAGGTCATCCCTGAAAACTTAGATTCTTACTTCTGTCACAAAGATCCCTAAAACACTGCATTTTGCACATTTCTGTTTATTTTGCTCTCCCTAATTCATGTGGCTATAGTTCAAAGACTTCAAGGCTGCTACTGAGAGAGTAGCTTGGATTCTCTAAACCAGCACTTGAGTTGGAAATCTCAGATATGTGCAGCTTTTACATATTATTTGTGCTTGCTGCCTGTATCTGTATGTTACCCACCTAATGTAGGGTGTAGCCCAAGAGGAAAATGAAGGGTTCTTCTGAAATCAATTGGTTCTTGTGGAAGATTTGGTGTAACACAGCCAGTCCTTTCTCATTGCATTTGTAAGAGATTTTGACAAGGCTGAGTTCTCTCACTTCCTTAATACTTCACAATGTGGAGAATGTTTAGTGGTTGATGAGGCCTGCCTTGTCACATCTTATTTTGAGGGGATGTCAGTGATTTAATCACAATTTAGAAAGTGTATTTTCCTAACTCTCAAACAATAAAATTATTATTTAACGTTTTCATTTGATTTTCACTTTTGATTGCAATATCTTAAAAAAATATTTCTGAGTCATCTTTATAAAAGGAGTAAAACATGGACTTTGCTGTCTTATCAGTTGAAGCACCACTAGAAAAGACAGGACAGGTTAAAGATACAGGCCAAGAAGATGGGACTGCAAACAGTGAGCATGGTGAAGAGGAAATGGAAGTTGAAAGTGAGAAGGAAGAAGAAAAACCAAAGGCTGGTGGTGCTTTTTCAAGTGCTCTGTCGTCACTGAATGTTCTCCGCCCAGGTTGGTTTTTGTAATATGTCTGATAAGTTACCAGGTGATTTAGCCAGTGTTGACAGCACACTAATGTATGTGAGAGATTAGGAAATAGTTTCCAACAGTTTAGCATCTGAGAATTCAAGAAACTGCTATTTTATAAAGGTGTTCAGTTTTACAAGCCTTATGAGAGAAAATGTTTTGCTACAGAATGCTTCATCCTGATGTCAGAAGCAGGGATTTTTGTCTCAAGTAGAGGACAAACTGCAGGAAAATCTAGATTTGGAATAGGTGGCTTCACATGAGATTTAACTGCTTTCAGTTAAAATCTCTTCTGTAATTCAGATGTTTCAATTATGAGTCTGCAAGGTGTCTGAAATATTTTCCTATATTGTTTTGTATACTGAGATTCTAGTCAGGCTCTGAGCTCAAAGAAATCACTCTGTGAAAATATTTTTGAAACTGGTTTGCTGATTGTGGTAGTCTGCTCCCCAAATACCAGATGGGTGTCCTGGCTCCACACATTGATTTATATGACTTCTGTAAGTTGCATTAAGTTTTGTGCTGCAGATTTTAGAGTTCTCTATTAAGTCTGATGCTCTTCATGTTTCCCCCTGATTGTACAATTTTCTGTATAATAACTTGTGTGATTTGGTGTCCTCTTCACCTCTGAGATGATTGATAGATGATTGTTGATGCTTTTTATTCCCCCAAAATAAGAAGAGCTGTGAGCAGTATTAGGATAAGAAGTGATGCAGTCAAACACCTCATTTTCTTCCTCCCTTTGCAATAGTCAGCTCCTGTAAAGGGCTTTCTCTACTTTAGAAGTATTTCCCATAGGAGCATCAGGCTCCTATAACATGAGCTCCTGGAAGCAGAGCCAGACTTTCTGTGGTGATCCCAGCTTTGAGGGTTTGTGGTCAGAAAGCTGGCACATTTAGCACCTAAGTTGCTTGCAAATATTTTCCGTGAGTACGGATTTATTTCCTCTCACGTTTTTTTTTTTTCTGTGTGGTGACAAGAGATGAGCAGTAAGAAACTGTTAACACCTGTTTTGTTGCAGTGGTCGTTTAACAGTGCACACATCTGTCTCTAGGAGAAATTCCAGATGCTGCTTTTATTCATGCCGCTAGGAAAAAGCGTCAAATGGCTCGTGAGCTTGGAGACTTTACCCCCGTTGACAGTGAACCAGGTAAAGGCCGCCTTGTTCGAGAAGATGAAAATGATGCCAGTGATGATGAAGATGATGACGAGAAGAGGAGGATAGTTTTTACAGTGAAGGAAAAATCCCAAAGGCAAAAGATTGCTGAGGAAATAGGTAAACCCTTTTTTGGAAGGTCAGCTGATAAATACTCACACTGTTTTCGCTGCGAGTGCTTCCATTCGGCATTTTTAACCAGCATGTCTTTTGAACAATCTGGAGTTGCATAACATTTCTGAGGAAAAGTACTACATAATGAAATATGCTGGTAGAATTTTGAGCACAAAACTGGGTTCTGTGCACACTGCTGACTGCAGTAGAAACTTACACTAAGGATCAGTTCTTATTTTTCCTGTACTCTGTTTTTAGGAAGTATATAGTTGTGAAAAGCAAAACATTTGGTATAGGATTCTTCTTGCTGTTAAGCAGGTAAAATAAGCTTTTGGAAAAGGAGTTAAGACATTAGGTAATTTTACCAGCAGCGAATTGCAAATTTTCTCATTGGATCTCTCAAGTGGAACCCCTGTGCTAATAATGCACAGGCCAGTGTCCTTAATTCCTCATGAAGACGAAAGAAAGATGCTGTGAGATGTTCTCACTGGGGCATGGTTTAAGGTTTTTTGAATTTGTGGCCCTTATAATTATGGATGCATTTTATCTTTTTTTTTTTTTTTTTTTTACGTGTATGAAGGTATTGAGGGAAGTGATGATGAAGCACTAGTGGCAGGGGAGCAAGATGAAGAACTCAGTAGATGGGAGCAAGAGCAGATACGAAAAGGAATCAACATACCCCAGGCACGTATATAACTGTGTGCTTTTTGGATTTGTTTCTGCAAGTGTTGGCTAAATCCTTTACAAACTTGAGTAGTTTACAGAAGGCTGTTTCATTTGAGAATTTAAGTCTGTAAATTCTGATGCTCTTTAAAGAGAAATAGTGTAAGTATTTAGAATGGTAATGATGCTAAGAATTTGTCCATTGACCTCTTTGAGGGCATTTGTTTCTTCTGCCTTAGATATTGGGTGCTTAAATCCCCTTGATAATTGCATTTTGTAACCCTACCTGCTTACATTTTTCACTTCGATTTGAGATGCGTAAAAAAGTTTCCCCTTTCATTAAAGCCTAATAGAGTACAAATGCATTTCCTCTGCTACCAGGTTCAGCCAAGTCAGCCTGCAGAAGTGAATAATGTGTACTACCAGAACACCTACCAGACACTGTCTTATGGTTCATCCTACGGCGTTCCATACACCTACGCCGCGTATGGATCATCGGAAACCAAGTCTCAAAAAACAGATAACACAGTTCCTTTCAAAACTCCCAGTAATGAGATGACTCCTGTTACTATTGATTTGGTAAAGAAACAGCTTAAAGACAGGTAGGACAGACCATCTTTTTAGACCTAAAGACCTGTCCCCTAGGTTTCTGTTCCTCAGGTGTCTTTTAGTCTCGGTGAGCAAACACAGAGTTTCATCGCTGGAAAAGTACTGACTGGCACATCCATTAAAAAAAAAAAAAAAAAAAAAAAGGCAAACAAAAAAGCTCTAAGTGAAGATGACATTGACACTTTGTTCGAAAATCTCCTTGGATTGCTTCTCTGGAAGTGAAGCTTTAAATGTGAGGCCATTGATCTTGTTGAAGAGAGGTCTGAGTTGCATCTTCTGGACACTGCACAGTCTTATAGTGAAGAAATAAAAGGCCAGTGAGGTGTTTAGCTTATCAAGCTGCATTCCTTTAAACTGTGAATCAGAGATTTCCCTTTCAGTAGATAAAGAATTTAATTTTTAGTGTATACAGGGATTTTTTTGGCTCAAACACTGTAATCTGCTTGTCAGGTACACAAAAGATATGGGATGAACAACATGATTGCAATGAGAAATCATATGTAATGAACAGCTTGCCCTTTACACGTCTTCAAAATTGGTTTGTATGCCCCTTGTAGTGTTGCAGCCTTTGACAGTGACTCAAGTTAGTGGAGGAAAAAGAGTGCTTTGTATAAGCTGTAGTTCCCATCCACCCCCAAACTATCCAGCCAGCTTTTCATTAGGGACAGCCTTGCACTATTCTGTGTGCTATCAACTCCTGTGCAAGTTGTAGGAGTGGCCTGTGCAATGCACTAGAGCACAGTCCTGAAGAGAGGGGAGAAGGTGACAAATCAAAGGGCGAGAGTGTCTTTGCAAAATTCCCATGTGTAGGCTCAGTACTTGCACTGTACTGTCTGTTTGATGTCTCAATGGTCTGAAGTAGACAGACTTTGGGATGTAAATTCACTGTTTATCCATTGCCCTTCAGGTTGGACTCTATGAAAGAAATGCACAAAGCTAATCGGCAGCAATATGAGAAACATCAGCAAAGCCAAGAGGACTCTACCAAGGCAATTGAAAGATTAGAAGGGTCTTCTGGGGGTATTGGTGAACGGTATAAATTTTTGCAAGAAATGCGAGGGTATGTCCAAGACTTGCTTGAGTGTTTCAGTGAAAAGGTAAGGATGCAAAAACATTAATCTCTTTACCAAAAAAAAAAAAAAAAAAGGTGTCTTATTACATGCCAAAAACCACATCACCCTCTGTTTTTGAAAAAAAGTCCTTTGAGAGCATGTTCTTCAAAAGGTTTGGTTATTTGAGGATTGAAAAGAATTTTTTATCATGCTAAGCTGATTATCAGAAATCTCTCCTCCCAGCCCACTGACTTTAGATTGCCTAAAAACTTGTAGATTTTATGTCTTCAGGATTTTGGTAGATACTCTGGCGTTTCAACTTCACTCAGATCCTTTTTTTTACTTGTGTTGGAATCAGGTTAGCAAAAGTAAGGACTGAATGATGACATTGCTACTTTCTGGAGTGCTTGGTTTACACAGTAACAGAGACTTGTATTTTCTGTGTTATTATCAACTTCCTCCTGCCAGATGATTCTTGGTCTTGCTCTGGAGCCTGAAGGAGAGAAGTTTTAAAACTAGCGTAGATGTTGAAAGACACACTTAACAATATATTTCTTTCATGTAGTGTGATACTTTTATGCATCTCTAAGTCATAAACTTAGTCTTTTTTCTGATGTATGCACTGTGCTTTGCTTACTTATTTTGTTGTAAATACAGTAGGAACTCCTGAATATATATATACACACATATTAGGCACACACAGGATATACATGTTAGGCACACACTGTAGAATTCAGTTAGCAGTATATTGGCTATTTCTTCATTGTCTTCTGACTTGAACACAGTAGTACATTAATTTCTTAATGTCTTGTCAGGATAATTAGTAGTTTTAAGGTACTGCTTGCCTAGCCTGTTAGCTGTGGGAAAGGAATGGAAAAGCATTTTGGGTGCTGAGGGGTTGAACATTAATTGTCTACTGTTAGTGGAAATGGCAGAGTCAGTTGTCATCCTGTAAAAGTGAAGAGTTAACTATGCTATGAGCAAACCCAGGAAGTATGGGACAGTTAATTCACCTAGCTGATTGATTAGTGTAACTAATTAGTTGCAACTGATTGTTCACTTAAGAGGCTATATTCCTGAGACTGTATTAGCATTAGCTGTTGAATATTAATAAAGGTACTTTCCTAAGCAGCTCTGGCAGTGCTGGTTACCCAGATGGCTGAAGTACTACTAAAGATAAGTTTTTACATTATTACTCTGAGATAAAATTTGTATTTCAGAAGTCAGGTTAAATATCTATGTCTCTATTCAGTGTTTGCTATCTAAAAACCTTTTGTTAAATGACTTGTGATAACTATGAACCATGTCTGGAGGTTCTCCTTCATAGCATAATCTGTCTTGTTCAAATATTCTTAAGGTGTGACTTTTATCATCTCAGGCTCCTTAGGGGCATTTGCTGCTTTTGCTGGTTTCAGGAGGAGGCTGCTGCTGTACTTGAGCAAAGTGAGGTGCAAAAGCAGCAGGTGATGTGTCAGTCTAACAGGAGTGTTTCATTTATTTCGATGTTGTTTGTCCAGATAATGTGGTTTGGAATTCAGTGCTTTCAGCATGACAAAAGTACCATCAAGTTCAGAACCAGTAGCCCACAGGACACTGAAAAGTTTTCTAAAGAGGAGGTGTCAGAAGGGGACAAAGTCAAGCAATAAAATCAGTATCAGTTTTTATTTAAATGAAATGCAGTAGGACAGTAAATTTTCTAATGTTTTGAGCATAGAGATAAATTGCCTTCAGCTTTTTTGTAGAACCTGTGGCCCTGACTGCTTCTATTTCAAGTGTTGTTGTTATTATTTACATAATAATATGTATTATTTATTATTAATTATTTAATAATTATTTCCATAATTAATAATCTCTGTAGTTATTATAATATACATGAGGATATGTGTGTGTATATATATATGTATAATAATACTGTTTGTGTATATACCTATATCTGTATACATACATATGAAAACAAATCTTTAAGTATGAATGTTAAGATCATTTCTCCCATTCTTAAGGTTCAGCAAAGAGTATAACAAGACAGCTATTATACAGATTTTAGAAACTAGCACTAGAAAGGTCAAATCCTGTGTAATACATTTTTCCCCCATAAATAAGGAATCCAGTAGAGTAGAAGGTGGTTGCATGACTTCCTTTAGAAGTAATACTGTCAAAGTTTTGCTTTCTGAGAAGGCTGGGGAGTGACAATGACACTTTCACATTTTGAATGTTCAGTGGATACACAAAGATTGAATTGTTCTGGGCATACCTTTAACAGCACAAGTAGATGAAATGTTACTTTACCTGAAGAAGTGAATTACCAAAACACACTCTGTGTGTCAGAATTATCCTTGTGATCTAAAGGTTTAGAGACCTTTCTGCTTTTCCTCTTCCACTGTATACAGGGAAAGTGAACATAAAAATCCCCTTGGAAACACTGAATTTAAGGTACTGACTAAACAGAACAGGGAATGAGGGCTGTAACTTTGTAGTAGTCAGTGAAGTTGTCAGCTGCTCATTAACTGCAGTGTGGATTAGAGAAGAATAGGGGTTCTAAGTCTCTTGTGTTCTGAATGGGAAATATTTCGAGTGGTTTCATATATCTGAATACATCACTAGGTTTCTTTTTTAATCCTGAGAAAGTTACAGAAAGAACCACTAGGGATGGTTTGAAAAATTTTTATTTAACTTTTCAATCTTAGAATTTCTTCTATATGCTTAAGAGAAGAAGCTAGATTTTCTATGGTGAACTGCAGTAAAACCAGTATTTTTAAAATATTATTTCTGTTTTCAAAACTGTCTTAAATTCTGAATATAAACTTCCAGCCCTTGGAAGTTTATTCCCTCCTTGTCTTTCTCTCTACTCTTTTCTTCAAAAGAAAGGTGTACGTATTTTGAGTTGGTGCAGAGCTGCTTTTGTTTTAATCCCTGGAGCCTGGTTTATCCCACAGAGCTAATACCTTTTTCTTCTCTGATGTGTGTGTCAATCTCAGCCAGCTGAAGGGGCCCTGTAGCTATAAACTCAGAATTTTACATTTTACTGAAGGAGGTTCTTTAATAGCTGCTGAGTCACATTCTAAAATACATCAGGAAAAGATTTGTGATTTTATCTTTTGTTTGGGAAAAAAAAAAACCCAAAACAATCCTGGATGCTAGGCAGCAATGAATTATAAAAGGCTGGAAGACTATGGAGTAAGCATACATCTCAGAGGTAAGGAGGACATGGTTTGAGTGTTCAGAGCAAAAGGACTTGCCTTTCCAAATTAAGAGATTGCAAAAACTTCTGGTTTGCATTTGAGTCTTTATAATGATCTAATTTTAACTTGTCCCAGGGGATAAAAAAAAGAGCAGTGAGACTGCTATTTAATGTCAGGAAATTCTGGGCTGTCATAATATCATCTATTTTTGTCAGAGATGCTACTAAAATAGGTCATTAAAGAAAAAAAAAAAGTGACAGGTCTGACGTGACCTACCTGATTAATTCAAGGTTATACTTAATGCATAACTTGCACAAATTGTACTGTTTTAATTTTAGTGATAAGCTAGAGGAGTATTTGACTGATTTGAATTACCTGTTGGCATAACACCCTTATGCAGGGTTTGATTTCATTTCAGTAATATTTCAGCATATACTTCTAAGAGTTAGAGCAAAACAATAACTGCTGGCTTCAATAGTTTAGATGGATGGGTGGTTTTTTCACTGTGTAGAGTCAGGTTATTTTCTCACTGAAGTATAGAACACTTCTACATTCTTGTTTAAAGGCAGAGAGGAAATAATTGATGTCTGAGAAATGCAGACCTTTATACAACACATAACACACTTGGTAGGGAAAACAAGAGTACTGGCAAGGATATTTCACTCTCTAAAGAGGATGTCTGTCTGTGTAGACTCATTGAAGCCACAGAAGTTGCTTTCAGAATGCTCTTGTTCTCATTGAAAGCTGCCAGTGTTAAACGTGTGCATTTCCCATACCTTGACCTCTTTCCTGGTGCAAATGCTACAGAAAGGAGTGAAAGGCAGGACTTGGTGCTGCTGGGAGCACATTTTGCTCCGGAATAGACTGGGACCCCAGAAGCTGAGCACTCAGGATCTGGGTATTACGTGGTGTGTTGTATTTTTACAGGTGCCTCTGATTAACGAGCTTGAGTCTGCAATGCACCAGCTGTACAAACAGCGAGCTTCCCGCCTTGTCCAAAGACGACAAGATGATATTAAAGATGAATCTTCGGAGTTTTCAAGCCATTCAAGTCAGTCCATCTTGAAGGTTTTTATTATTCATTAAACAACCTTGTTTACTTAGTATGATCTAATCTGAAATGTAAATGTTTAATGTATGACTGTCTGATTAAAGTTTACTCTTACTCTTGATATGAGTAGAAGCCAGTATAGATGAAAGTTCTCTAATCTGTTTGGTTTTAAACTCAAAACCACTGTAACTCTGACTTCATCTCTTCTTTCTGTTTCACTTAACTGTATTTTCTCCTTCCTAGCACTAAAAATGTATGTATGGTGGCTGTGGGAGTAGGGGTAGTATGACTCCCCATTTTCTTCTTACATCAGGACTTTTTAAAAATTTATTTTAACCTTCCTGAATCTATAAACGTCATTTAACATGTACAGTTAACTGTATAAAGCCACTGAGCCCTGGGGCTAGGCTTCCATCTAATGTTCTGTTTTGTAGCCAGTATAAGTATTTGATTTCAGACACTTAAATTAAAATAAAGAACTGGAATACTAATCAGACTAATACAGTGACCCTGTATGAAATACAGCTTAAGAACAGCTAGTTGAAATTCCTGCTGACTGTGAATTTGTGGATTGGGGATTCTCACTGAGGAGGTTTCTTACGTTGATTACTCTTCAGTTTGTAAAACACTACAAAAGCATAAATATTAACTTGGATGAAAACATATGTTTCTTGGAGGAAGTTTTACTCAGGTGATTCAATCAGTGGTTGAAATATCCTATCAATAGGAGTCTTTATGCTTCAGAGAGCTTTTCCATTTTATTAAATGGCTTTCTGTCCTGTTGCTGATGTAAAATTCTGTCATCAGTGGCATTTCCCTCGTCTGCCAGAGTTGAAATCTTGTGAAGATGATGAAGTGTTAGGGTGTCAGAGTTGGTCATTCCTTTACAGAGTGGTTAGCATACATATTCTTTCTTGGACTGTTACTTGGAGTTTCAGGCATCACGTGGACTTGCAGTTTTATCCTGAAAATGCTGTTATGAGAACTAGAAACCTGTTTCCTAAAAGAAGCTTAGAATGGATTCTTTAAACTGAAATTTAATTCTAGGATGGGTATAGCTCTCATTGCTGAGGTTGGGTTTTACAGGGAGATCTTATTTAGTATCTGCAACTTTAGAGAAGGCTCTTAGTAGTTCAGGCATTGAATTGGAATACTGATACAGATCGGTGTTAATATTTTAAATGATGAATTTGCCAAGAGATTTTTGCCAGAACATGTAAATTTATTCCTGAAGTTTGGATAGGCTGTTGCTTAAATGTTAATATTTATACTTTAATGGGTGGAATTGAGCAGTGGCTAGCATTCAGTGTTGTGAGAGGGGTAAGAGTGAAGTACGGTGAAAACTACTTGACATTGAAGTGGAAATTTTTCAAAACTCTGCTGCTTTCTGTTTTAACCTCTACACGTCGTGAATTCAGGCTTCTGGGGGGATATTGTGGGTTTTTCCCTTTTTTTAATACTTCGACTTTCTATTTCAAATTACACTTAGTTTAAAAGTGGATGAAAGTCTCTTATGAAACTGCCTATAGCACATATATAGAATCACAAATAAGCATTTTAATTTTCATCGATGTAATTTTACAGATAAAGCCCTGATGGCACCAAATCTTGATTCTTTTGGGCGAGACAGAGTGATCTATCAAGAGCAAGTCAAGCGTCGAACTGCAGAAAGAGAGGCTAGAAGGTAGAGAATGAGATTTCTTTTCTCCTTTAGGAGTCTCCTTTGTCTTTTTGCAAGGTGCAGCTGTCCTCTGTGACACACTAACATGAGTGGCAATGTTTGCTTCTTCCCTGCAAAGGGAAGACAACATTCAGCTGGTATATTTTATACACCCCATCTTACCATGCAAGTGTACAGAACATTCCATGATACTGACTGAAAATCACTAAAAGAAAGCAAAGCAAATACTTTCCATATCTGTGTGCTCTCTGCTGCCTTTACTTCTTTTCCTTGTTTGAGGCAGCAACGTAGTGGAATGCTCGAGGTGGTGGCATAGTAAAAGTTGTTTTCAGCTTGACTTTTCCTAGAGCTAAAAGGACAAGCCTAAGTGGGCGTATTCATTGTGTAAATGGGGAAAACAGCTTTGCTGTAGCTAGTTTGTACAGGTGATAGCTGGTTTGTGCTGCTCCTTTGCAGAGCTCGCCGCAGACAAGCGAGGGAGCAGACTGGGAAGATGGCAGATCACCTGGAAGGCCTCTCCAGCGATGATGAGGAGACTTCCACAGATATCACCAACTTCAACTTGGAGCGAGGTCAGAAAAGCTTTGTCACAGAATCACAGCATGCTCTGGGTTGGAGGGGACCTTAAAGCCCACCCAGTTATTTTTGATTTTTTTTTTTAACACAACACTATCCTGTGTAGGATTGATGAGTTGCTAGTTTGTGAAGGCAAGGTTAGTTCTCTTGCACAGACAGCTGGAGAAGGGGGTTCCTGGGCAGATGACATGAATTATGTGCCTGTGTCTGTAATAGACAGTCATGAGAGGTATCACTAGAAATATTTGTAATTTGGAGAAGGAGGTTTATGGTTTGTTGCCAAGGTACAACAGCTGATTCAATTGTTCCCTGGCTGAGTTAAATGGGATTCAGTGCTCAGCTTGCAAACACCAGTGTGCTTAAATCTATTTGCAATTGCAAATAGACCCCATTAATTACATCGTTGGCACATTGTTGATTTCAGTGGGAAAGCTCATAGTAATGGGGGGTGGGCATGTATTTAAATCTTCTGAAAAATTAAGTTTTTGCTTCCTGGCAAAGCTGCTCCATCATTGATTACAGTTATATCAATATGACTATTTAAAATAGAAATTGTATTTCTTTGAATTGCAGCAGCTTCACTGGTTCCTCAGAATCTTGATGGCCATTTCCCTAAGTGCACAGAGAATCATGGAATCCCAGATTGGTTTGGGTTGGAAGGGTCCTTAAAGCCCACCCAGTTCAATCCCCCCTGCCATGGGCAGGGACACCTTCCACTGTCCCAGGCTGCTCCAAGCTGCATCCAGCCTGGCCTTGGACACTTCCAGGGATGGGGCAGCCACAGCTTCTCTTGGCAACCTGTGCCACAGCCTCACCACCCTCACAGGGAAGAATTTCTTCCCAATATCCCACCTAATCCTGCCCTCTGTCAGTGGGAAGCCATTCCCCCTTGTCATGGTGCTCCAGGCCTTTTTAAATAGTCCCTCTCCATCCTGCAGACTCTTCAGGTATTCTAAGGCCACAGTGAAGTTACCCTGAAACCTCTTCTCCAGGCTGAACAATCCCAATTCTCTTATGTAGCAAAACATCAAATGTTTGACAGGAAAAAAAATTGATCCAAATGTAGCCCTATTTATATACTTCACCATATTTTGGAAGGAGTTTAGGAACTTTTGATTCCTGGATAATCAGGTGACTAGAATATCACCAACCTGTTGTGTGTCTTGCAGCTGACTGAATAGCCCATCCTTAGTGAAGTTCTATTTATTTAATTCACATATGCTTTTCTGGCAAGCAGTAACCTTTTGGACAGTCAGTAAATCTTCTTTTTAATTTGTAAAATAACTTAACATTCTTGAGATACGTTTGTCTTACTTGTGAAATTTTGAAAACCTCAGTGCTTTAAAAGTCCTTTTTTGATTCATAGCAGGTATTTAGTGGAGTTGTGGATAAGCTTCTAGGAATGCAATGACAAAAGTTTTGCAGAGTCTTGTTGCAGCCTGGCAAAGTTTGCTAATAATAGAAAACAATCTTGATTTCAAAGATTGAAAAATCTTGTGGTACAATTAGCATTTACTCTGATTAAAAGAGAATCAGGTTAGAAGAAGTGAGGAGGAAGAGAGCAGCAAGAATCTCATTTACTTGTGTTGCATTTGAGGAGGGATTGAATGGTTTTGGTCTCTTCAAGTAGGAGAACAATATTGATTTTTTGCAGCGTGAGGGCTAGGGACCATGAAATTAAATTAGAGGATAGGTTTAAAATAGAGAGGTCATTCCCACAGAGAAGGAAATAAATGGCTAAGTCATTGCTGTAGGTGGTTGTGGAGACCTGAAGTATGACAACATTAGAAAAGCAATTAGATGAACTGTCTAGCTGTCAGGTCCTTTGGAAGTGCAGACAGTTTCCACACCTTTAGTTGCTAGCTGATTTACTGCAATTTTATGATTACACTGATTTTCTGCATGCAGGGAGGGGGTTGTTAGGTACTGTAATTAACTTTGCTAAATTAAATTCTCTAGATTCAGTGGGGCTGAAATATGCTTGGTAATTTGGCAGTTTATGTGTGCAAAAGCATTTTGTAGAAATGTCTTCAGTTTCTGAACGGGCATAGTGTTTATAAAGCTTTTTTGCTATTGTTTGTAGCTCTCATGTTGGTCCAGAAATAGCAGTGGAGGAGTCCTCTTTGGACCTAACTTTATTTGTAGATTTTTTTCTCAATCTCAGTATGAAAAGTGTGCTTATATGACATAATCACCTGTTCCCTCAGCCCTGTCTCTGCGTAAGGGTTATTTCTATAACCAAACATTTACAACTGTGGCTGCAGCAAATAGGACTGATGAACATGAAACTAACCCTGAGAAGAAAAAAAGCTGAAGGAAAAATAATACATAGAGAAAAAGGTCTGAACTGTATAGAATACTGGTACTGTAACTAAAAATAATTAAAAAAAAAAAAAAAGAAAAGAAGGTGCTAGAGGATTGTAATCACTGCCCAGTGCCAACAGACTTGGTGTCTGCCAGGACCCACCCTGTCTGAACTGCCAAATCAGTTGACTTATCTCAGATATTTGCACAAAGGTGTAGAATAATCTGAGTTGGAAGGGCCTGGAGATGAGCTGTTTGAAACTCCTGTGCAAAGCAAGGCCAGCTTCATGTCAGATCCACTCTGGATACAGCCCAGTACCTCACCAATCCTAATTACATTTGGTAACTTCAAATCCTTCCATGAAAGGTTTAAAAACCTGTGGTAAAAAAGTCTATTGGAGAGTAGTCATATGCTCCTGGTTTTGTAGCTTTGTGTGTTTGAGGCAGGAGTAACAGAACTAATAAAGATGATGGGTTTTTTTTGTTGTTGTTGTTTTCTTTATGGGAGTTAGCTTATGCCAGTGAGCATCATAGAATGTCTTGAAAGAGGCATTACAGGGAGCAGGTGATTAACTTGTTGTTCCTTTTCTCCCCTGCTAGATCGTATATTGAAAGAATCCAGCAAAGTGTTTGAAGACGTTGTGGAAAGCTTTTACTCCATTGATTGCATTAAGTCGCAGTTTGAAGCTTGGCGCTCCAAGTACTTTGCTTCTTACAAGGATGCTTATATTGGCCTCTGCTTACCAAAGCTGTTTAACCCTTTAATCAGACTTCAGCTGCTGACCTGGACTCCTTTGGAGGTAACCTTCCCTGCAGGCAGCTTCTCTGTCAGCTGCTATGTGGTGGTTCTTTCACACTTGGGCAGAGCAAAGGAGATTGCACCTTTGATGTTTCTCCTAAAGGTGTATTCTAGGGGTGAAATTTCAAATGGGCACCTGTCTTGGGGCAGATTTTCTGAAGAGTGCCAGGACTAGTTAGTCCTCTGTGCTCCCAGAAGACAGGTTCAATTTGGCACATGACCAGTTCCTTCTCAGGAAGCAGTGCAGACCAAAAGGTCTACAACTGCACAGAGGAGTGGCTTGGAACAAAGTGATCTTTAGGATCCCTTCCAACCCAAACCATTGTATGAGTCTGTGAAAATACGTTTAGTCTTTAAAATACTTCAGAGAAAATTGTGACTCTGGATAATGTCGTTTTATCAGGAGTGTAACTAAGAACCTTGTCCTTATGTGGAATTACAGCCTGTGTCTCTAGGTTATGTATCTGTCTCTCACATACATCTCCGTGCCCTGTACAATTCTGGCTGGCAATTTCCAAGTCTTTCTCATAGTACTCGCTGCCCAGTTATTCTGTAGGGAACATGAGAAAAGCAGGACAGCACTGTGGCAGCCCAGAATCCCTGACACACATTCATTATCCAGCCTGCAGATGTATGTTTTCATGAGGTGCCACCAGGACAAACAGTTCAGGTAGCTTTTGATTCCATCTCTGTTCTTCCTTTGTTTCAGAAGTTAGTTTTATTTTCCTTACTACTAAGAGAATATCTGCAGAAGGGGATTTTCTGTCACCTTTTCTCCAAGTGCAGAGGAGGGGAAGGCGTGACTCCTCTTCAGAGAAAGTTCAGCATGTTAAAATAATGTTATTAATTTGATATTTGACTTCATTAGTCAAGCAAGGAAAAATCTTAAGAAAAATGCCCTCATTAAATTTAAAATATTTTTTGTGCATTCTCTCTTCTCCCATGCTATTTCTCTGAGTTTTCAGGTTGACAAAATAAAACTCATGTTAGTTGGAGGCATGATACAGAATTGTCAAGTCTTAACTGTATTCACTATTCTCTGTTACTCTTCTTCATAAGCATTTTGTTAAAGTAGAAAAATTACAAGGTGCTCATAAAGTTTTCAATCCAGAAGGCATAATTTTATAATGCAGCAGAATTGAGCTGCACTTCTGACTTGTACCCTAATCTGTAGGCTTTTGTTTGGCTCAGGTGTAAATACAACTGCTAAAAAATCAATCTTGCTTCAGCCATTTTATCTATTCATTGCATCTGGTGGCTGTGCTGGTAGAATGAATTGGTTCATTTGGCAGAGTGTTTTAAAGCTGTTTTTGTCACAAAAACATTGTGCATTGTATTTGCATACATAGTACATTTTCTATGTACTGACTTCAAATTTTTGTTTAGGAATCTAACCCCAATTCTTTTTTATTTACTAGGGCAAGTGTCGAGATTTTGAAACGATGTTGTGGTTTGAGTCATTGCTGTTTTATGGCTGTGAGGAGCAGGAGCAGGTGAAAGATGATGCTGATATTTCACTGTTGCCTACCATTGTAGAGAGAGTTGTTCTTCCTAAATTAACAGGTACAGGCTTAGAAAATGGGAGGGAAGGGGTTGTGGAAGTCTGATGCTTGTTTGTGCTTTCACATTTTACTCTTGTGTAAATAATTGGATGTCTCAGTACCTGTATTTGAGTATTTGTAAAGTGGAGTAATTCTTTAATCTCTTACAGTAATTTCTGAAAATATCTGGGATCCCTTTTCTACCACACAGACATCTAGAATGGTAGCAATTGTACAGAAACTAATAGATGGATATCCCTCAGTGGTGAATGCAGAAAACAAAAATACACAAGTAAGTTGTTGGATTTTTTTTTTCTTAAATACGTTGCATGAGTTAAGGAATTTGAATGCATTTTTAATACCTTATGTTGGGAAATACAGCAAGAATAAGAATTTTTTAATTGTTTAGTGCTCTGCAGCCTGGTTGTGGGGAGTATGGTGATAATAAAAGAAAAAACTCAGTGGAGCCTCCTCGAAATAGATACTAGAGATAAAAAGTTGTACTAAGACCTGTTGGTCTCCAGTTTTGCTGTAAGGGTTGGCTGCAAATGCACAGGCTTTTCTTTTTTAGATCTCTGCAGCCTTTTAAAATGTATTTCCTGGAAATTGGATTGTTTTACTTGCCTTCTGTGAATGCAGGAACCGGTATTAAGAGTTCAGGTTTTAATTGAAAGTGTCAAATTTCAGCTCTGTTAATTATTACAGGCTTCATTAGACTATTTATTTATGTGCTCAGATATGTATGTATGTTTATTGTTATGGTCACAAATGTTCTTTGTTGCTTTAAAAATGAGTTTCTGAGTGTTTAACTACTAAGCAGTGCATTGGACATTTAAAAAAAATTACCTGTTTCAGATGCTTTTAAAGGCGCTGCTGCTAAGAATGAGGAGAACACTAGATGATGATGTATTCATGCCCTTGTATCCAAAAAAGTAAGTTTACTTTCAACTGTGGTGTTAGACCTTTCTCAGCAGGTCACTGTGTTATGTCCAGAGTTAGGAGGGGTTTTTCCTGGTCTGGTTCAGTGCCTGGGTACAGGAGATCTTTTGTTGTCCTTCTGGGGGCATTTAGCAAGGACAAGAAGGCTGGAAGGGAATATTTATGGAAATGAACTGTGTGTTGGAAGGAAAAAGCCAGCAAATTCGAGACAGAGGTGTGGTCTTTGTTGCTCATTAAACAAAATCTCTTACTTTCCAGCATCTTGGAAAACAAGAACTCTGGTCCGTATTTGTTTTTCCAACGTCAGTTTTGGTCCTCTGTTAAGGTAAGTCAGTAAATACATCCAGCAAATCTTTGGTCTGAGACAGTGTAGCAATAAAATCCTCCTCAAATTTGTGGGAAATGGTAGATGGAAACTGTTTCAACTTCATTTGCAAAAGCTCCAGCTCTGGATTCTTAGTCTTTGATAACACACTGTGTCCTCTTCACGGCGTGTCTGGTTGTTCATGGTGTCCCCCAGGGCTCAGTTTTGGGCCCAGTCCTGTTCTATATCCTGATTTATGATCTGAATGAGGGCATCAGGTGCACCCTCAGTAAATTTGGGGACGACACCGAGTTGGGCAGGAGTGTTGATGTGCTGGAGGGCAAGAAGGCTCTGCAGAGAGACCAGTGGGATGAGAGCCAGCAAGGCCAAGTGCTGGGTCCCTGGGCTTTGTCCAGACAACCCCAGGGCTGCAGGCTGTGGGCACAGAGGCTGGAAAGCTGCTGGGCAGGAGAGGCCCTGGGGGTGCAGGTGAACAGAAGCTAAGGCAAGCCAGGTGTGCCCAGGTGGGCAGGAAGGTCAAGGGCACCTGGGCACCTCAAATGCTGTGTCCAGCTCTGGGCCCCACAATTCAGGAAGGGCATTGAGGGGCTGGAGCATGTCCAGAGATGAGAACAGAGCTGGGAATGGTCTAGAGGAGAAGTCCTTTGAGGAGCAGCTGAGGGAGTTGGGATTGTTGAGCTGGAGGAGGCAGGGGAAGGGGAGGTGACAGGACAGGGACACCTCATCACTGCCTGACAGTGGCGTGTGGCCAAGTGGTGTCTGCCTCTGCTCCCAGGCAGCCAGCAACAGGATGAGAGGAAATGTCCTCAGGTTGTGCCAGGAGAGCTTCAGGATGGACATTGGGAAGAATTTTTTCACAGAAAAGATAATGGACCATGGGGATGGAGCACCTAGCAAGGTGGTGGAGTCACAGCCCTGGAGGTGTTTAATCACATGGACGTGGCACTCCATGTTCTGGTGGAGTTTTCAAGGTGGTGTTTGGTCTTAAGAGTGGACTTGATCTCAGAGGTCTTTTCCGACCTGATTGGTTTTGTAGTTGAAAAGGTTGTCAAGTGGAAGTACCAGCATTTCAGCTTGAATGTTATGGGGTCACTTAGCTTACTTGCCCCAGGTTTTTTATATCCTTGTGCTTGTCAGAATAAAAAAATACTGCTTTTAGGAAATGGGGGAGCTCAGAGCTGTGGCTGTCATAGTTTATTTCCAATAAAAGACAGTGAAGGAAATTAACTCCCAACTAAACAGAAAAGTAGACACTGATGTTGGTTGAACAACTGCTCTCCCTGATTACACAAACAGAACTCTTCTCTGGAATTTTCTGTTTAAATTGCAGCAGCAAGGGAAACTGTTCTGAATAGGTTTGCAAAATGTTTAAAATATTTGCTGTGTTTGATCAACTCTCTGGTTTCAGTACAGTTTGGAAT
Source organism: Sylvia atricapilla (assembly GCF_009819655.1). Lineage (NCBI taxonomy): Eukaryota > Metazoa > Chordata > Aves > Passeriformes > Sylviidae > Sylvia > Sylvia atricapilla. The sequence continues at coordinate 1,116,368 of NC_089141.1, forward strand.
ACTTATTTTCCCTGTGTTGTATTTTCAGTTATTGGGAAACTTCCTCCAGTGGTATGGAATCCTTTCAAACAAAACTCTACAGGAGCTGTCCATAGATGGGTTGCTTAATAGATACATTCTTATGGCTTTTCAAAACTCAGAGTATGGAGAGGACAGCATTAAGAAAGCTCAAAGTGTGAGTAAAATCAAGCAGTGTTTAATGGAATGGGTTTCAACTGAAAGGAAAATATAGTTAAAACTTGGTGTTGCCTATGAAATTTTGGTTTTGACACCTCAAAAGCTGTAGTCAGTGAAAAATAGATTTTTTTTTTTTTAAGTATACAGACTAAAGAAGGAACCTTCTCTGGCTCATGCCTGTAGATGGATTAGGTTCCAGTGCTTTTGGCCTGGGTTTTTTTTGGTTTTTCTCATTTTTTCACTCAGTTGGGCCTTGTTCCTGCAGTCTTCACAAGTCATGTTATGTAGCTTTTAAAACCTTTGTTACATTGGGTTTAACTTCCTTTTTCCTGTTTTTCCTAGGTAATTGCTTGCTTCCCTAAGCAATGGTTCACTAATCTAACAGGAGACAAGACTATTTCTCAGCTAGAAAACTTCTGTAGATACCTTGTTCACCTGGCTGATACAATTTACAGAAACAGCATTGGGTGCTCTGATGTAGAGAAGAGAAATGCAAGGTAACTTAATTTTGAGTTAAAGCAGTTGCAGTTCTTGTGATTTGATTTATTTTGCCAGTGTATGCAAACATGGGTAACTCTCTCCATCCTGCTGCGTGTCTTTGGAAACTTCTTTAAATTTAAATGTTAGAAATTGATATTTTTAAGGTGTCTGAAAAGAGCAACTGCTGAAAGTACTGACACACTGATAATATATTTTGCACTGCTGCTTAGTGTCCTGGATTGGAAAAGGGGGTTTACAAAAAGCAGGGAGAAGCACTTTTTATAAGAGCAGATACTGTCAGGACAAGGGGAGTGGCTTTAAACCAGGAGGAGGGATTTATGTTGGATATTGGGAAGGAATTCTTGGCTGTGAAGGTGGTGAGGCCCTGGCACAGGCTGCCCAGAGAAGCCTCCTGTCCCTGGAAATGCTCAAGGCCAGGTTGGATGGAGCTCTGAGCCTGGTCTGCTGGAATTGTCCCTGTCTGTGGCAGGAGGTTGGACTGAGATAAGCTTTAAGGTACCTTCCAACCCAAAGCATTCTGTGATTCTGCCAAATTTTGTAGCTACTGTGTTGGGACTGTTGCAACTTGCTGATTCCTGCTTAATGGCTTCTAATTGCAAACTGTCTTCTGTATACAGTTCAAAAGTTCTGACTATTTACCCAGCCAGCTAGATGAACCTGTTCTGCCTGAGATCCAACAGTAATTGTACTTGAATCTAATGATCAGCTTAATTAAAAGTTTGCATTAGGCATGTTACTGCTGGCCAAGTAACCTGTTATGCCATGGGAACAGCAACAGCACAGAGATGAAGTCTTCCAGTCTTGGTACAGTCCTGTGTTTGAGTGTAATAGTTTGGGATTTAAGTTTTTGAACTCTCTTCTTTTGGTGGTGTGTTTCTAAATTTAAAAGAACTTTCTTCACCACATGAAATGATAACTTGGTAAAAAATTTTATTGGAAGATAAACATCTAATTATCCTCTTTCCATAGCAGGTTCTGATTTTTATCTTTGGTCCTTCTGCTTTTTCCCAGCATTTAACAAATCTGTTGCCGTTACCCTCATTAAGCAAATATTATAAATCTGCAACAGGAATATGAATTACATGGCATCCATGACGTAGTCTTCTGTTGAAAAATTAATCCATGTCCTTGGTGGTTCTGTTTCTGTATTGATTTCTCTTGCCTCTTTTTTAGGGAGCACATCAAGCAGATCATAAAGCTCCTGGCAAGTATCCGAGCCCTGGATCATGCCCTTACTGTTGCAAATGATCACAATGTAAAAGAGTTCAAGATTCTAATAGAAGGAAAATAGACTTTTCCCACCACTCATTTTGAGCTTTAAAACCATTCCTGATGTGTAATTTATGTACATATGTAAAGTTTCTTAAACTGTAAAGTATTGATCTTTGTTTTAATACAAAGTGCATTCTTATATACAGCATCCTTAAAAATAAAAATCATTGACTTCATTGAAAACAAAAATGGAATCCCAAGGTTGTCATCTTTCCAGAAATCAGATTTTCCCTCAAGTTTCTCAAAATTTTGTTCACAAAAATACTTTGTGTCCATAATCAGTGGTCATCTACTCCTGTTAATTGTTCCATGGTTGGCTGGAATGTGTATAATAGATTCTATGTAAGACGATGTATGCATATATTTATACCACCATGTTGCTTTCACACTGGATATAGAGATGTTGTACTGTTGCAATAAGCTTTTCATTTGCTAAAAAATACTTATTTTGACAATAAAATGATCTTCTTATTGGTCAAAAGGGCTGGTAAAACATATGTGAAAAATTACAAGGTGAAGAGTAGGGACACACTGAAGTGGATCCAGACCTTTAAAAGGCAGCTGTGGACTCCAGGTGGAGTAAGTAAAAAGTGATTGACATTCAGAGTACAGAACTCTTATGACTGTTCTTTAAAAGGAAGATCTGGATAAATAGTGAAGTGGTTTGGTTTTTTTGATGCAGGCAAACACTGAGAATTTGTGATTATTGTACATGTGTAGATGGTGGCACTTCCTAAGCTCCAGGCACCTTTCATTTTGTAGGACTGATGGTTTACCTCTGAATTCTGGAACCCTCCTTCCTTTTCTAAGTTGCTTAAGTTGTATTAGGGTTTGTGTGTGTGTGGGAGATTGGGTTTGGTTTTTTGTTTGTTTCCTTTGGAGTTTTTTTTTTGTTTGTTTTTGTTTTGTAATGTCATTCATGTAACCTATTCCTTCAAGTTAGAGTGGCTGAAGATATGCAGCAAAACGAAAGTGGAAAAAAACCTTTGAGGTATTTATATTGTAATATATATTCAAATGTTATACTAAATACTGTCTTAAGTATAGTCCTAAAAAGCCCAAGGCATTTAATTTAAATGTAAGTAAAACCACTTCAAAAATCTGTTGATATACATGAAAACACAAGTGTCTTGATCTTGGGCTCCAAGGCAGGTGGATAACTGTAACAGCCTTGGGTTAAGAGCTATTCTCCAAGTGTGCCCAGCTTTTTTTAGGGTATCTGTAGCAATGAATTTGCATACTGAGTATTTATGCTTATGTGGTGTGGTATAAATGAGTATATTGAGCACATACCATTTGTAACATGCACACTTCCTTGGGCCACTGGATAGTTGTTTTTTTGAACAGCTGGGATTGATGGAGCACACTCAGAAATACCTGCTTTTTAAAATTTAAATGAAGTCATCTGTTGAGTTGTTGCAGTGCAACTTGTTAAGCTTTGCTCCTTTAGGGAGGGAGTGAATGAAATTATGTAGGAGGCTGGTTCTGGTTGACTATTCCAATATGTCAGAAAAATAATCTTTCAAAGTTGGATTTCTGGAGTGAACACAGTAGGATAAACACTGGAATTCACATACCTACATAAATCATAGTTTAGATATTTGAAATACCATTGCAGCTGTAGTTGCATGATTTAAGAGTGACAGATTTGATCTTTCTGTGCTAAAAACGTTACTGATTTCAGTACCTTGAAGAGGACCTGAAGGGAGCCTGTGAGAGAGCTGGAGAGGGACACTGGGCAAGGGCTGGAGTGACAGGTAAGTGTCAGCTGGAGCTGAGGGAGTGGTGACGGTTCTCTTTGTTACTGGTTTTTTCTGTCCTTGCTGTTTTCTAGTAAATTGTTCCTATCTCAACCCATGACCTTTTTGTGCCCCCAAATCTCCTGCCTTGGAGAGGGGAAGTGAGCAAGTAGTTCATAGTTTAGAGTGATTTCAGTGGGAGCAGTCAATCTGGAAGTACCATTCCTAAACCAAGACAGTGTTACTTGGGTCCCAGTGTGAAGTACAACGAGAGCACAACCCACAAAAGAGTGAGTTGGAAAAGAAATTCTCTCAGCATTTGGTGTCTTAGGTCCAGAGGCACAGGTGACAATGGTGCTTGGTCTGGTCCTGTGGGGGTGGTACCTGACCCTGGCTCTATCCCTGTGTTTCTGTGTGTGCTCCTCGGGGTGACACTTCACAGAGCAGGGACAAGGATCAGCATTTCTTTGTTGTGTTACTGAAATAGGAGTTTATGCCATGATAACATCAAGGGCAGTGAGGATACTCTGGGCTGTGAGTTCAGTGCTGCTCTCCTGCCTTTAGCAGCAGCACTACCTTTGGGAGTCCATTAACAGCCGTGCCCAGTCTGGGCAGGAACAGCAGAGGGATGACTTTCCTCCTTTTCCTCCTTCAGCCCTGGCACTAGAGCTCCTGAAAATTCTGAATTCCCTTTTGGGAGGGTAAGGAAAGCATGTTCTCACTGCTATGTCTGCTGTGTCTCTGTGCAGTCCACACTTGTGTAGAGTCATGTTTGGAGGCAGAACAGAGATTTCCAAGAAAGTCTTTCAGAGACCTGTCCCAGGGGGGACTAGTCACGAGTGGCATGGAATGTGTGAGAAAATTGGCCGGTTTTTTGAGAAATTTTCTGCTCTAGTGGTTTGGGAGTTCACCCCTGAACAGCTACAGGACTCTGATGAAGTGACAGAATATTTGCAAGGAGAATGCTGTGGCAGCTCCAGAGCTGTGCAGCTTTCTGCAGTGTGGTGGGACACTGGTGGGCAGTGGACAGCACCCTCAGGGGAGGAGGAGGAAACAGAACAGACCCATGGCCACACCAAGTGCAGCTGAAGCAGAGGAACAGTCTGTGCTGGGAGAAGGGATCCAAACCAAAATCAGTGCAGTTGGTGAGGGATGATGGCAAAGCAGGGCCCTCAGAACAGGAGGAGGACTGACACGATGGTAAGTCTTTAACTGACACTGGTGCACTAAATACCCTGATGCCATCAGGATCTGTAGGGGCAAGGGTCCTCTGTGTCTGTGGGGTGACAGGGGGATGCCAACAGTGACTGTGCTGGAAGCTGAAGTGAGCCTGACAGCGAACAAATGGCAGAATCACCCCACTGTGACTGGCCCAGAGGCCCTGGACATCCTCGGCGTATAGTACCTCAGGAGAGGGTATTTCAAGACCCAAAAGGACATAATTTGGCTTTTGGGATAGCTGCTGTGGAATGAAACAGCTTCAGCTCCCACAAAACTGCACCAGTAAAGAAGGAATTGCTGGACTGTCCCTTGTCCTCTCTGCCTCCCAGAGCACCACAAACACTGGAGCTATGCACTCTTCTGCCATCTTACTCCTACAGTCTGGTGAGTCCACCTGCCAATTTGAAATCTCCAAAATCCCCCAGAATAAGGTCCTAGAACAGAAAGAAAGGGCTGGGCATCACCTTCCACTTGCAGCCTGTGCACACCCTGGTGCAATTGAGGTTCCTTCTCTGTGTACCTTCTCCCCATTGTTTCCCTCTTACAGACCCCAGACCCCAAACAGTTTACTAACTGCTCCCACACTAACAATGTCACAACAAAAAGCTTGTGGTACCTTTTACCTTCTCTGTCACAGTTGCTCAGCTCCACACAGCAGTGGTGGTGTAGTTGTTCAAGAGGTAAGTGTCCTGATTCTCCAGAAGCGATGCAGTGTGCACATCCCAAGCTGAAATTGTCAAATTTCAACTAGCAAAAAGCAAAAAAAAGTACTAGCAAAAAGCAATGTGCCAGGACAGAAAAGTTTGTGTGGCCTTCAGATTGCATTTGCAACCTGTAATTCACATCTCCCTCCAGCAGCATTCACTCTCTTGTGACTGCTGTCCCAGGGGAAGGAAAACCAGGAGAGGCAGTGTTTTTAAGTGCTGGTCATAGGCTGCCCACTGGAGGTAAAGGCCAGCAACAGCTTTCTGGCCTGGCACCTGTTGTGTTGGGGCAGTCCTTGGACATAGTCCATTTTTGAGCTTAGCCTGAAATTTCCAAAGTGGGGTCCAGGAACTGAGTGGCAGAACAGTTCCTTTGGAACAAAGAACATAGTTCCAGTCTTGCTGGTGCATGTCACAAGCTTCCAAGGAGAGGGAAAGGCCAGCAAGAACTCTCTGTCCTAAAATGCTTTTTTGTGCAAGCAACCCTTGGATGTATTCAGAATTGGAGCAGGTATCCTGAAAGAGAACAAGGGTTCTTTCACATGGGAAGGAAAGCACCTAGACCACGTTTCAGTAGGAGACAATAACTTACCCAGAGGAGGTAAAGACCACCAACACTTCTTTCCTTTGAAGCTTGGATCCACTTGTCAGAGCTAGTGTCCTGAACGTGAATCATACTACCTTTCCTTGGAAATACAAACAAGCTCATGCTGCAGATAGCTGATTGTCTGCCCAGTGAAGGTAAAGCCATTTCTGTCCTGGCACCTTTCTCTCTTAGATCAATCCCAGGACAAATTCAATATTGGAATGTAGGCAGATTTTGGCTGTAAGCTCCTGGAAAAGGATGACCTGGGAAGGAAAGCACTGTGTGTCAGTGTGGCAGCTGCAGATGAGAGGCTGCCTCACACAGGTAAAGGCCAGCAACTGCCTTCTCTTCTGAAACTTCTTATTTGTAGGAGGAAAAGGGGGTGAAAGAGCCTTTCTGGGAAGGAGACCACCTTGCCCTGGTGCTGTATCTATAGCTGGGAGGCTGCCCAGGTGAGTAAACAGCAACAAAACCTTTCTTCTTGGGCCCATGACCAAGAGGGTAGAAACAGTAGATTTTGTAACTGAGAAGACTAAGACAAATTCTGGTATTCTGTACAACTCAAAGCACAGAATTTCATCCAGTCTTTCATCCATTATTTTGATTTGCATGTAAAAGGTTTGCTGTAATTCCTGTAGAGGGAGGAAAAAAGAAAGGACATAAAAGCACAGAAATTGTCGGTGGTTTTAAAGTCCTTATAAAAGCAATTTACAGGACAGATTTTCAACCAGAATAATGACAGGTCCATAGGCTTTTTGGGATAACATCTGGACACATACAGGTGAGCAAAGTTTCCTGGTTTTATGGGTAAGCAGGACTGATTAATTTCAGAGACCACAATAAGAGTCTGAAAATTTTGTGTACCTTTTAAGACTCCTACATTCAAACACCACATGAGAAAAATGGACCAGCCCAACAGACAGTTGCTAGAGATATTCCCCCAAATTCCCATGGTCTGCCATTAATCCAAATCTGGGGATCCTGTGACTTCTACTGTCTTTTATCCCTGCACCTGTCTGCTGGTTTTTAACCTTTTACTTTGTTGCAAATAATAATTTCACACAGTTGCTAGCTGATTATCCTGCCTTCGAGTAAATGTAAGTACTGGTAGTTACAAAGAGCAATTATGTAACTGTAGCAACCAACAGCGTTTTAACATCTGCATTTAAATTACCTTCACTGATTCAATACACCATTTTTCACTGCATCTGGCAGTCCTGTTTAAGTGCAACCTGATGAGGCTCCATCTGAAGGACTCTAGTGGATCCTGTATTAAAGCAAATCAATTTTTAACAAGAGTCAAAGTAACAGGAATGAAAACTCAGAACCAATAGAAGCTGCTCATTCAAAATCTTTCTTATTTCCCAGATCATTACCTGAAAAAGTCCCAAATGTTGCCAGGCTGATATGAAATGTATAGTCTGATTTATCACCACTGGGCTGAGAGATAAAATTGCAATAACATTTAGAACTTTGGAGTCTCTCATCAAATACTTTTAAACAAAATCTTGCCAGTTCACCTGAAAGCTTGAGACTTACAACCTTCAACAAGTTAATGAAGTTGAATATATACACATTCTGGGGTGCTATTTTCATTACTGAGTCTTGTTCCTTCCCAAGTCTCTCCCATCCACCTCCTCCTTTTTCCCAATAAATAAGAAATAGTAGATTGCAAAGAATTAGGAAACTTTAAGTACCATACTGAATTCTTACTAGATTATCATATATCAAGAAAGCCTTAAAAGCTATTTCTCAAGTTAACAAGATATACTCAACTTATTTGTATTGCAATATTATTCTCACCCATTATTATTTGTTAACCAGTTTTAGCATTTTTATTTTAAATTCTGTCTATCTTGGCTCTGCCATTCCTATGAAACAGCAGCTCTTCCACGTGGCAGATTTCATCTTTGGTAAGCTGAGAAGAATATTCATGCATTAAAGAATATGCAGTTAACAAAGAAAATCAATAGACCAAAACACACACTACTGAGGAAATATCATGAGTAATTCAGCAGATACCCAACTTTGGTAAAATTACCTCTCCAGGTTACTGGATTTCAGCTTTGAAGAACCCTAAGCCAGTGGTTTGGGCCTATTAAACTCAAACTATGAGCAGTAGTACAAAAATGAATAAAGCACCAGTAGAGACTTTCACAGCAGAAGACTTACACAAAATAGAAAAGCCTTTGTAGAAAGGATAGTGGTTTTTATTGTAGACTTAGAAAATACTGAATTATGAAAAATACAAAATCAATTGTTGTAATTATCTGTTTATTTTACAATCTGCATGCCATCATACCCTTATGGCTTTAAGATAGTCTGTCCAAAGTATTTTAAAACATGCTTTAACAAAGTATTTTACAATTTCAAAATCGAGTATTTCTTTACTGGAAGAAAAAAAAAACCAAACTCCAAAAACATTTTTCCTGAGAATTCTGTATCATAAAATTGTCATTCATTCATAACATTTGCAAGTTGATGATATAGGCTTATAGAAGTCAACATGCAACTTGTAGGTCTATGGTATTAAATAAATACTTTAAAAATTATTTAGATGCAGCTGGTCAGGCAAAAACCTACCCTCAAACTTCATCAAGTTCCTATCAGGTTTAAAAACATGATTACTTTTCTCATAGGACAGTGCCATGATTCCTGCCCTGGAATCCCTCCACCATCAGCTCTGTGGAATTCAGCCTTGGGCTGATCCCCCAACTGCAGCAGGAGAGCACAACTCTTTAGGGATATTCAGTCTCACACTTGGTCATCACTCACCTGGTTTTCCCACATCTGCAGCCAAGTGTGGCAGGGTTTGGGCCACTGGATAAGCTCCTAACCAACCATTCCCTACAGAGGTGCTCCACCTCGTTATAACACAGAATTTAGCTCAAGGAATTTTAGGACAATGCTTTAACACCACTGTCCACGTCATTTCAGAGTATCACCAGCTTTAAAAGCGAGAGTCCTTATGAACAACAGACTGAATTGGGCTTTGAAATTTGCTTTTGATTGTTTCTTGTTGGTTTGCTTTTTAAATGGAGACATAAGAGCAAAATGCTTCCCAGAGTGGCAGCCTGGGAGGGAGACAGGATTAAATGAACCAGGAATCTACAGGAACTGGAGAAAAAGCCCAGAGAGCTTCATAAAGTAATACATATACAGCATCATCATATCTCAATGATAGTAATTTAAAACAATTTCAGTTCAATTATCAGGATGTCTGCCGTGCAGTATTTATTCCTGAATTTCGATTACTGCAAGCATTGTGATTTATACAAGCTATACTCCATTAGCATATTTTTTTCACTTAAAAAAAGTAATGATACATGATGAAAATCCAAGGATTCACTAGAGATTTGAATCAACTTTCAGTCCCATAGGTGAGGTAGTATGGTCATTTGTGTTACGTGCTGGTTATAAGAAGTCCTGCTGAAATCTGTCAATTTTTAAATTTTTGTTTTAAATAAGTGGCTTACTGTATTTATTAATGCTATGTTACCTATGGGGGAGAGGAAAGAAATAAAGAGCCTTGCCAAGAACAAGTTTTGTCTCACTGCAAGGGAAAACTGAACAGCAGTATTTACAAGGGCCTTTGCTTAGTTCTGCCTACTGTACATGCACACAAAGACACAAAAAACTAATACACATTCTGAGGTAGGAAATGAAGAATTCCACTGGCTTGTACAAGATTCTTCATGTTTTGTAAACCAGCAAACCCAAAGTTTTCTGTGGTGAGGTTCAATACTTAGTTCTGGTGTGAGAATAACATCTAAATAACAAAGCATCATTGGTATACAATATGCATCCACTGCTATGTAAAAATCTAAAAAATGGGGATTATTTTCAGTAGCTGAATTTCTCCTTCACAAAGTAATAAAGGAAATATCTCCAGCTCATTTCTTCAATAAACTTTTTATATATATATCTATGCTAATAGCACAAGCCATTGAAAATATAATACAGGTTTAGCCATAAAGTATCCTGAAGACTGATTCTGAAATAGAACTTTACTGGTCCCAGTGATCAGAGAACAAATATTTGTAACTTACTTTAGGCAGTTAGGCACTGAAAGGAAAAAAATGTGGCGCCTGAATACCTTAAAAAAATAAAATTTAAAAAAAAAGAAAAAAGTCTGTCCTTAGACTTTTGCAATACTTTGATTCCAGCTTGCCACAAACAAGCAGCAAGCTTTGAAGGTGCCAGGACAGGAAGTCACAATACAGCAGTGAGGTTTGATAAGCCTATGGGATTCAGATGCCAGAGGATCTAATGCACACTCATCCAAGAACTGCACCAGTTTCACTGTCTGCCTTTCACAGTGCCTTGTTATTCCTCCCACTGAATTTAGAGAAGAGAGCAGTACGTGGCAGCACCTCTGCTGCTCCACTTCTTTTAATTCTGTACTAGAGACAAGACAAAAGCACTTTCAATTCTACCACTAGTAGTAGCCTACTGCTTCAATTCAGTAAAAGCCTTCTCTGGGCTGGGAGTGGAACAGCAGGAATCAAGGAGATATTTCCAGAGTGCACTTACCAGAATCTTCTCATCCCACCATGTTCCTTAGCCCATCTACAAAACGAACATTGACAGAGCTATTATATGCTTCTTAAGGTTTGTCTACCAGGAAAAAAAGATGTCTTAGAAGAAGAATTCCAGGCATTGTGCATCAACAGCTGTCAGGAGGCTTTCCTTCAAACACAGAGTGGCATTAAATACTGTGGCATAAATCGAGTAAGGCTGCTTTACACATGAACAAAACTTCCTCACAAATAAGCACCTGTGAATGGAGCTTGTACTTTCCAACAGCTTTCCTGAACCCTCCCTGGCATCACCACACAGAAAGCTCCAAGGCTGACACACACAAATTACTTTCTGGAACTACAGAGAGCAAACCCAAAGCTTGCCAACTAATAATGGTGACCATGTAACTGTCAATATAGTTTCAAAAGATTAAACTTTTATCTTTCCTCTCACTTAGTAAGTTACTTTCCAATAATGCTCAATCCCACTGCTGACAGGCTGGCAGTGGGAAGGAGGAGAGATTCACTCATCTGTAGTGCATTTGTCAGTCATTTGCTGGCAGAAGTCTGTGATGCCACTGCTCTGCCCACACGGCTCCACGAGCGATGCTGGCTCCAGTGTGCTGGCAGAAACTGGTGCCACTTCTTGTACTTGATTGTACGTGGCCTCACACACACTTTTGACACACTGGAAACAGGAGCTCTGCTCAGCTGTAGGTGTGACACCTGAAAGGCCATTGGCTGATTCTGCAGGTGCTGGTGCCACAAGCTCGCTGTCAGATGGAGCTGTTTGTTCTCTTCTCGGGAACAAAAACGAGAGTGGACAATCTGAAGAAGAATATTTTGCAAGTATTTGGATTTGCTCTTGACTCAAGGCTGCTTCCTTACACACCTGCTGGCAAAGTCCACTCAGATTCTGCTTTGTCTCACCCAGAGTCGATAAAATGAGGTTTCTTTCCTTCAGCAAATTCTCCTTCTCATTTTGCTGCAAAAAGAAAAAACAGTGTTTTAGTCCACATTTTAACATAAAAACTATGGTTTAAGCTCCTATCAAAGCTAAAACAAGACTTTAAATACTCTGGTCTGCTGAAACAGAAGTAATTTGGCATTACCAAAGTAAGCAGCAACACAGTCAAACATACCAAAAGGTGAATCCTAACCTCCCTGGAAGCATCATCAGCTAAACCATTAGATGGGATTTTTCAGATGTGCAGCTTTTTCCTAACTCATGCTGGCAAACAAAGGAGTAATTTGCAATTATTGAATAAATGAAACATAGTTGCACTTCCTGTAATTATTCCTGAAACACTTGATCTACAGGGTAACACAAACCATTACCAATGAGTCAACAAAATATTAAGCAGTCTTCATAGAGATCTGTATTTTAAAATTGAAATGCTGAAAAATCAAACACCACATTTTAATTATTGATACTATTGCACTAGGTGAAAGTAACTTCCATTCTCAAGAAGTGCCAAATCCACTATAGGACCAACAATGGAGTTAAGTATAGTTCCTAAATTAGACAGAAAATTGAAGAAAAAGAAGGAAGATATGCTTAAGATCTGACAACATAGAGATAATGTAGCAGGATTGTCCAAGCACATGGCAACAAACAGGATGGCAACTCACTAATAAATATCAAGTAGAAAAAAACAGCCTCTATTAAATCAAGCTTGTTTGTTTGCTTCAATGTTGTGAATTTTTCTGAGGCTTCTGATAGAACTGACTAAAGATGAAAAGACACTGGTAACTGAGAAGTCTAATCATGGAAACAAGCAACTTTTTGAATAAAGACAAATGAGGAAATAGCAAAGGAGGACAGGGAACAAGCAAGACCATCATGAAGAAGTTGAATGAAAAGGACAAAGAACCCAAATAAATACATGTCGCAAAGCATACATTTTAAATTTTGTAATTAATGAATTAAAATAAGATACAGTTTTGAGAGACACAAAGCTTTAAACAGTTTTTAAGTTCTAATCATAGGGAGTATGTGTTACAACTACTGTTATGTCAATTCACTCCTGGAAAGTTTTGTTATTTTCACGCCTCCTGATATCCTCTTTATGCACAGTAACCTCATACTGCAACCTCTACAACTTCTTTTTGAAAGAACTGATTAAGTTTAGGCAGCATTTGGCAAGAAAAACAGTTGTTGCCGGTTCTTTTTGTCTAAAATTAGTAGAAAGAGGACGTTGTGAGTAAATTTCTACTTGTCAGCATATTGGGAGCAGCTGTTAATCATAAAATATGCCACACTGGAAAGGATCCTCAGGGTCACTGAGTCCAGCTCCTGGGCTGCACAGGATACCTCAAGAGTCACACCCTGTGCCTGAGAACTTTGTCCAAATGCTTCTGGAACTCAGCCAGGCTGCTGCTGTGACCATTGCCCCAGAGAGTCTGCTCTAGTGCCCAACCACCCTCTGGGGGGAAAAGGCTTTTCCTAACATCCAACCTAAAGCTCCCATGGCTCAGCTTTATGCCGTTTCCTCGAGTCCTGTCACTGGTCACAGAGAGAAGAGATTGCCACCTGCCCCTCCTGAGGATGGTGAAGACCTCAGTGAGATCTCCCCTCAGTCTCCTTTTCTTCAGGCTCAACAGACTAAATGCCCACAGTCACCACTGTAAGATTTCCTCTCTCCAGACCCTTCTTTGGATGGTCTTCAACGGCTTAATGCCATTTTTTACACCCCAAACTGCACACAATGCTCGAGGTGAGGCTGCCCCAGTGCAGAGCAGAGTGGGACAACAGCCCCTCTTGCCTGGCTGCTGATGCTGTGCCTGATGTCCCCCAGGACACGGATGTCCCCCCAGTGGCAGGGCACTGCTGGCTCCTGCTCAGCTGGCCATGGAGCAGGCCCCAGGTCCCTTTGCCCAGCTGCTCTCCAGCCTCATTCCCCAGTCACACACTGTCCAAGTCTCCAATTTGTCCAGGTGTTGTCTCTGCAGGGCCTCTCTGCCCTCAGAGCAGTTGACAGCTCCTCCCAGTTTAGTGTCAATGGCAAACTTACATGTGTTCCATTGAGTCCTGTGTCCAGGTCGTTAATGAGGATGGTGAGGAGCACAGGCTCAGGATGGAGCCCTGCAGATCCCCACCAGGGACCAGTGCCAACCTGATGTCACCTAGTCACTGTCACCATTTGTTCCTGACCATGAGCCAGTTGCTCTCCCACCACATGATGTGTTTATCCAGCTGTGGGCTGGACATTTTGTCCAGAAGGATCCTGTGAAGAGCTTTGGTGAAGAGGATTCCATCTACTGGCTTTCCTAGATCAGCTGGGTGGGTTACCCTGTCACAGAAGGAAATCAGGCTTGACAAACAGGACTCTCCCTCATTAAGCTGGCTGTGACTGATGCCTGCATTGTCCTGCAGGTGTTTTTTAATACTTATCAGAATAATCTTCCCCATTCTCTTAGGCAGATCACCCCTCACAACTTCCCTCATTTAAAAAGTTTTGAAGTGAAAATCAAAGGCTGGGTCAGGACCACAGAGGGTCATCTGGTCTGACCTCCCTGCTCATGCAGAGCCATCCTACTGTACAAGAGAAAGTACAAGGAATGTGAATATACAGTCCCTCTGAAAGAGCTGCTTCTAACAAGTCACCACCTCCTTAAGCAGCCCTTGTGTATTCTCAAATACAGAACATTAGTGCCCAACAAGAACTCCCAGAGTCACCTGAAAGGTCAATAAGCAAAGGCCATATGGGAGGTAAAAAAAGACTTTATCAGTACAGAAGATCAAGAGACATGATCAAAGATAACACCCAGATAACAGATTCAGCACTGAACAATATTTTTCTTCAATATGAGTAGAATTTAACATAAGATTTCCAATTTTACAGAATCACTTGGTAGGGGAGGTAGCTCAGCTGGTCTGTAGTTTGACCTGCTGCTCAAAACAAAGTCAGAGATCAGGTAAGATCAGGCTGCTCAGGGCTTCACTCAGCCACGTCACAAACCCCTCAAAGACAGGGCACACACAGCCTTTCAGGTGAACTGCTCCACTGCCTGCCTGGCCCCACTGGAAGAAAAAACATTCCTTATATTCAGATGAAATCCACCCTTGTAATTTAAGACCATGTCTCTTGTTCTCTTGCTGTCAAGTGCTCCCCCCAGGAAGCTGAAGACCTTCCACTACCAAAGGCAGTATAACCTCAAGGACTGCCTCACAGAGATGGGCAGGTAGCCATTAGGTCTCCCTATCCTTTTTCCAGATAAAAGCCCCATTTCTTCTGCTTCTCACCACAGAAGTACTTCAGGCCCGGCCATCCCAGTGGCCTTCACCCAACCTTCCTCCTATTAATGTGCTATTAATGAGTCTATTAATGTGCTCCTGCAAATGGGAGGGGTGAAAAGCCAGCAAAAGATTCAGTGTTGCACGTGCCAAGACAGGTAACAACCACTGCCCTCCCTCAAGGTGCTGCTCTCCTGCTAACACAGCCCACAGTGGCCTCTCTTCAGCCTGGACATGGTGCTGAGCCACGCTCAGCCTGCTGCCTGCCCAGGCACCAAGGTGCTCGGCACCACCTCTCAGTCTCCAGCCTCAGTCAGGCAGGGGGCAGTCTGTTCCAAATACAGGACTCCTCCAAGAAACACACCAAAACATCTTCTGAGGCACCAAACAGAAACAAATACAAGACAATGTGCTGCATAAACTGGAAACCAGGATGAGGAATTCCACCTAAAAGTATCTCCTAACTGGTAGTACAGAATGTCTACAGATAATACAGAGTGCAGTGTCTACCTGTCAGAAGTTGTTAAACTATAGCTACACCATTCTGTTCCCTCTGAAAGCCACATTACAGATGACACCATGAGAAGATCAAAGTCTAAAAGGTCTGAGACAAGACTGACCCAGCAAACACGAGCAGGGCAGGAGCCAGGATGCATGAAGCAATCTGGATGTCCCACACATAGCCCTTCTTTTCTTCCACCCACCTGGAAATCATGCCTAGACAGATCTTAACCTTCCTGGGTTTTTTGTGTACAACTTATATACAAATTTGATGATCTGGGACTGTCAGGCACGGTCAACAGCTCCAAACAGGGTCTTTTCAGGAATTTCTGAAGAAACTTATCAGTACAGTTGAAAAAAAAAAAAAAATGCAACTGGAACATGTTTGTGCCTAGAGGATGATTCATACAACTCAGACCTCACCTCTCAAGACTCAGCACTCATTATCTAGGCCTTGCACAGTGCTACCTGTTACACAGCAGACATTCAGTCTGTTCCAGCATAGGTCCACAGAGAGAAGAATATTATAATTATTAGTCTCAAACAACCACATGTCTAATCTTGCAGATCAACCTTTAATTCCCTGCCCAAGTATTGCAAAATATTGACAGAGTTACGTAAGAGAAATGACAACATGATGACAAAACCAGGCAAAAAGTTCTGAAATGTCAGAAATGCAACTACTGTCTTTGGTAAGGATATCATTAACACAATCACCTGATTCCCTTCCTCACAGAGCACCTTCTTCATTGACCACAACCTGCTCTGTCAGCTCAGAGTTCTATGGACCTGCAAGCCTCCTTCAAAGCCTATCTCCTCACTGCAAAAGTAGGAGGAGATACAGTGAAAGATGATGAACACAGGTAAATAAGTTTCCAGTCCATGGCATTTGGCTCTGATTTTATTTTCCTTTTCACTTTGAAGTCAAAATAGATGCAACATGACTGCTATGTTCCAGCTGATGCAGATACCAAATCCAGGTACACCAAGTCTAAAATGCTCCATGAACAAGAATAAGGGTACAGGAATCCTAAAGAACTGAACTATTTCATGCACATGGTATGACCAACTACGAAACAGAGATGATAGAGGCAAACAAAAACTTATTTTTCTGAAAAAAAACCTACTCAATTATCTTCTTGCCATCATTATTTTTACATAACCCTAACCTTAGATTACCTACATTTCTCTTAAATTACATATTTATCTTTTTATTGCCTTCTTCAGGAGAAAATATATTAACAGATGGCTGCAGAGAAAATCTGGATGCATCAATTCCTCAGCTACAATCTTGATGCAACTGCTAAAAAGGCAAGCAACTTCCCAAATTCTTCTGTATCTTCCGCCTTACTGCAAGGGTCTCATTTTGAACATTCAAGGCTCAGGAAACAGCTCACCAGCTCATGTTGATACATTCCAAGAACAGCACTTACACAACTAACAATTGCATAACTGCAAACTCGATCACGAGCAATACCATGAGCTGAAGAACAACATCTCAAAGCAAGAAAGGGGAAGAGAGGCAGAAAACAGTGTAGGATAACAGTCTGGGAATCATTGTGCACAATTAAATTCAAAGCTTATGGGTTTCAGAAACATCACTCACTAAAAATTATGCTGTGATGTATGTTTGATTTGAATGGAAACAAGTCCACAGAAGGAAAGATGTGTGTACTTTAGAGCAAGGCTCAGAAAATCTAGAACTGCTGGCAAGAAGTTATACGAGACTGATAAAGTTTTTTAAGTTTGAGTGGAGAAAGCAGTAAACCACCTCACTCTCAAGCTACTGCCAGATAGCCAGTCCAGATGTTTAGAGAAAGAGATGAAAACAGCAATGAATATTTATACATACCAGTTTTTCAATTTCAGATTCAAGATTCTGTATGCAGTCCAGTTTTCTCTTGCGACACCGCTGCGCCGCAATTCTGTTCTTACTGCGTCTCCGGATATCGTGAATACAGTCCAATTGCTCAGGAGTTAACTTGTGCATTTTCAGAAAGGACTGGAAGTCATTTCTGGAAAGTGAGATAATCCTTTGTGCATTGAATGGCAGTTTTACCTAGAATGTGAGACACAGCTGTAAACCCAAAGTGGAACTGATAGACACAAAAAACAACAAGTCAAGTTTCCATTTTAAGCATTCTTTACCACACAACCCATCCTTCTTCCTACATCTTAGAGACCATCAGATGATGGGATAAATCCAGGGGACTCAACCACAGGAGTTCAAGCACAGGCTGAACAATAGAATATTTGCACATTTACTAGATCCTTACAGGCATATTCAGAGTAGGATGAAAGCTCCTGGTGTGTGCATCAAATATGCAGGTGATACACTCTAAGAAGATGAGTTACAGTTTAGTGAGGTACAAAACAGGTGTCAAGACTAATACAAATCTAAAGTTTTCCCAAAGCTGCTATCAAGTCTGCATCCTGCATAAATGTTTATACCTATGTGGTTTTTTCCCTGCAGGAAAAGTTCATCTGAAACGGGCATTTCCTTAAAAATACAGAAATTACAATATTTGTCTTTTATTTCTTAGTGTTGGAGAAGAGAGAGGACCAGGCTCTGGCTACTGCTGTATACCTGAGCTACAAAAGCATTTGAGATCACAAAGTGTTGATTAATTCTGAAAAACATTTACCTTTACAAAATAATCACATGTTTTTTTGAGTGTCCAACTGAAGACCACCTTATTTTAATCCCTAAATTTGAGTATAGTAAGTAGCAGAATATGATACCTTAGTGTGGTCAAAGATCTGAATTTAGTTTAAGAAGACCATAGAGAAATCTCTTCTCTGATTGGCTACTACTGGTGACAAACAGGCAAAAAGAAATTAAAAAACCCAGAGTACTGTCCTCAGCAATGATGCCACCTTCTCTGTCACATAAAGGTGAGGAATGTAATCAACCAATTCTGGCCTTTTCTTTGGCATTCCAGCTTTTTGTATCGATGGTAAGTTGCAATTATGTTCAATCTCAGTAAGGCCCTGTGGCTTGAAAAGATAAAAACCCTAGTGTGATAAGAACAACTGAATTTTTGTGATGTTGAATCATGATTTTTGTAATGTTGTGATCATGAAGAGTTACACTGCAATTCTATGATGCTAAGAACTGAGTTGGAAACTGTTCCAGGCACATCACAAAATCTTTTAGGATCAGACTATTCTTGTGTGCTATCTGCCTAAAGCACTACTAAAGCAGTAACAAAGAAAGGAAGTGCCAAATAATTACTGCAGTTGGAGAAACAAAAATAACCTTAGTGTTGGAGAAGGTGATGTTATTAAACAGTCTTAAATACACAGCTACTGAAGCCAGCTCAAAAACTTAATTTTCACTTCACATTAAATCTGAAGAACCATTTTTCTCCCACCTCCACCCCACAGCTTAGAATAAAACCAAGAAAACTGGTATGTTTTTATTAAACAAAGGTTCTAAGAAGTTTAGAGTTTTCTTAAATCTAACTGAAACAGATAAAAAAATAAATCTAAGAATGAACCTGCGTGCCTTAAGACTCAAAACCTTTTCTGATGGTTGTTCCAGAATAAATCTTATGAGATCTAATAAGTAAGCATCCAACACTTCAGTATCTGACCAAATATACTTTCATACTTGAATTCAGTCTCCCTGAATTAACCATGACTTTCCATATAAATCTCTGAATGTTCATTTAAACTTTCAGTTCAAGACTTTTTAAAACAAGCAGCCACAGGAAAAAAAAAAAAAAAAAAAAAAAAAAAAAAAAAAAAAAAAAAAAAAAAAACACCAAAACAGAAGACTCAGAATTAGATTTTTGAATATGTGAGACTGGGAAGCAAAGGATACATCAGGATGTTCTTACCTCACATTCTTGTTCTCTTGCTGAACAGGATTCACTGTCTCCCTCAGTGTCAGTCTCCGAATCCTCTCCCAAACTTATCACATAGTTGTAGGGGCACTGCTCTTGTGGTTGTCCCTGAACATAATCTCCACTGTTTATTTCAGAGGTGTTGGAGCATCCTTCAGTGCTAAGGTTGCTTATAAAGGGGCAGTTGACAGAACTCAGTGTTGTAAAAGTTCGCTGAGAGCAAGGTTCAGGGCTTTCACTGATCCTGATCCCCAGCCACGGACACTCGGACTTTTTCCCAGAATACACTGGCTCCAAGTACTCTTTAGAAACTGCAGGTGGTAAATGTATTTGACAGGCATCTGTGCTGTGAATGTCACTCCAGAAGCCCTGTGCTAGCTGTTCTGCGATCTCTCTCTCCACGCTGCTTCGATCTCCTGCTGAGGTGATGTTAGTGGCTTCCCTAATGCACAAATCCACCTTTGAGGAGGGGTTTCCTTGACTCTCAGTCTTGTCGTTTCCAGCTCCAGCACTTGACACAGTTTTTTCAGCTAAGACCGTGCTGTTCTGCATACTACTGAAATTCAAGTTACCATATTGCTCACAACTGTGTAAAATAGAGACAGAATTGGGTCCATGAGATGCAGCGGAGTTTTGGGGGAAAGCAGCAAGATCCGTTTTCTCCACAGGACATGACACATTCTGAGTGACAGAATCTCTCTTTGACTCTTCTTTTTTCTGCATGCCTCCTTCCCCTTCTTCCATTTCTACCTGAGGCTCTTCACAGTTTGAGATCAGCTGCATAGGCACACACTGCTGAGTTTTTTGTATGCCATCATTATCAGGTATTTCCTTCTCAAGAGAAGTTGGTGGTACCTGAACGTCTTTAATACTGGAATTGGACTCTGAAGTATGAACTTTGTCATTTCCAAAAGCTTTCTGGAATTTTCTGTATTTTGGGCATTGGGAAGATAAGCTGGAAGCACTACCCCTTTCAAAATGTACAGGATCACAGTTTTGATTTGGGTTATCTTGGAGAACAGGCGATGATTTAGCATTTTCTTCATCTTTACAGGGTGTTGTTTCAGGTATTTGACTATATTCCTTTTCTAGAAGTGCTTCTACTTCACAATTTATTTCTAGGTCTCCATCATCTGCACTGCCAGTTTTAGGGTTTGCTTTCTGACAACTCTGAGTGCAGCATTTCTTCCTAGGACATTCCTGCTGATCCAATTTAAAGTCCAAAAATCTGAATCTGAGAAACTGAAAGCAG
Organism: Sylvia atricapilla; assembly: GCF_009819655.1. Taxonomy (NCBI): domain Eukaryota; kingdom Metazoa; phylum Chordata; class Aves; order Passeriformes; family Sylviidae; genus Sylvia; species Sylvia atricapilla. Next base: position 1,136,926 of record NC_089141.1, read on the forward strand.
GACTCTTCAATGTTGCGGACACCCAAAAATTCTGCACATTTGCAAACTTCAGACACATTGTCTTTATTTAAAACAAGTTTTGCTGTATATGCAAACTGAAGCAAAGGACTAAATCCTTTAAGTGTTACCTATAACAAAAACAAATTAAAAAAAAAAAAAACAGTAGTATGGTCTATTTGGGTTTAAGCAGACAAATACACAAATTTCTCTCTCCTGGCAGCAGGACAGAGTACAGGACAAAAGCAGCAGATTTGTTCTATCATGAAAACCTGGTCAAAGTCACTCTGAAACAATTCTTCTGATACAATTTTATCATGCACATTTTGTGACAGTTTTCTTCACTGTGATCAATCTCTTAATAAAATGGTCTGGCAACGCAGTACTCAAAGTGAAAAACACTGCTGTATGCTGAAAACCAGTAACTAGACTCCGACTCACAAAGATGCATTTCAAAGCAAGTTGTATACTAATTACTCTAGAATATGCTGCTGGTATTTAATTGTAGTTTTTAAAGAGCAATTACTGTTAATCACTTAGTCTTATGCTCCACTGATGTAAACAAATTTTGAAAATAGTGGAGTTTGACCACATATGATTATTTGCTATTACAGCCACCTACTTCTCTTTTCTTCCCATAGATTTGAAGAAATGCACTCAAAAACTGTACACCAAACAGAATTCCCAGTTTAAAGCCCCTTTAGAGCAAGTGACTTTAATTGAACATTCATGTCCTCACAACAGCTGCCTATCAGGGAATCCAGAGGCAAACAAAAACTTTCTCATTAGAAACTGCACAAGATCTTCTACACATGAAAAAACATCTAAGAAATCAAGTAGAAAGCTACAAACAGATTACCAACTACATACTTCTTCGAGCCTTTCCTCTGCAAATGAAGAATAAAGCAGTATGTCCACTATTAATACTCAAACTCAAGTCCACAGCCTGCCTTTACTGAAATGAACAGTATGTTTATGCTAAATAAAGCACTATATCAAGGCATTAATTACACTCAATCCTTCTACCAGCAAAATAATGAATTATTAATGCAATTCAATTTAAGAATCAGATGAGGGTCTGTTTACTTGGGTTTTCTTTAATAGTTGTTTGGTATGTGCTTTTAAAGAATACAACACATGAAAGGAAGTTGATAAGATCTGCATAGAGACCAGTTCTTTAAAACTGTCTGTAAACTCTTACAACCCATCTAAAGAATTCTTAAAACAGCATTTGAAATATTCTTTGGAGAATTATACTACTAATGATTACACCACCACATTAATTCATCCTTTATAATGTGGGGAAGTAGAATGTAAAGATGGTTTATCCAGAAGCTGTCAAGATACCTGCAGACTTAGTGCAGTTAACAAAACATTAAAGTGGCTTTACAAATAAGTAGCATACATCAATAAAACTGAAAGAAAAAAAATGCAGTAGTATTTTAAACTGTACCTTCTTTCTATTTAAGGGAGAAACATTGCAAAATCAAGAGTGCGAGGATCAAGAGTGGACAAACACTCTACTCCTTTCACTTTCTCTTACAAATTTCTATTAGCTATGCTCAAACAAGAAAAAAACCCTAAAAAACTCTTAGTGAAAAACCCTAAAAAACTCTTAGTGTGACTGACCTAGGAAAGCAACTCCTGCAGTAGTCATTTATTTAATTTTTATTTGGGATGAAAGTAAAAAAATAAAAACACCGGCAAAAAACGAACAGACCCTACACCAATAGGGCACTAGTTAGTCTTTACAATATAATATATAAGAAGTACTTGAATTCAAAAAATATTTTTGTTGTCCCAGATTGTGTGCTGTTGTCTTTCAGCTCTTAAATGCCCTACTCTAACTCAGCCTGCCATTAAAGAGAAGTGAACAAAGCAGATTAGAAGCACCGACAGGTAAAATGCAGAAGGGAGTGACACCCACCTCTTCCGGTAAAGTGATGATAAGATCAGCATCCACCTGGCCCACAATTCTTGAAAGGAAGTAGCTGCTGCAAGCTGCAAGCACGGCTTTGTGCGCCCGAAATCGCTGATCTTCCACTAAAATGGTAACATCACAAAGGATATCTTGTTTTCTCTGATCGTCAAGGCTGAGAAGCACATTGGTACTGTGCACCGAGGATTCATAGGCAAACACCACGCTGTTGTTCTCACTCAGAGACATTCTGTATCGTGGGTGGCACTGTGAGGCTCAGTGGAAAGCATGCTTCTGTGCTTCAGACCTGCGGGAGCAAAGAGACAAGTTGTACCCCTGAGAGTCGTGGCCAACAGGAATCTATTGGTACTGAAACATGGGCGTGTTAAACGTGCACTGGTCTAATTCTTCCTCAAATTAGTGCTTCAATAAATACAGGCTTATGACCATTTAAAGCACCCCAACATTGATATGTGTATCTCAATATCTTATTTGAAGTAAATGTGGTTTTGGTTTTTTTTATTATTGATTTGTTCATTGTTTGTGTGGGATGATTAATGAATGAGGAGAAAGATAGATTGTAGTCTTTGTAGTCTGATAGACAAAAAAAAATGAACTTCAGCAATAGAGAACAGTTTTTTCCTTGCCAAGTGATTCAGAGACATAAATTTACTGTAACACTTCGAAATTATCTAAGCTTTCACTCTTAGTAATTGGTATATTCTAACTCCAACACTATGAAAATGTAAAGAGAAATAAAACAGATGCATAAACTAAAATTCACCAAAATACTATGTGAGCTACTTCTGTTTACTGATTCGCCTGGTGCAGACTAAAATATATGTGGTTTTCTTTATGCTTTCTTTCAAAAGTATTTTGTCTGCTCAACAAATCAGGCATTGATAAAATACCCTGATTTTCTCTCTAGTAGGTTGATGTTCTGTTTTTAAATTTGAATTCTCTAACTGCTTTAATGCAAACTTTTCCCCCCCCTTTTCTGGTGATGACTATTGGATTTGTCATACTTGTTACAAGTTTGCTTTCCCAATGGATCATTATGATTCAGATCACCTGGCAATGGAATACCATCTCCCTTCTGACAAAGTTCTCAAACAACAGCATTTAATGGATAATAAACAACAGTTAAATTTATACAATACTTAAAACCTGGACATATATAACTCATATGTAATGGTTCTGAAGATTTCTAAATTTGCAGGAAAAAAAGAAGGGCTAGGGAGAAGGCAGCTCTGCTGGTGAGTGCAAAGACTGAAAGTATTTCCAAGTCTGATCTTAACACTGTATTTCACTTTCAATCGAGCCCTTCTTCCAATTGAAATGAAGAAAAAAAATTATTAAGCGCACTTGCGCAATCAAGGAACCAATTAAGTCCGATTCAGAACAATCCTGCAAAGAAACTCTGCTATTCCTGGGACACTATACCTTCACAAAGCGAGCATTCAGCTGACACTTGACCCCAGGGTTCCTGTAACTGAGCACAGCTGTGGAGACTCACTCCAGCTGACATGGGACTGCCTCATCCCTCTATTGCTCAACAATAATCCGGCTGTGGCCAGTGCAAATCCTCGGCTTTCAGATGTGGGGAAACTTTCACAACGTGGGGAGTGCAGAGGGCATGGCCACATTTAAACACACTGAGGAAAAAGCAGCCACGGTGCCGGCTGTGCTCCTGGTTAATCACTGCTGAAGCTGTTTTCACAGCACACAGGCATTTTGAGTGAACTTCTGAACAGAAAGAGGGAGGAAAAAAAATAAAAATCCCCATTTCCAGTGGCAATAGCAGCAGAGCATTAGTCTGGACCCCAGTAAAGTGCAGAGCACATCAGCATCACCTGCCCTTCCCACTCCCTTATGGAACACTCTAAGCTTAACTTCACTGCCAAAATGTACAAATGTATGGTGAAAATAAAAGTTTTGAGGGGAAAATTAAAAAAAAAAAAAAAAAATTAAATCTGAGTTTTCCCCTCTAAGAAGTGGTAGAGAAAAGCACTATACACCATGCACTGTAAACCCTAAAGGGCTTATTTTTGGAAGGAAACAGTTTAAATGTTTTCATCTACCTAATAACAAGACTACAGATTTGTTAACTTAGGAAATAATTAATTTCCACTCAATTTACACAGGAACAAAAAAATTCATCACGGAAGCCTTAGACAGACAACATACCTATCATATATGCTGCTTTGGGGGTTTTCCTGATAAAATTATCAATTCCAATATCCAGTTCACTTCATTACACTTCCATAGCACAGCAGGCTAAAAGGAACACCAGTTTATTCCTATAGATGCAGACAAATTAATGCAGAGAAGAGTTACTCCTCCTTCTCACTCATCTCTGTGAGGCACACACCATCCTTTCAAAACAGCTTGTGGACTACTTGGAGCACTGAGAGAGCTTCCAATGTTTCAGCTGCCAAAAAAAAAAAAAAAAATAGCTTTCAACACTGAAAGACTACCTTCTGTTTCTTGACAAGTGAATGAAATACTTAGTTGCAGCATAACTCCATTTAACACTTTACTCTGACAGAATGTTGTACTTCCTAATTGTGAGAACTTCATCAGCCAAGTTATGTACCCTCTATATTTAAACAGGATGACAAGTTTGAGGTATCCATAACATAGAATGCAGCATAAAATAAGCATTTCAAACTTTAAGAGAACCTTTAAAAAAACCCCACAAAAACAAAACAAAACAAAAAAAATACCACCCATATGCTACACTCAAACACGAAACTCCTCTCAGCCTTTGTAAAATTTAGGTACTGTCAAATACAATAAAAAGAAAATCCAGAAAACTAAAAATGCTGGTGAAAACAAAAGCATCAAATGAGAGGGAGAAAATGTAACCACTGTAAAAAGCTGTCACACTTAAGAACTAAGAGGTCGAACTTGTGAATGTCTGAATTCTGTTTGCCAGTTGTGTAATAAGGGCACCACGTTTAGGACAGTATCTCTCATGATTTTGCAGATTTTCCACAGCAGTGTGAGTACAAAATCACTTCTCTACAACTAGATTTGTTGTACACACATCCACAACAAGAATGCTTAGTGTCACAGCAAAGAGAAAAAGTACATCTCTTCTGTAAATTGTTTCATTTCTCTTCTATCATAACTGTTCTTCTAGAGCACACAGAATTCTTAAAATTAGTTTTATTTATGAATGGGTGGACAGCAGGGGCAAAGGTATGAAGTAGAGAAAATAATTCAATTAAACTTAGAAGTTTGTGCTGCAACTGTTGTGAGGATAGGCCTTCTATAATTCTTCACTTTACATAATTTAATTTTCTACAAATATTATTTATCAGGCTCTTTTTTGCACTCTCAGAAATGTTATTAACTTCAACACCCAGGTATTAAAAAGGAAAACTGATACTACAAACAACAATAACAAGTCATATCTTTGGAAAGCACCCTAAAACTCCTATAATGCTATTTGTATTTTAAAAGTAACCTTCAATCAAGGAAAACTAGAAGTAAGCTAACTTGAAAAAGCATTCCACAGGCAGATGTATGTTGAAATCACTGCTCACAAAGGAGGTGCCAACAACCATGGGACTGAATGCAAAAGATGAGAAGGAAAAAACCACACAAGAATATTATTTAAGATATTTGTAGCAGACATAACCATCAAAAATATGGAGAGTCCAAAAAGATCTTCCAAAACTTAAAATAGTTCTTATAACACAAGTTGGAAGGATTAAAGAAATAACAACATGAAAGGTCACTTATCATAAACCCTCAATTCGTGGAAGAAAACTAGTGCTGTGAGCACTCCTCACATTCCTCTCACCTGAAACCCTGCACACCTAATAACCTCATCCTCACTGAAATTAGACTGAAAATTAAAAATCCCATGAACATAAGTATACACACACGCTGGTATAAAACTCACAGAAACACCTGAAGCACAAATTCTCCTTTGAGAACACAACCAAGCCTGCTACTGCAAAGTTTTCATTCTTTATCAGTGATCTTGAGATTAATCATGTTTTGCAGAAGGACAAAAATATTTCCTCCTATGTACCAGCTATAAAACTTTATTCTGCTTTATCAAAGAGAAGTAACTCCATTTTTTTTCTCCCTACTAGTATAGAATTAGGAAAACTATGCCCAACAGTTACCTGCAAAATTACCATCCCTTCAGTAAATTTAGACATCCTTACATCCAAATGACTTGATTTATTTCCAAAGAACACATAAATACTTATCTTATTGAAAATCAGTACTGCAACCACATTTAAAAAAGGAATACACGTTCATTTAAGCACACAATATTAGGATTCATTGTAAAATATGTATCTCATCCAAGGCTCATTTTCCTCATGCATTCAAAGTCATTCATTACATTATAGAGGAAAGTAATAATGAGATACAGTGAGTGTAAGGTACTTTAAAATTAGGCTGCAAGTTTGCTCATCTGATGGCCTTTACTTTACTGCTCTTTACTAGCTGACTGGAGAACAAAGGTAGATTTAAAATCCTTTACTTTCTCCCACCACAGTCTCTGCTTTGAAGAGTCACTTGGTGCAGATCCTCAGGTAAACCATAAAGTCTCCCAAGGACAGTTAAAAAAACAAACGTATTCCAAAGATGCAAACCATGATGGCTGAAACCAGGTAAAGCTATAAATAACTGTTACTGCTAAGTGACAGAAGAAAAATAGTAGTAAAACAGGTAATATTGTTGAGGAATGTGCCCAGTGTAGGTAGAGGACAAGAGCAGGAACAGAACACCCGAGTAGAACTCACAATAGTGTGATGTATTCCTCACCCCCACAAAAATCTCACACGAGGTGGACAAACTTTCACCCAAACTCAGCACCACACCTTAGAGGGCATCCTGTGGACAAACGAGTGTCATGGAAGAGCTGAAGGAAGCTAAAGGCATGAAGTTGTCACTGAAGGTGACAAAAGCACACACATTTGTGCACATGTTTACCAAATGCTTTTTGAACATTCAAAGTCTGAATGTTTCATTAAGTGTCATTAAAAATACTAAATCCGAACACAGAAACCCATGGAAATCAATGACTGTCATACCTTTACTACTCTGAAGACTTAGACTCTCAGGAAAAACAGCTGATTACATTTTACAATCTTAACTCTTCACGCTAAATACTGGAAAATGAACTTCCAAAATCTAATGGTTACCAAGATAGAATGGGAACACCAAATCCAGAGGCAGCTTCCATCCTCACATACCTTTTTTCCCCTCCAAGCTACAGGTTTGTTCAAATTCAGGAAAAGCCACACTAAAGAGCAGAGGAGTCTGGAGAAGGTTTTGATACAGAAATCATTTAACACTCTCCTCCTGGCCAGCTGAGGACCTGGCACTCCTGTAAGCCCTGCAGAGCAGCTACTCCCATCCAGCAGGACCACACTGTGCCCCCGTGACCAGAAATTTCCTCATCACCAGCTGAACATTGAAGAAGAGAGGACTCACCCAAAGGCACCCAGATTTAGCCCAATCTAGGATCCAAACTTAACGATTGTCTCAAAGACTCACTGCCAAATAAAACACAGGAATCGACCTTGTTACCATCAATTGTAACACACCTAAGAGCAACTGGTGCAACATAGGAGTAAAAATGGACCTGGGGTCCTTCAGTTTGAAGCTCCACTAAGCCATAGTTCTAGCAAGAGCCAAGCAAAAACACTTGAGCTACAAGAGTTACATCCTGTGAGCTCAGTGCTTTCTTTTCAAGAGCAAAAGCCTCTTATTTTCCATCAGTGAATAAATGCAATCCAGCTATTCCTATAAAGAGGAGCTAACCTTTTACTCCTAGACTCAGCTATCAGTTATGCAGCCCTACCATCCAAATCAACTCAGTCTGAGTGTTTGGCTTTTTTCTGATCTGCACCTACTGTATAATTCCCATACATGACCCAGCTAAAGGTTAGCCAAATTACTAAAACTGTCAACAAAACCCTCTTCCTCAGTCTTTTAGTGCACAAGCACCCAGCAGCACCACACTGGATATCAATCCTCTCCAGCAATCACAGTGAGTGTCACCTGCACACTTCTGAAATAAGAGAGCAGAGAGCAAAGTTCCCCCTGGCAGCTGCAGAGCCCAGGCAGGGCACACCTTGAACTTGCATGAACTTGGGCACCCAGATGTAAATTCAGTTGTGATCACCTAAATGATAAAAGTAGCAATTTATCACCTAGCAGATGATAAGTGTCTGTTCAGTCAGCATCATGGTTCTAACATATCTGTGCTCTTGGAACACTTCAAATTCCTCAGCAGTCGGTAAAAATATGATTGTAGACCCTCAAAACAAACTCTTGGTGCTACTCCTGCTGTGCTGATCTATTGAGTAAGTTTTAGCAAATGAGTCATTCCATCAGTTCTCTTTGGGTTGACATTTGCATTTATTTTAGCCTATTAAAACAAATCTGTCATCTACAGATGGGAAGTCCAAAGGGACAGCTATCATTTACTACTGCAAAAACAAGACACTTTAGATAAGACACAGCTCATTCAAAACACTGCAAAGGCTTTTTTTTTCCCTACAGTTTTATCTCTCTGTCCTTGCCCCCAGCTCTGTCTCCTTTTAAGGAAATAGTTATATTACAGATGAATGTCTACAGTGGTTAATAGCTGCTGATTCACTTTATGCTGACAAAGAATGAACAAGCATTTCAGTGTGCATGCTCATTGCTTCATCTTCAAAAAGGCTGCAAAAGAAAAAAAGGTGATAAAAAGCAAAAAAGCTTTGCTGCCCAAGAACAACGCTTTCTCCTTCAAGAAAAAAATTACATTTAATCTTCAGTTATTAGCAGAGTCATCATTCTAAATTGGTTTTTTTATTAGTTTATAACACCTGGATGATACTTTTCACAGCTAAATTACATAAACGAGATTTTTAAAAATTACTAGTTTGTATTTTTGTAGCATCATTTTATATGCTGCATTTGGACTCTTGTCAAGTCACAAGTGAGCATTAAAAAGAATCACGAGAAGTCTGGCAAGTCTTAAGTTTGTGCTGAGTGTCTTAATTTATTTTCCAAGTTTTAAGACTGAATATACACTTTTTTTCTCAATATTTGCAAGCTATATGAGAAGTTGGGACTTGGGAAGCAGAGCATGGAGGATCCTGAGAATGCCAGAAGTTACAAGCCTCCAAGTTTTAAAAGGAAAAAAAAGAGATTGATACCATGTAACATAACCATAGACATTTTCCAAAGAACAGAAGTTTGAAAAGTTTCCCTCAGAGGATGACACAATCAGTATCAAAGCCAAATAAACCCCAAACTGCTCTACAGTTACCAATTGTTTTGGATGACACTAATTGTTTAATTTTTGGATCAAGGATAAAAATCACGTTGAGGGATTTGGTTTGTTTCACTGTTAAAAAATGAAATAGGTCTGAAGGAATTTCACAGACTCCTCTGAAACATTCCAACACTTACACCCCTTCAGCTGTGCCAGTATTTAAAGAGAATTACTCCAGAAAGATACAATCCACTGACTTTCTAAAGAACTTTCTAAAAAACAAAACCCAAAGCGCCTATCAACAACAAAATCAACCACAAACACAACACCCCAAAAATATAAGTAAAACTGGTTTTATTTCTTCTTAACTAAGAGCTAGGTGTGATAATGAAATCATCAGCTAAAGTCTACTGTCAACTCCTGCCTTTGCTTAAGACAAACACCTTTGTATTTAAAGCTACATACTCTACTCATTGCTACAGCTAAACAAACCACATGAACAACTTTGAATGACCATCACAATCCATTTACAAGTATATATGTCAAAATATTTATGATGAATACTAAATTAACCATTTAATGTACTTCAACTTAGAAGGACACAAGAAACAAGCTGAAAGAACTGTGAAACAGCTACATTGCCAAGTCAAAGACAATACTGGTTGGAAATTATATTTAGAACTTCATTTCTGGTATTAATCTGTTTAACTTTGATTTGTTTCCATAACTGTCCTTCACAGTACGTGAAACTGAAAAGAAATCTGAAAATATTTCAGATACAAATCAGAAAGAACTTCAGAAACATTACTATGAAAACGCAATAGCACAGGTTTAATAGAACTAACCATATCTATATAATAATAAAACTGAAATATATATATATATATATATATGCATTAGACCAGGCTTCAGATAGTAGCACTAGTAAAGGTCTCCACGAAATCACATCAAACAGTCTCAGCCTTCCCATCCTGAAACTGGTGACTATTTGCTATGTGGCATATGATGTCAAAAGACATGATCTTACTAAGCTGACCAGTAAATCAGCACTTTTGGAACGCTGCCACATAAAATACTGATCTCCAGCTCCGGGGACCCCAACCTCAGAAGGGCACAGATCTCCTGGAATGAGTGCAGAGAAGAACACAGAGATGCTCTGGAGACAGGCTGGGAGAGCTGGGGCTGTTCAGCCTGGAGAAAGCTCCAGGGAGATCCTAAAGGCCCCACAAGGGCCTAAATGGGCTCCAGGAGAGGGGCTCAGGACTCACAGGACAAGCAAAAATGGCTTCAAATAGACAGAAGGCAGGCTTAGCTATCAGAAAAATCATTCCCTGCAAGGGTGGTGACACCCTGGCACAGAGAAGCTGTGGCTGCCCCATCCCTGAAGCGTTCAAAGCCAGGCTGGACAGGGCTTGGATCAATCTGATCTAGAGGAAGGTGTTCCTGCTCATGGCAGAGGGCTGGAAATGGATGATCTTTGAGGTCCCTTCCAACACAAACCACTCCAAGATTCTGTGATTTGATGCCCTTAAAAGCAGCATGAAGAGGGCAAGCAAGTGCTCTATATTTACTATCACAGTAGTTTGTCAATGGGCCAAGACAGGAATCCAAACACCTACAAACATTATGTTGACAGTTCAAATAAAGTCATTCACAAACAAAATCTCAACACAATTTTTAAGATGAACTGAATATTCTTTAAGACACAGGCTCTCATTTAAAGACCCTGAGTTACTGACACTGTAGGCTACACCTCTCCCACTCTCTCCCATGTATGTTTAATGATTAAACTCAATTTATTTGTATTTCACCAATGCTTCTAAAGTCAATTTACCCTTCACAGCACACTTTCCCCTTTTTAAAGCTTCAGTAGCTGGTCAGTCAGTTGAGCCTTCCTCTGACCTTCTAACTCACATTTATACCCAATACTACATTTTCCCTTCATACTTAACGAGAAGAAAACTTTCTAAAAAAACCTCTAAGAGGCCCTTAACCAAAAAACACTGCACACTGCTGGAAACAGAGTGACTTATGATGCAGCCTATGACTTGTGACAGCAAAGTAAAGCCTTTCCATCACTTTTAGTCCTCTCTCCAGACTGCTTACCTCGGAATTAAGAAGTAGGGGCAGGGAAAGCTGCAGGTGGATCCTCACACGTTGTTCTGCTTCAGCAGTTAGTTTTGGCTCACTCAGTGTTTTGTTCCTACCCACACCTGCACCAACTAACAGGCTACCTCTGGTTTAACTAAGGACTATATAAAAACAGGACTCACAGTACGAACACCACAGTGTTTTTCCCTACTCCCCAAAACCTCCCCCATGAAACTTCCAGTGGTCAAGTTCTACAGGACAATGAAAATGCCAGCATTCAGACACAAACGTGAACCCTCTGACTGATCTACCACTCTTCTCCATCCCCACAGCAGCACGCCCAGTGCAGGGAGAAAGGCAGGACTATGGTTAAAAGAAAACCCATGGAAGTGTTTATAGAAACACTTTATCAAACTTGGAAGGCAGGGATGATGTGACAAGGAGACTTTTTGAACTGTTTCCCTGAAGCACATGGCAGGAATATTTGGGATTACAGAACTCACATGCAAAGACCTGTCTATTCTGCACCTAAGAAGAGTGCCCACCTGATCCTATCAGGTATAAGGCATGGGTTTTAATACTACACCATTTCTGTCATAACAAATTTAGTAGCATTCAAAATATCCCTTGCATTAGAATGTTAGAGCCCGTTAAAAGCAATTAAACATTTAACACATTAACATCTGCCCTATTTTTTACACATAAACTCAAAGATACAGCTGATGGAAGCTAAAGCTGTACTTTAGCTTTTTGGTTAAAATCAGGAGTGTGCTAGTGAAGCAAACTTCCCAAAACTCCCACTTATTACGCTTTCATTCACTTCACAACAAGAGTAGGCTCTTTCTTAGAGTAAACTGGAAAACACACTCCAGAAGTTCCCAGGAATTTCAAATACTAAGGGATTTAGCTTCTTTTTTTTTTTTTTTTTTTTTTTTTTCAGATTTACTAAGCCAGGTCAAAGGGAGCCCTTCTGAAAAACAGAGTGGCTATTCAGTTTTCAGTGACAACTGTTTCCCTCTGCAAATCTGCCCATTTTGGGCCTCACTGCTTGCTAAGGTACACACAGGCTTACTCACTTGAGTTAGGGCATCCAAGAGTAATTATGCTATTTAAGTCATCTTTAAAGTTAAACTCATATTACAAATCGTATTTCGTGGTCTACCTTAGATGGTTTAATTCAGACTCATCATGCTGACAGGAATACAGCCCTTCCTTTTCTTGCTGTGTGGGGTAATACTTGAGATTAAAGGACTGACTCTATAGGCTACAGCATTGTGAATGCCGCATCACCTTCATTTACAGCGCTTCTGGATTGCAATTATTCCATTACTGCAGCCAGATATTTCTCACACACAGAAACTGCTTTCCTCAAGTGCCTCAAATGAACGCGTTTGCCAAAATTTACTCCACACACGGTTGCCTTTAGAACACTTTTTCTCTCTTTTTTTTTAGTTCAATAAGGATTGGGAATACCCCGTTGCAGACGATTTTGGGATTACCGTCAGGCTAAAACGGGTAACTATTCTTTGGCCATTACTATCTTTTCCCCAAGCCCCCAAAACGCGCCAAGGACCTCACAGAGCACGGGACAGGGTTTGTATTTCGTTGTTTACAGCCTGAAGCAGACCTTCCCCCAAAGGGAAGCCCACAGCGGCGGCCCGGCAGTGTGGTTCCCAGCGGGGCTCAGCCGGGCCTCTCCGGTGCCGGAGAGCCACGCCAGCGGCGGCGGGGACAAGGGCACGGAGCGCCCTCAGGAGAACGGGGGCGAACACCCACAGTGAGGCGCTGCCCCGGGAAAGCCGCCGCCACCGCCCCGGCGGCCCCGACCCCGCGAGGCCGCCTCACGGAGCGCGTGTGGCGCGGGGAGAAAAGGCCGCGCCGCTGACACCGCCCATGTGGAGGCGCCGCGACCCCCGCCTCACCGCGCCCCGCGCCCGAAAGGCGCTCCCTCCGCCAACCCACCGCGCACCGCGCACGCTCCCGCCGGCCCGGCTTTACCTCGGTGCCCGCCGCCGCGGGGCGGAGGGGAGGGCAGCGCCGCCGCTCCTCAGCGCGTCCCCGCGGGCCGCGTCCCCTCGGGCCCCGCCGCTCCGGCTGCGGCTGCGGCCCGACTGCGGCGCGCGCCGTCAGGTGACTGCCCGCCGCGCCGCCCGCCCCCCCGCGCGCGCCCCGCGCACACGCCCCGCGCGCCCATTGGACCGCGCGGCCGCCCACAGCCGCCGCGGGCTGCGCATGCGCGTCTCTGCCGGCGGGCGGGGAGGCTGAGGCGTGCGGGCCCCGGGCCGGCCTTCGTCTGCCGTGCCTTGGTCTGCCGTGCCTTGGTCTGCCTTCCTGTGCCCTGCCTTCCCGTATCCTGCCTTCCCCTGCCGTGCCTGCCCCTGCCCGGCCTTCGTCTGCCTTCCCGTGCCCGGCCTGCCGCTGCCCGGCCTTCCTGTATCCTGCCTTCCCCTGCCTTCGTCTGCCTGCCCCTGCCCTGCCCTCCTCTGCCCTCTCTTCGTTTGCCGTGCCTTCCTCTGCCCTCCCTGCCCCTGCCTCCTTCCCTCTCTCCTTCCCCTCTCTTTCTTCTCTCTTCCTTCTCTCTCCCTTCTCTCTCCCTTCTCTCTCCCTTCTCTCTCCCTTCTCTCTCCCTTCTCTCTCCCTTCTCTCTCCCTTCTCTCTCCCTTCTCTCTCCCTTCTCTCTCCCTTCTCTCTCCCTTCTCTCTCCCTTCTCTGGCCCTCTTCTCTCTCTCTCCCTTTCCCTCTCCCCCTTTCTCTCTCTCTCTCTCCCCCTTTCTCTCTCTCTCCCTTTCTTTCTCTCCCTTTCTCTCTCTCCCCCTTTCTCTCTCCCTCTCTCTCCCCCTTTCTCTCTCTCCCGTCCCAAACCCCTGGTACCTGTCTGTCCCAAGGCAGCAGTGAAGGCCTCCGACGCTCGGAATCAATCGTTAATGAGGGCAGATGATACGCTGCCAAGAGCAGTGACGGGAATTTCGTTGTTGAGATGTTTTAATCCGGTCTAACGATTAAACGTGCCTTTGAATGATTGGGTTTATGTCTCGTGGAGTGACACGCTGTTTTACTCCGTATTTAAGGGTCACATCACTTTCTTCAGCTGTTTTTACAGTAGGCTTTCAGTTTTGGTAGGGACTAAATCGATTTTCATTCCACATCTGTTGGCTCATGGCCTTTCACCTTTTAAAAAGGTAGAATTTAATTATTTCTATTTATGAATCAGTCAACGTATTTGCCAGTACAAAGAGCTGTGTTCAAAATAACCTCAGCGATTGGTTGGAATTTACATTTAAGAGCAGCTATTAGCTAATGATATCCAAAAAGCAGCATTTGGCTTGAGATTTGTGTACCAACAATACTTTAGGTATCCTGAATCAAAGCTTCTATGCCTGCTTTTTGTGTTTTTTATGACTTCTAATTGTAATGCTCTTACACATGTTGGGAAATTCCTAATTCCCTGGTACTCACACATAAAGACAAGTGTTTAGATGGCAAATACTGAGTTGCAGAAGTGTGAGATAATTACAGTGTTTAAGCATAAAATTTAAAATACCTAATACTAGACTGAAAATTGGGGGTTTTCGGATTTTTTTTTTCAGTCTTCCAGAAAGATTTTTGTGGGGAAGAGAGGAAAACAGAAGAGAGAAGAAACAAATCAAAACAAAAGGAGCTCTTACTTTGGTCGAAAGATTGACTACAAAATCCTGGTCCACATCCAGCAAGAAGGGATCTTCATCTCCTGTTCTGGATCTCGGGGATGATGCAATTCTTACTTCCCACACAATAGGGAGTGAAGTTACAGTGTAATAGCTTGGTTTTCATTCATAGTCAGACTGAAGAACTGCATCAGTACTTTCTGCAATGAAATGAGACACAACTAGAAGAGGAAAAATTAAAAAAAAAAAAAAAACAAACACCTAGTCCTTTTTTTTTTTTTCCTAAAAAGGAGAAGTAAAACCAATAAAAAGGAGATCTGGGAATCTAAGCTGAAAATCAAGGACATGCATCTCCTGCAGCTGAATCATAAATGTTTTAAGCATTTAAAACAATATAAAAGCTTAGGTGATAAATGCTCACAAAGTTAGCGTGCATGATAACAAGTAATAACAATATCATCAGAAGAAAACAAGGGAAAATGTCCCTTTGTTTTGGAAATAGATTTATTTTCCTGATACATTGGTGTCATTAATGGGACTCTAAGTCCCATTCTGTCAAATACTGTTTATTCCTTATGAAGCCTGGCTGTAGCTGTCTCTGTGTTTATTGTCTCTGTGTTCTCTTCTGCCCTTGTTCCCTCTTTTTAACCTTTTTATACTGAAGCTGGTTTCTTACCATAGAAACTTAACTAATAAATTCCCCAGAGGTAAATTGTGGCGTATCCCCAGGCTAAAGGTGAGATTATTCTCACTTATCTTTAGCCATCTAAAATTTAACTGCCTCTAAAATTTAAGCTACTCATCTAGTGTCCTGTGTAGCTGACAGAACTCGATAGGCATCTCCATGGGGTAATTGTTCCCTTTCTGTGGCTGAGGCAGGTGGGATGAAACTCCTTTTGGAGATGTCTGTTCCACACTTTTGTGGTGGGGATGTGTGTAACTGGGTTAGGCTACAGACAAAACTCCCAGATTACACCCAAGGCCACAGGAGTTCTGCAGGATGGAGCCATCAGAATCCTTCACAGCAAAAGTGCTGGGGAGTCATTAGGAAAAATTGATGTGAAAGCCCATCTTTCTAATTTCACAGGGCAGAGGCTGATGACCCTGTTGCACACATGACCCCATCAAATGTGACTTCTGTAGGTGTCATATAGAATTGTCCATTTTACATTCCAGTAAATGAAAGCCAAACCACTCCCTCTTGTGAACTTGCAAACACAAAAGCTGTTTTTTAATCTACATTTAGATAACGTTTTCTAACTGTAAATTGAGCTATCAAGGAGCTGCTGTGGTATGTGTGTAAGTGATTGAAACCTCAGGGCTGTGTCAATATGTATGAGCTGAAAAACTGACCCTTGTTTTTAAATGTTTTTTTGAAGCCTTTGAATACATTACTTTAGAATTTATTTCCTTACTGTCTTCTGCTGTATGTGTGTGTTACTGTTTTAATCCTTGGGAACACACATGCTTATTTTTTGTGGTTTCTGGCTTACAAAAGTCTTTTGTTCGTCCTGGGAAAGCATGGTGTTAATCGTGGGAAAATATTTTTACATTCCCTCTTTACAAAAACTGAGAAAAAATTGCTTTCTGTCTAGAAGTAAATCCTATTCGAGTAAATCACCTTTTAAAATGCAATTTTAGGAGTGATTCTCTTAAACCCACAGCTAATATGGTCCAGATTCACGTCAACTCTTCTTAAAATGGAAACTGGTGACTTGGTTAAATCTGGTTTGTTTCCTTTCTTTTCTCCCCCTTTGGATATCGTTTTTGAAACCATCATCCTTAAATTAATCAGTAACGTTTCAATGGGGAAAAAAAAGGGACTTCTTTTCTTGAATAAAATGAGAGTTATTTTTGATTCAGTGAGAAGGGATATTAACCATGTGCAAACAATGGCAAAAAGATGGGAAACGAATTTAAAAGGGTCAATGTGCAGAAAATCAGAGTTCTGCTTAGATAGGCTGGGGGAGCTGTATGAAAAGACCAAAGAATGAGAATTGAAGCAAGACAGCTAAAAAAGCCTCATAAGTGTACTTAACTTAAAAGAGGAAATTTTATTAATGAAAAATGGATTTGCCTTCCTGGAAGCTTGGAGCAAACACTGTCAATGGCTGTGATTTTGTCACACAGCAATGCCTGAGCTGACTGAGCAAAGCAGCAGCTCTTAGTTTCCTGCTAGATGCATATCCACACATGGACTGATGGAAACACCAGGAGTTTGGGAAGGTGGAGACAGACCTGGTGAAATACCTGATGCTTGGGGGACTGAGGATGTGCATTCACAGGACCACAGACTAAATGTTTAACAGACCCCACTGTTTCCATGTGCTGTCCCCCTGTGAAGGGGTCACGCTGGGGAAAAGAGTAATCTCTTCACAAAACCAACTGCTAGGGTGGGAAGAACCCATCTTTTTATAATACAAATTTATAATTTGTCTACTGAGAGTCTCCTGAAGTAGCAATTTGGGATGACCCCTCTGCATGTGCTTAGTTTCGGAGAACTAATTGCTTGCAGTACAATATTCCCAGACATATCTTGTTATTGATTTCACTCTGAACTGTTTTAACCCAGAGGTCTACTCCTTAGCACTTCATTATCTGAGTTATCTGGAGTACTGGTTGGCTGCTCATCTAGAAAAATTCTAACCCTCCCCATGCCAGGTTATAACCTGGGGAATGTTCAGTGTATCTGCAAAAATAGGTACCCTGAGATTTCTTAAATGACAAAAGCATTTGTGGGTGAGACGCTTGAAATGTTGAAACTTTGGACCTATTCCCTATGAACTGTAGTCATACCCCTGAGAGGAGAAGGATGTTGAGTCATAGTGAAGAAAGGAAAGAAAGAAAAATTGAATGCTTTTTCTATTGCAATCAACCCAAAGGTCAGCCTCAACCAAGACAGACAGATGAACAACAAAAACTCTGGTTAAATGACTCAAAAGATTAAGTTGTCAGCCACTGGACTGAAACAGTTCAAGTAGTCTGAAAGAAAGTATGGAAATAAAGCATATTTTCTTTTTGAGTCTAATGCCTGAAGAAAGATTGGTTTTAACATTTATTGGTAGAAAGCTTCTGAATGACTTATACTTAGGCTGTCTGAAGGCTACTGTGAATATGTAAGTGAAATTGCATTTGCTTTCAGAGGTGTCTGACAGGGACATAAAGCCACATATCTTTAGCAGCATGATGTATCACAATTTTTTTAAGTACCTTATGAAGCTACTTTTTTGCTTAATAAATTCTTCTTTATGATTCCCTCACCTTGCTTTCACTATACAGAATGATTGCAAAAATGAATGATGCATTTGATGACCTGGCAAGGGCTGGAAAGCATACCAAAAGTAGGAAAGCATTCAAACACTTGGCTAAGTTTTCATTTCACAGCATAAGGCTCTTATTGTAACCTGCTATTCATGTATTGATCATGCAATGACTTGCCAGGAAAATAGTTTGACTGTTTGACGTAGTCACTCTCTTGTTACAGCTTTCAGAAAAGGTGATTTATTATCCTGAGGTTGAACATTTCCTCATTTGTCATAACAGAGGAAAAGTTGATTCAGTATCTACTTCTGTCTAGAGCTGCACATTAAAATGCCCCACAACAGAGGCTGATCATTTTCTGGGACTCTGGGCTGAATTTCAGTTGAGAAACCAGGGGGATTGGTGGTTTGTTTGTCACTGTGGTGATCCAGCAAGAGGAGGGAGCCAACCTTCACCCATCTGCTGTGTCTATGTGGATTGCCTCCTGTTCTCAGGACTGACCAGTCAGCTCATCATAGGTCTGGGTGTGACTGCAAGTCATGATGAATCATGGTTTAAGTGCACAACTCTACTGAAGGGAAAATGAGGCAAATTTTAACTCTACTTTTGATTTTATCTCCAGGTTACTTCGGTGAAAGTCACCAAAACTGCTACACAGCAAAAAAGTAACCTAGTGCAAATCAAACACAGAAGATATTGCCAGCAACATGAAAATTATAAACAAAATTTAAAACAAAACAAAACAAAAAACAGAGAGAGAAAGAGATACAAACCTGTAATTCTCTGTACTGGCTCTGATAGCTTCTCAAAACCAGATCACTGGATGATGCACAAACTAGTGGTTGGTGCTTGTCAGACGATGAAAGTTGCTGAAAAGAGCAAGCTGACAATTGGAAAGTGCACTTGCAAATCTGGAGCTTGTTATAGAGCTGATGGAACTGATTATACAGTGTTGTTTCCTGATAACTTGGTTCTTAGCTAATTTTTTGTCTAATAGCTTAGCACGCAATAATCAGTGAATTTCCTGCTGTCCATACTTTTCTTCTCCTTCCTTTGCACAGTTCAGGATCCACACCTTTGGAGTCTGGTTGTACCAGGGCTGGAGGAGACTCACAATCTTTTTTTAGAAGCCTTTTGGAGTTGGGTTTCTCCCAGTGCAAGTACAGGCTTCTTGAACCCAATGTCAAAGCTTTACTCAGGAACACGCTTTCTCTTCTCCTTTCCCTTCACAGAATCACAGCACGGCTGAGGTTTTGAGGTTGGACATCTGGTCCACACTCCCTGCTCAGGCAGGGCTATACAGGATTCAGGACCAAGCCCAAGACACCCTTTGATATCTCCAGGGTTGGGGACTCCATGCCTCCGTGAGTGAACTGTGCCAGTGCTGGGTCACCCTTACAGAGAAAAGGGATTCCCTGATGTTCACATGGAGCCTCTTGTTTTCCAGTTTGTGCCAGTTGCCTGTCACTGCATGCCACTGAGAAGAGCCCATGTCCATCATCTTTATACCACCCTTCTGGTGTTTTATCTGCTAAGATCCTCCCTCAGCTGTTGTTTAACAGGGATGAAGTACTAAAGGAAGGCTAATATAGGCCAAGATGCCTAGTGAAAGACAGATTTACTCAGCAGAAATGCCTGGTGCTCTTCATGCACGATTCAAATAATTTTGAGGCTTTTTTTTTTTTTTTTTTTAAACCTGTAAATATCACTCTTAATGGCAGTGCAGATCTTGAGTGTTGTTGGAGCCTGGGACCTTTTCAAAACAGTCTGCAAAAAACCACCTGAAATAGTCAATGAAGGCCTTTTAAATACATCCTGGATTGTGCAGCAGCCTACTGTTACAGTATGCCTTGAGGCTGGTTTGATATCCAAAATGGTCAAATGTCTGCTAGGCTGGAGTGCAGTGGTGAAAAGCAGCCTGTGAGCATATTGGTGATCGTTTCTTTGCAAATTTTGTATCTTTCCTGAAACTGGCCCCTATCTCTTGTTTGCAGAGCTCACATGGGGTTTGCAGTCCCTGGGAGAGACCAGCTTAGTTACATTTTGGCTTCTTTACCTCTCAGCAAGTATCTGAAGGTTGAGGAAAAGGAGGGAAGGCAGAGGAAGTGAAGGGCTGTCCCACTGCCAAAAGGCTGGGAGAGAATCCAGTTTTTGTGGGTCATTCTTTGCCCACTGACTTCCTGATAAAGAGACCTCCAAACTTGTATTTCCTGTAAGGTGATTACCGACTGTCGTTTCGCTTAGGAAATTGACTTTCTCTTAGTGATTCCTGTGCCACCGTGATTCTTTTCTCCAGTACAAAATCCTCCTCTTTTTATTTTATCTATCCAGCAAATTCCAGCTGAATTGACTCAAGGACTGCCCCACTAGGTAGCTGGTTGTAGAAAGTCTTTGTGTAAGACTGTTGTCTATGGGTGGGTGTACTCCCCAGGAAGGCAAGACCCTTACAGCCTTTCAAAGAGGATGTGACAATTTATAGGATCTGCAGAAAAGTCTTCTCTACCTGTTTATGCCAAGCACACTGCTACACTTGGAGCATCCAGAGGAAGTGCTTGACAGAACAGTCTGCTGCTGACTAACCTCTCAAAATGCCCTGGGGCAGTGATGTTCTCCAGAGTAGTTCTTCTACTTCTCCTTATGTCCCTCCATCTCAGAATGACTTGGAAAATTTGGGATTCTGGAGTTCAGGGAGAGTTTTGTAAGCCAGGGTCACCTTGTTTACACCTCTGCTTGCAGCCACGGCAGAGCACAGTAATGTTTGGAGCTGATAAGGTACAAGCCTTCAGCTCTGTGTGCTCCTTCACAGCCAGAGATGAATCAAAATTAGATGTTTTTCTCTGAACATGAATTTAATAAATTACATGCAGAAATTGCATGTAAATACACAGTAGTGACTCCTGCCTTATTAACAGAACATGAGGTGTGGATGACAGTGAACAATACAGGGGCATTTTTAAGTGTTTTTGAAATAAAATAACAAATATAACAGAAACATTTGGGAAGGCAAATCAACTGCCACTGCAGCCAGGAATGTAGACTTTGGGACTGGCACTTATAGCCTATGTAAGGAATGTTTATGCAAAATTATGCAACTCTAGGGTTGGGAGTTAAAAACTCCAAAGAGACAGTAAAATGGAGTTTAGTATGGGCTGAGTCCCTCTTCTGCTAAGACTAAGACATTTAACAGAGCACATCTACATAACCAAAAGAGTAGTCCCACTAAGATCTAAAAATTTATTCAAAACATACCCTGTTCTGTAGCATATTTGGAAATGTCAGAGAAGTGTTTCTCCATTGCTCTGATCTGTGCTATTATAATACCACTTGGCAGTTTCACTGGTGGCACAATGTGAGCTACCAAACTGAAAAGATACAGCGGAATGAGAAGGAAACTTCCAGACATTAATTTCAAAAAGCAAGGAGGAACAGATATTTGGTGTAAAACTAGTTTGGGGCAAATGCCCTTGTGTAATAATAATTAATTACCGATTTCACAATCTTTGGAAAATTACGTTTTTTTACAACTGTTCCATATATGAGGCTTCTAAACCTGTCTGTGAATATTCATTCAGATGAGCTGAAATCTGAAGTGATATATAGATAAAATACAGTTTGAGGTTCTACCCATTCTGTCTCTCATTGTCCCAGTTATTGCCTGTTTGACTGAGAGAGGTGATGTGTCATGTCACGAGGTATGTTGATTCGGATTAGTAGCTGTTCTTCCAACAAGAAACTTTTTAACTGTTTTTATGTTGCCAGCAGTTGTGTTTTTAAGGACATGATGACTAAGCTTCACATGTTTCTATTAGTATAAAGTTGGCTGTCACTGATATCAATACTTGCTCTTGCATAAAGTGAAAAATACTTTTGATAACCACTTAAAAATTTCTAGAAACTTCTCAAATGTACATTGCGGTATAGATTTGGGATTAAATGTTCTCAGTTGAACAGGGCAAAGGAAAACTTATTTCTGTCAGGACACGAACAGCCTGCTTGGGTTTTTTTGTTATTTGCCAATCGCAGTGGAAATGATGCAGCAGAAAAAACTGCTGAAGAGTCAGTTGTATTTTCTAGGTACTTTCTGGTTCTGAAATAACACTATCGATTATCACAAGTGGTGCAGTTGTTTGAATTCAGCTGCTGCCGAGTTTTTACGCTGCTGATGCTGGTGAGAATAGAGAAATGAACATTAGAAGCAGCTTCTTAACTCATATCTTGTTATTTTCAATATTAGATATAAAATTATATTTAAATTCAATGTTATATTATTCTCATGACATTTCTTAAATTACAATATATCTTAAGAGTGGTGTAAAGAATAATGTGGTTTGGAGAGCTGCTGCTGCTGCAGAAAGCTGTGATTACCAGTATAGGTAAAGGTCATGAGTTAATGTGCAAGGCGACACAATGCCACTGGTACTATAAATCCCCTGATGAATGATAATAAAGAATACATTCCTCTCAATCAAGAAAGACAGCATCTTCACCAGATAAAGCCTGTGGTGGAGGTCTCTGACAAAGAAAAGCATGATCATAGAATCACAGAATCACAGAATATCCTCAGTTGGAAGGGACCCAAAAGGATTTTGAAGTCCAGCTCCTGACTCTGCACAGGGCAGCCCCAGGAATCCCATCCTGTGCCTGAGAGTGTTGTCCAAATGCCCCTTGAGCTCTGGCAGGCTTGGCAATATGACCACTTCCCTGGGGAGCCTGTTCTTCAAGGCTCTTAGTCTCAACCTGAAAGCAGGTGCCCCCCAGGAAGGCAGAGCACACCCACACCCCAGGAACTTTCCTGGGGTTTGCAGAGCTCTGCCCTGGAGGGACCTGCTGTGCTCAGTGTCCTTCCTTGCCAGGGTCACTGTGTGAGCTGGGGTCTGGGGACCACCTTCACTTCCACCCTAAGGTTAGGCAGCTCCTCTAGCTAAATAATTAGCAAAGACATCAGCAAAATCTCGTGTTGCAACATGAAAGAGCTTACGTTTTATTTGCAAGTATTGCTCTTCAGTGATTCTTCTGGGGAGCTAATAGTAAAATATTAACTTGACTGAAAGGGGAGGGAGGCAGCTTCATAATGGCTGGTGTGTTTGGAGCACTGCATTTGATAAGGCAGTTCAAACACCAGCCCTGAGCTGCTGACAGAGAAGCACAACTGCAAATACTGCTCTGTGGGAGGAGTTTGGAAATATGCCTCGGTATCTCTAGGTACACAAATACACCTGGTTTTCTAAAACTGACCTCCAGTTACATCCAAAATGCAAAACTAAGTGATATGTTCCTTGTTTCTCCCCCTGCACACAGGTCGATTTGCTCCATCCTTCTCTGTTTGACTTGAGCATCTTCTCAGTGCCCCTGGCTGTGCACACCCAGAGCAGCCACAGCCCAGGAAAGCTGTTGCCTTAAGTGCAGTGCTCGAGTTTTGAGGTGCAGGAGTGGCATTTCCAACGTCCTCAGTCTGTGAGCACAGGTGAAGCCCAGCCTCTGACAAAATGCATCCCTAAAATGCATCCCTTCGCCTTCCCACTGGGGTACCTCGTTGGAATCAGAGAGGACTTGGCCCCTCACCTCAGAGCTGTGCATTATATTCCAAAAACAGAAGTATGAAATTTAGGTGGAGAGCTCCAGTACCCAAACAGTAGGGTTTCATTTTTTGTTTGCTCTCCCCCCACTCACAAAACTTTGCAGAAGTTGCAGGGAAAGGACCCATTTCCAACATGACAGAATCAGAGTTCATCCTCTCTGCCTGTGTCCTCTGACTCCCTCAGCCTATTTTCTGGTGGTGGGGACACTGTCTTTGAAGCTGACAAGACTTTCCATACATTCCTCTTTCCATACATTCCAGAGCATTCTTTGAATTATTTTGGTAAAAATTACTAAAAAGCCACAAAACCTAAAAAAGCTGCCATCACCAGTTTTCCTTAGTTCTTCTCATCTCCTTCTGGTCATTAGTTCTACAGATATTAATTAACCTGTTTATGATGATCAAACACTGCTCTTCTGCACACATCACCTGTGCATTATTTTAAGCTTGGAATTCATGAGTTATAAAAAACAGGGAGCAGGCCATTAAAAAAGTGATAATTAGCTTGAATTAAACTGAGCTTTTTCAGATACTGTCCAAGTTTCAAACAGCAAAATACAACATATTGTCAACTGCCTCTCCCTACCCTGAAAAATGTGAGATGGAAATATGCTTATACTAGGGAGAAAGCCTGTTGCTAAAAAAAAAAAAAAAAAAAAGGGATTTCAAAAGAGCATGGAGGAAAAATAAGTCAATGAGTCCATAAGAGGTTGGAGAGCAGAGTAATTATAAAACAAGTAGCTAATTGCAGTAGACTCTTACAATCAGGGAAAAGCTGCCCATTAAGAAAGTTAATAGGCTGTTAAAATATTAAGACAGCTGTGTTGCTACCAATAAATCCTTTTTTTCTTTTAATAAAGCATTGGTGTGGGTATTTTAAGTTAATTTTTCTATAAAAAGAGCCATCTGACAGAAGGTTAGAGCATTTCTAATGCAAAACACAGTGAAATGGTTCAATTCAGAAAGGGAAATGAGAAACAAAAATTCTAGCCAAGAACAGGTAACAGAAAAGGGAAGGGGAAAGGGAAAGGGAAAGGAAGGGGAAGGGGAAAAGGGAAAAGAAGGCAAAGCTTTGGTTTTGATTAGTACTTGATTGGTGATTCTGATGAGCAAATCAGAAAACTAGCAACAGGTTCAAGTCAAATTTAAAGGCAGTCTTCTTCCTTCACAGGTCTAGATACTGGATTATTTTGTGGTTGATCTTGATATAGTCTTTCTCTACAACTTGCAAAGACCAAAGGAATGGCATTAACAGCATGAGAGAATCAAACTGTAAGATGAAATCACAGGAAAAATTGTCTGTGGCCACATGTGCCTGTGTGAAGTGTGCATTTGTGTGTGAGGAGAGAGATCTGTGCTCTGAATTGTTGCCAGTGCATCCAAGTTCTTGGGTTACAAGTAAATTAAATTCAGCTGGGGAATATTTTAGCTCTATGTCTTTACTTACCACATTCAAAATGGAATTTTCATTTGCTTATCACACATTCAGATTCAAGTAGCAATTCATGTGGAGAGCAGAGGGCCCAGCTTTAACTCGAGCACTCCTCCTCTGCCCAGTTCCTGCATCAAAAGCAGAAGATACTTTCTCCAACAAAAGGGTGCCACAACCACAACAGTGGGAAACATTTTATTTCTCTGTCTCACCTTTGAAGCAGCTGAGATCTCCTCTTGCTGGAAGAACAGGGAGAGGTATATGAAGAGAGAGGAAAGGAGGAATGAGGCCTATCTGACAGACACCCTTGCATTTTTGTCCTAGTCCAGTATTTCTGCTACAGTTTTCCCAAAAAAACCCAACCAACAAAAAAAAACCCAAAACAAAACATCAAAAAAACAAAAACAAAGCAAGAGGGGTATTTCTAAAATTTTTAGTAGGATTATGCTGTTAGTGAGCCAGTTAAGAGCTATTTCCAAATGTATTTTATAGTGCTTTGTAAATGCTTAACCTTTCTCCTGTGTTTGCTTGCTTTTTTTCTTTTTTAAAGTCACATAGTTTCATTAAACGACCCTACAGAGTCACTTCAGATGAGTTGGCACGGCTGCAGTTATTTGAGTGGGAACAAATGTGCTTACCAGGAATGACAAAGACACTGTTTTGTTCACCAATTCTGCATTACAAGCATCTGGCCTTTGTGGCAGCTGCAAATGGCTCTAGACCAGCTCATGGTGCTGCAGCAGGATGGTTTTGTGTGCACCTCACCACACAAAGGTCCTCTCTGCTGATAGATGCTGTGAAAATCTTTTTAGCCCCCTGACAGACAGCTCAATGGAAAGGCCCCAGTTGCAGTGCAGTGTTTGAAAACTCCAAGCATGTAATTAAATTCCAATGAACCCCAAACCAGTCAAGGCTCAAGCTGAGGCACTGGTGTCTCTGGCCTCAGGCCAGCAAAACACTTCAGTGCATGAATAAACTTACTTTGAATAGTCCTATTGGCAAATCAGTGGGAACTATTCATTGCTTCAAGTTGGGTATGTGTTCAAGAGATTTGTTTGATGTGCCCCATGGTAAGTGCTGTTTGGTTTACCATGTGCTGCCTTCATGGCACTGCTCATTTCTTACCAGGAAGTCTTGCTCCTTTAGACTTGGACACCTTCATTTCTAAAGCAGTGTTAAGCACTTTGAAATGCCACTTTCTCATTCAGGGATGATTTCCTTTTGGGCAGCAATGGAGCAGTAGATTACTCTGGCAATCAAACTGAGCTGAAGTTCCCTTGAACAGAATATACAGGATTAGAAGAATATCATAAAGATATGAAAACACTGCAGATATAGTCATACCCAGGAGATACAAAGATCTCAAAGGCTGCCAGTAAAAATGGTGACATCGGTAAAATTCTCCTTATCTTTTGCCTTCATGTCTCACCTTTAAATACAGCATAACTAGAATTTTATCTCTTACTATGTTTCAGCCAAATGACAAAACATAGATCTCTTTTTATTAATTGAAGGTGAATTCTGAAGCAGCTAAAGTAGAAGACCAAACTTAGTAGCATGCTTTTTCTGCTCTTTTTCCTTTCAGCGTGTTCTAGGAACCCAAACTTTCCAGAAACAAGTTTGTTCAAACAGACTGTGGGATGTGCAAGAGGCACAAAATTCATTACTGGTAAAGCAGTCCTAATATTCCAGCACAACCACTTTGGGCTGTTGAAACTCAGGCTGTGGTTGGAACCTTGCCCATGCATTAGGACACTGTCCTGAAGCCTGACACTTCCCCTATTCAGATCACTTAACCTAAACACAAAGAGAAAAATAGGGAGAGAACACTTGTGCTTTCTTTTAGAAATGGGTCACTCATTAATACCAGGGTGTACGAGATTTAAGGCATATTAAAATTTACCACCAAAAAAGAGGCACGTTTTTCAGTTGTTCTGCACTGTGTTATTTAAAATGTATTTGACTTAGTAATTGTACCATTCAATAAGCACTGCAAAGGGCCTGCAGTCAGTCAGTACTGTCTAAAGCCATACAGGCCAGATTTCTAGGCATATAAATCCAGCTGAGCTCCAAAAGTAGTTTGAAAAAAACAGATTTTATTATACGATTGATAGAATAATAGAATGATAGAATGGTTTGGGTTGGAAGGGACCTTAAAGATCAGCAAGTTCCATTTCCCTTGCCACGGGCAGGGACACCTTCCACTAGATCTGGTTTCTCCTAGCTCTGTCTAACCTTTCCTTGAACATTTCCAGGGATAGGGCAGCCACAACTTCCCTGGACTACTTGTGCCAGCCTCACAAGGAAGAATTTTTTCCAAATATCTAATCTAAACCTACCCTCTTTCCATTTCAGTAATCTTTTTTTTTTTATTATTATTTTTTAAATTATGAGCTCTCTCAGCTTTTGTAGGATGCCAGAACTCATTTAACTTGGGTGCTTCTGTTAAGTTCTGGTCAGTTAGGTGCTGTTGAAAACTACACCTAGCTACACTCTGTTGAAGTATTTCTAGTATCTTAAAAATATTGGATATCACTCTTTGGGTAGTTTCAGATGTGATCAGATTGTGATAAATTTGCACACTGACTTTTACCTAGTTATATACAATTATTTGCTATAAACAAATTAATAAAACTCCACTGGGACAAACATAATTTTATGTTTTCTTATGTATATCTGCTTTGTAATAATAATGTCCTATTACCCACCAGAGGGAGCTCAGTCAAATGTAAGGGCCTGTTCCACCAAAGTAAATTAGTGAGAGCTATTTGAAGGGGTATAAATAGATTTAAGGACAATTTTAGCAGTTAGTGCATAGCTGGATGTAATTTATATTAGCTAGGAACTGTAATGTGGGTGGTTTGGAGTTTTTTGCTTGAAAGAATACTCCTTTTTTAAAATTATTTCAAAAAGAAGTGTTTGCATTCTTGGCAGAGATAATTTCTTCAGGAAGTACTTCTTATATTTGAAACAGTATTTTATTTCATAGCCATGGAGGGAACACTCTGAATAAGTCAGAATTTAGAACAGCATTCATAGGATTATGTCTGAATGTGCCTCTGTCTTCCATGAATGTTAGCATTTGTATTTTTTGTACTGACATCTAATCAGTAAACACGTATACTGATGTATTTGCAGACCAGGAACACAAAAAGGTCTGACCACAAGACAGTCAAGGTTCTTAGCAGGTAATGTTAAATGATTTGCTTCTGATTGCTTTAAAAAGTTCGGAGTGGTTGACTTATTTCAGCTGTCCACACAGAGCAGGGGGATGTGAGAGTCAAAGGTCCAAGTTGGGGGGACCACTGATGAAATGGTTGTGGAGAAATCTGTGGCCACAAGGCAACCTGGGCTGTGCACTGAGGTTTGTCATGCACTTGTAAGAAAGTTACAAGACAGAGGTGAAAGTTTTTCAATCACAGAACGTCAAACTGCTCCTATTCCTTCAAGTGGGAAACTGGGGATCTAGTTCATAAAAGTGCCAAACTCTACTTGTGCATTGAAAGCAGCAAAAGACCATTAGTGGAGCTGCAGTTATTTCAGTACTGAAGTGCTCTGGCTTCAGTGCAGTTTTTACTCTAGTCTATTTATCAAGATTTTATTTATCTTTAATGCAAATGCAGCAGTTGGCATAGAATTGGGCTCAATAACCCTTATGGCACCCTCCCAACTCAAGATTTTCTATGACTCCATGATTAGCAGAATAGTCATATCCTGGTACTGGTTATTCCTCTTTCTGTAGGACCATCTGCAATGCTCTGACATCTGTATCACATCATAACTTTTAATTCTAGACAGAGCTGACAAAAACATAACCTTAATGAAGTCAATATTCCAGTATAAAACTTTAGTGTAAACTAGGCTCAGAAAAGTGTTGGGACACATCCAAACAAAAGGTTCTTAATGTTGAGCTAAGGACAACAGCCAACACATTCTATTGGTGCAAACCAGAAGCAGCCAGAAAGCAAGCTGTTAAGGCAAGAGCTCACTCACCAGTTCCTCTTCCTAGCTGTACCTACTTCCTTTCTTTCACTTACAGTTCTCAAATCATTTAACTCATTCTAAGCACCCAAAGCACAGTTTGGCATCTGGCTGCACATTTATTACATCAGCACACACATCCTCGTTTCGTTTCCCTAATTCCTGTATTAAAATTTAGTATAAGATTCAGACAAATAACTAAATCCACAGACCACCTACTCTCGTATTTTTTAACCAGCTCAAGGAAACCAAGCATCTCTGACAGCAGGCACCTGCAGGCTGCTAGAATTCCTTGCTGCCACACACCAGCACCGAACCACAAAACTGCATTCTTGGCATTTGGAAACCACCTGGAGCACATGGTGATCATCAGACCATGTCATAAGATGGTCAGACAACTGGATCTGAGCTCTAGGCTGATGCTGCTTACTCAGTGGGGATGGATTGTGGTCAGGGGGATTAAAGGAACTGAGGTTTAGAAGGGGGAACTGGTAGGTGGCGTGTAGAAAAGAGGAGTGACTCATCTGCTAAATCTTGTGTTTTTCACAGAATAAACCATGTAGTGGAGGAAGCCTGGGTTGAGGATAACAGTGATTTGTGAGTGGTTGTTATCTTTCATTCATATGTGTATGAGTAACACATGACATTACTTGTTAAGAGTGCTGAAAAACCCAGAGGTGACCGGCACTGTCCCAAGCAAGGTAGATTTTTCATCCTCATAAAATAATCTACTTTGAATTTAAAGTGTCAGCCTCACAGTTCTGGTGCACATCTGAAAGACCATCTTGATAACTCTCATGGCAAACCCAAGTGACTCAGTGAGGGAAATGGTGAGGTTTGAGGCTGCTCCTCCAACTCCTCTTTGCTCCCTTCCCTCCCTCCATAATGTGCACTGTGGTGCACTCATGTGTCTGGTTTTGCCCCAGGAACACCTCATATGCATGCCACACCATTCAGCCAGGAGGGAGAAGACCCTCAGAGCTGTGGGTGCACAGGGATGATTGTGGAAGTATGAGGATGGGAGAGAAAAGTCATGGCAGTGCCCAGGTTTTGTCAACTCTCCTCACAATCCTGCTGGACAGGGCCAGTGTTCATCCTGTTACATCACTGCCTGCACCAAACTTCCTTTCTCTGCAGCCCTTTTCTTCCACTATTGCACATCTTGTACCTCCCCACAGAAAGAGAGGCAAGGCTCCTCCAGACAAGTGTCCCCTGTTCCTTTTGACACTTCCACTTTGTGCATTGATCAAGAAAAGAATTTTAGGTAGGGGAAAAACACCAAGTGGCTTCATTATTATTACTGTGACTAGCTCATTTCTGGAAGGGGCCCTGGAGATGAAGCATTAAAGGGTGGCATGGCAGAGCTCCCCAAAACACAACCTCTCTGTCTTACCTGTCCCCACTGCTAACAGCATGTGATCCTCACAAAGGCCTAGGTGGCAATAAAGGCCTTTGACCTCTGGTGGAAAGTGGCACACTTCCAAAGATCATTAATTCACAAAACCAGACAGAATAGAGGTAATCCTGGAAAGGGAAATATTTTTTAGTGAACTCAAACTCACAGCTTTTCCAGACTTTCCAAGTGTCAAGTCACCCTTGGCTCTGGCTGTTTCAAGACTGCATGACTCATATCCTTGCTAACTGGAAGCCTTAAATTTGTTCAGCATTCTTTACAGTGGAAGGAAGTTAGTTAGCAATAACAGAAAATGGAAAGCACAGGTCTTGTTTTTATTTTAAACCCATGTACTTCACTGTGCCTTAAGTGTTTTGAAACAAATGCATTTACCATGGTAGTGGCATGCTTACTTTTGCTGACTTGAATAATCCAGATAACAGCAAGAAATACACTTTGTCTGTAATACAACTGCAGTTCTCACAGGTTGTTGTCACATGTTATAAAATCGAACCTTTTATTGGCACTTGATTTCAAAAACTGCTTTCAGTGTTCTTGGGTGAAAAACAATGTAAAACCATCTTTGAAATAATTGTATAAAACTTGTTTTTATAGTGTGATACATACATACAACAGGATCTAACATGTTGTATTCAACCACTTCAACCAGGACACAAACCATATCATCTACATGGAAAATGCAGAATCACTTATTTAAAAGCTTAATTTTGGCTATTTAGTCAGCAGAGCTCCACTGGATCTACAGAAAAACTCTATGAACGTGAAATGTGAAAATATTTCTCACTAATATGCTCTGGATAAACAAATCAAGAGATGGATAATAGATACAGCAGTTACTTCTCAGAAGGTTGTTCCAGCTACCTTTACTCTTTTCAACACCTGGAGGATTTTCTGCATTATGTTGATTATGATACATTTTAATTTAACTCGCCTATGAATATTTTTGGAAAATTCCATTTCCCTACTTTGCTGCCTTTGAATGCCACTTCCCCAAATACTTTTTCTTTTTAAAAATAGTTTTCAGGAGAATCTTTAATTTTTCTTCCTTGGTACTTCTATATCAGTTTTATTCATTTGTACTGTGATACAATTTGTCTGAATCTCTGCTCTCAGGCCCATGAGCATGCATACAGGCAAATATGTTCCCACAAGGCTGTTATTTTTTTACTTTCACCATAACTAAAAGCAAAAGGAAAATTTAATTCCACATAGCTACAGTCCAAGTTGAATATAAATCTCTGACTTAAAGTAGTTTGGGATGGTCAAAAATTTCATATTTATCCAGGCTGGTAGGCTGGACCACACCAAAAATTCAGTGTTTGCACATCTATAAAATATTTCTTGAATTCTTTTTTACTGCTCAGTACCTACAGGTTGGGAAAAACATACTCACAGACAATCAGCACTTGGATGATGGTCATAAATGAAGCTCAACTTTCTTTGTCCACCTGACTGTGGCTCTCCCTCAGGTTTTTTCTCCTGGCATATGGTCTGTAATTTTTCTGAAATCTAAAGCATAGTGACTGCATTTCAATAGAAAATTTCATGGTGAACACAGTTGTTTGTAAGTAAAATTCTGCTCTCTGATCCATTTGCAACCAAAGCCAGTCTGTCAATAAACTAATTTTATGTACTTACAGTGAATTCACTGAAATCAT
This sequence comes from Sylvia atricapilla, assembly GCF_009819655.1. Classification (NCBI taxonomy): domain Eukaryota; kingdom Metazoa; phylum Chordata; class Aves; order Passeriformes; family Sylviidae; genus Sylvia; species Sylvia atricapilla. The sequence goes on from NC_089141.1 coordinate 1,169,137, forward strand.
CCAACTGGATGATGTTTTCAAGACTAGATGGAAAAACCTTCGACTAAAATGACAAACTATTTTAAAACGAGACTCCTGTTCAAAACACATAAACACAGGCAAAAGAAGTACATCCTAGTTTCTGTGGTGTTCTGTGCTCAAAGTGAAGTTCTGATTTCTCCCCAAGTCGTGTTTCCCATCAGTGCAAAATTCAAACAAGGCTTTTCCAGCACTTCCAGGCCCGATATCCCAAGTGCTTTTTATTAAATATGCTTTTTTTTTTTTTTTTTCCTCTTCAACTTCCACAAGGTACAGTAAAAATTAGATTCTCAGATAGTAAGGGCAGAGAAATAAACACAGTGTTACAGTGCTCAGGGAGCATCCCGGCAGGATCCATGCCTCAAGAGTGGTGATTTCCCGGGTACAGCAGGAAGCAGTTGGGATGCTGAGGCTGCCCTGCAGCTCAGGAGGAGAAGTGCAAACGAGGTTCTTCTCTCCTGCCACCTCTTGATGCTCTCCTGCTGCAGTGCCTGGTGCCTGGAGTAACACAGAGCCAGTTTGCACTCCTGTGCTGCGGGGAATACTGTAGGCAAATTAGCACACAAAAATTACAGGCAGCTTGTAATTTATTTTTTTTTTGTCCCCTTTGCTGCCAGGAATCATTCTGATTAACATGGAATTCCATTTTCCTGATAGATTAATGATAATAATCAAAGCTAAAGTCCTGGTGCAAAGTTTAAGTTCATTGTTTTCCACTACTAAGACACATTTCAGTACTAATAACGCATTAAGTTGATTTCCAAGCCCATGAAGATGTAACAAGCTGCATCTGTCAAGCAGAGTTTAAAATACAAGATGATTTGAGAACATTCTGAACATAAAAGGGCTTTTCTACACCTGCTTTTAATGAAAAAACTGCTGTATGAATAGAAATGGAAGTATAACGACGATTTTTAAGTGGATCTAAGAAAAAGAGGGATAAATAGAGCAAGTAAAACTGACATTTTACTTCCAGTTATTTGTGTATCACAGAACTCCCATCCTTACTTACAGCCACTTAGGTTTCAAAATAGACCAGAAAATAAGAACAAAAGATCCTCACAATAATTTTACTGACATAGTCATAGTTGAAACTATGATGAAACCGTGATTCATACATGAATTTTTCATTTCTTGCATGCCAAAAAGTACAACAAGAAGATACTCAAGTAATCTTTACACTTGAAGGAAAGTTTGATCTCATCTGTTTCCTTATAATTTTATATCTTGCAAATTAGCACTGACAGTGCACTTGTTTGATAAAAAAAGATTTTGTTACTTCAACTTTTAATGCACAATTTTTCAGATTTCATACAACAGTGTGAAGTTGACACGAAGTATAGTTTTTACTAGTGAGGAGATCTGCTTCAAGATAACTTCCAAGCACTTTAGGCATGAGGAAAATAATTTAAAAAGTATTCACCAAACTAAAATTAACATACATGTATTCCATATATTAAGATTGTCCCTGCCGTATGCCTATGATCCAAATTTCAACACAGAGACTATTTATATCATTTTCTAGTGTGTCCATATCTTCTTAAATTGGAAGAAACATGTTTAGAAAAGAAATCTGATCCACTAGAACATATAATGGGGATAGATTAACTTCAATTACCTTACTTGAAATAAAACATCCATTATATAATGGATGAAATATCCATTCTATCAAGCTACTGGGTGGCAAGCATTAAAATCAAACATAGACTTCTACATACTCTGTAGTACTCTGGAGTAAAGTGTCATCTTAAACAGATCTTTATTTTAAAATCTTTTTTCCAGCACAGGAAACCAATCCTGTATGAACTGCCTGACATGAGCTAGGTGGGAGTTATGAAGAGCCCTGTCTTTTTTGGTACTGTATCCTGAGCTTTTCCAGCTGCTCCACGCACTGCGTCTGCGCCAGCTTCAGCGTTCGGTTCTCCTCTGTCAGCTCTGCATACTCCTTAGCCAGCTGAGCAGCATCCATGCTTTCTTTTTCCACTTGTTCCAGTCTAGCAATCAGCTCCTTTCTGAGGATTATGAAAAAAAAAAACAAACAACCAAATATTAAAAATGGCAGTAGGCAAAAATTTGTTGTCATGTGTTAGGTCAAAGATGGGCCGTGGGGTTGTTAATTTACTTTTTATTGCTTGAACTTGTGTGAAACAAGGACCTAGAAAATTAATTTTTTAGACTACTTTTTTTTTTTTTTTCCCCCTTTAAAAAACTAAGCTTCCAAAATCTTGGATATGCCTGCTGTTCAGTGACCAAGCCTGAAAAATGCTGTGTTCATGTGTCTGTATTTGGGACTGCTCAGCAGAAGAGAAGGCTTTGAGGAGACCTCAGACCCCCTGCCAGTGCCAAAAGGGGCTCCAACAGAGCTGGAGAGAGACTCTTGTCATAGGTGACAAGGGAATGGCTTTACATTGAAAGAGAGCAGGAAATGGGATACTGGGAAGAAATTCTTCTTGGAGAGGGTGGTGAGGCCCTGACACAGGTTGTCCAGAGAAGCTGTGGCTGCCCCATCCCTGGAAGTGTTCAGGGTCAGGTTGGATGGGGCTGGGAGCAGCCTGCTCTAGTGGAAGGTGTCCCTGCCCATGGCAGGGGGTGGAATCAGATGAGTTTTAAGGTCCCTCTCAATCCAAACTATTCTACTGATTGTATGATTCTGTGATCTCTAAATTCAGTGAGAGTTGAGCACACAGCTCATGGTGGAGAATCAAGTTCCTGGGGATGACTTGCTAACAGTTTGCCAGAAGAGTAACAATTCCTTTTTCTCTTGATACCAGATATCAAAAGAGAGCAAGGTGGTTTTGTTTTGTTAGTTAGATTTATCAGTAAGTTCTGTGAAGTGTGCCTGGTTTCCTTTTCTCTACTACAAAAAATCCAAGAAGTAGTAGGCACTGAATCCAAACTACATCTCTTGTTTCTCTAATGTGTTTAGGCTTAGATCTTAGCCCTGTTGCTGAGGAAGAGTGATATAGCTGCAAACCTGACCCCTCCTGGTCTCCTTCAGTACAGACACTAGAGGATTTAAGCCGTGACTTCTTCTGGATGGAGTCACTCAGTGCCCTGTATTCCCAGAGCTGGCCAGGAGCTGGAGTTTCCTGTATAGTATCAACTGAAATTACCTCAGCACGAGTTAAGATAAGAGGTCTGAAAACACACTGAAGGCATGAGTAACTCACAGAGTATCTGACTGCTCTCCCCTTAGTCACCCACCAGGCCAGGCTGGCCTCTGGGTTTCTTCTCCCCAAAGTCAAAAATTTACCCATTACAGGAAGTCTGTCCTACAAGGTTCTTTTGATCATTCTATCTCAGAGATTAGTTAATCTTTTAACTGTTCATAGCCCTGTGACTTTATTTCTCAGTCATGTCAAAACAATGCTTGCAGATCATCAGTGGGAAGTTGTTAATGCCTTCACAGTGGACAGATTTCACTGCAGTCCTTAAAGGAGCCCACTTGTCAGGCTAGACCAGTGCTTTCAGACAGGAAATTCCCACAGATCAGGAATTCTATTCCCAAAGGTCAAAGTATTCAAGGAAAGATAACATTTCTGTGTTTGCTGATCACTAATGTTACTTGTGGCTGGAAATCTACCACTTAGAGCAGCAAAACTGCAAATCTGACTTTTGAAAAACACTTCTGTGTGGCCTTTTTTTAGGATCATTTTAACCTTCCTCTGCCTTTACTGCAGCTTTCAGTGATAGCAGAGTTTGCCCATGGTTTATTTGTCTGTTTACAGTCACAGTTACTGCAGTTCAAGGAGTCACAAGTTAGAAGAGACCTTGGTACAGCCATTACTACCAGCTGGGCTTCCCATAGATTAAAAAAAAAAGAAAGAAAGAAAGAAGAAAAAAAAAAGTGAGAAGAGTTAGCAGCTGTTACAGAATTTTTAAATCAGTCAAAGAGGCAGCAAGCAAGTTTTAAACACAGCAAGCCACTAGCAGGTTCATTTCTTCACTGCAATATTTCTTTTCAATTACTCTCTGATGCAATGTTGGACTGAAGGGCTAAATAAAGCTCTTTCAGATTACAGACTGTTAGATCAGAAGTGTCCAAACAAATGAATTCAGAATCATTCCTCTTTACTTTTCTTACACTCATGAGCTTCTTAAAAGGGAGATGCAGTGAACACACTACAATCAGCACCTTAAAGGCAGGTAAACGTTTTCTTGGAAAGGAATGCTGCTGACTGTCGTGGGCTTGAGCCAGGAGAGGCACAGACAATGCACAAACTCAGCTCTATAATGAAAGCCAGGCCTGATTTGATGAATAGAAATGAATTTCTATTCTGTGCAGACATGGCTTTCTTGCCACTCTCCAATAATATTCAATTGCCACTCTTCAGTAATATTCAATTGCCACTCTTCAGTAATATTCAGTTATCAACACAGATCACTTCCCTCTCCCCTCCCCAGGATTTAACTTTGCTATCAAAGAAACTATAAATGCATTAAAATCAAAATATCCTCCTTGCTGTAGTCCACACTCTTGGACCTCCCTCACAGAAAGCAGTTTCCTTGCACTGAGGTAGTAAAATTGCCCACTTCTGAGTCAGCAGAACCTACTTAGTTCCTTCCCATCAGGATCAACACTGGTTTATGGGATAGGGTGATGTTTCAGGCTGATCCTGTCAGCCTGCCACTGAGCTAAAATTAGAGTCCCAGGGAATTGCTAAATGTTATGAATGGTGTAGTTTACGGAGCTCATAAAAGGATGAGGACAGTAACTAACATTTACGTCTGATCTAATCCAAGATTTGAACTTGGCTTTCAGATGTTAAAAACACCACACTAAGCTCTTGCACCATCTAGACTTCACTGTGGATGCTTAATCCATAGATGTAGCACTGTGTAATCTGTGTTTTTTGTTAATGGTTACCCCAGGTTTAAATATTAACAGTGTTGAGAGGGTATTTTCTAAACTAGTGCTGAGGTACTCAAAGCTTTGAGACAATCTGTAAGCTGCATTTGAAGTGTTCTTTTTTTGGGGAGGGGTTTGGGAGGCAACAAGTGATTTGCATTGTAAACCATTAAGCCACATGCAGGAGAAAAACAACTTGGTCTTAGGGAAATTATTTCTCTTGTTCTGGCCTTAATGACTAAACATGCAGAGAACAGAGCTCCTCAACACTCAAATTCAAGAGGAATAAATACAAAGAAAAGTGATACACTAAGCAGATAAATCTGTCTGGAGATAACTGTACTTAGAAATGGGTTGGACACAAGGAAAACAGTTTCCAGAATAGAAATAATCAGATTTGCCTTTCTCCCATTGTGAACAAGGTTTTCAGGATCATGTATCTGTGGCAGTACAGTATCTTCTCCAGCAGCTGGTGTGTACTGGTGGCCATAAGGCCATTTTCTCTTCCCACATTTGGCATGGCTTTCCCATTATGGGGAATTATAAAACACTGTAAGGTGACTGCTGTCTGAGGAGACTGTCCTTGTGTGTTTGAAGTCTACTAATTAATTTAAAACCAACAGCATTAAAGACATTAAAGTCTGCTTTAATGTAAATGAAAATGGGTCTCAGATGCCAACACATAAAAGGTCATAAAATGACAGAATAGTTTGAGTTGGAAAGGACCTTCCAAAGGCAAGGACACTTCCTCTAGAAGAGGAGGTCTCTCTTTGTATTTGGAAAGATGTAATTTAATTTCTAGTATTTGGCAAGTAATATTTTGCACACAGGTGAGATGACAAAAAAACAGATCTAGAATGGGAAAATTGTCGAGCTAAAACGTTGCCTTTAAGGTTTATACCAAACTTTTCCTGAAGCCCCTGGAAGTCTGAAAAATACTTGTCACAGTCTTGGGGAAGACACTCAAGAAACAGTGTACATGGAGAAAGCCTCTGGACTAAAAAGAAACAGTGCTAAGGTCATGAGAGCAAACTAAAACATATGAAAGGCTCCCACAAAATTAAGCAGATATCTCCACTGCATGTCATTTGCCAAGAGGGCCACTGAGATCCTGGATTTTATGATCAATATTGTGTCCAGCAGGACCAGGGCAGTGATTGCTCCCCTGTACTGGGCACTGCTGAGCCACACCTCCAGTCCTGAGTCCAGTTTTGGGCCTCTCAAAACTACCAGAGAGACATTGAGGGGTTGGAGTGTGTCCAGATAAGGGAACAGAGCTGGGCAAGGGTCTGGAGCACCACAGCAGCTGAAGGAGCTGGGGGGGCTCAGCCTGGAGAAAAGGATCAGGGGGGAACCTCTTTTCTCTCCACAACTTCCTGACAGGAGGGTAAAGGCAGGCTGGGCTTGGGCTCTGCTCCCCAGGAACATGGGACAGGGTGAGAAGAAATGGCCTCAAGTTGTGCCAAGGGGAGGTTCAGGTTAGATATCAGGAGAAACTTTTTAATTGAGCGGTTTGTCAAACACTGGGATGGGCTGCTCAGGGAAGTGGTTGAGTCACCATCCCTGGAGGTGTTCCACATGTGGACATGTTTTAAACATGTGTTAAACAGGTGTTAAACATGTGGAGATGGCACTTGAGGACACATTTAATGGTGATCAGGGAGGTGGTGATAGGCTGGTGACTGGGTTTGATAATCCTAAAGGTCTTCTCCAATCTTAACAACTCTATGATTCTGTGTCTACTCTAATGGGTAAATGAAAGAAATCATGTCCATGGCCAGGAAAATGAGTGATCCTAGACCAGGTGGTGATCAAATGATATTTTCTGTAGAGTTATATTAGAATTGTCTGGAGGAGGAAAAAGAGATAACCATCCAGTGCTAAGAATATAAAATACAGCTAGCAACCATGGCAACTCTAATATTTAACTACATAATCCAGGGTCATTATCTACTAATAGCAATATAACAAGTGCTCAAAATAACCAGCCATCTCATCCCTTTCACCCAAAGTTAGATACCCAAAACCATCTGTTATGGAAATACGTGTGTGTTTCTGGAACATAAATTAAATTACATTCTGTGCCCTAAATGTGGTGTGTTCTGGCTTCCACACCCTTTTCTTTATTTTCAATCATGTCTCTCATTCCAGAGTGGTTTTTTCCCTTGTACTACGTATTGCTGGCATAAATGTGAAGAGTCTGAGCCAAGACAGCAAACCAAGCTATGATTAAATTAGCAAAAAAAATCTACCCAATGTTCTTTCAAATTCTTGCTTCCCTTTTTGTTCTTGAGTAACTCCTTTTCCCATCCCTATTTGCTTTGATTTTCACTTTTTTGAAACTGCAACCTCTTTTTCTCTCACACATTTCCCATGTTCCTGTGAAATACTTGTCATCTTCTCTTACACTGCCAGCCCAGTACATTCTCTTGCCATCTATATTGCATAAAAGAGAAAAAGTAAATAAGTTTTGTTCTGGCCTTGATGAAAAGCAGCACCTGTCATTTTGCTTCACTGATTTTTTACTTTGGCCATACTCGATGCTCACATCACGTGTCAAACTAAGCAGAAGTAAAAGCTTTGGAAAAGTTGTAAAAGATTCAATGCTTCTCATTATTGTTAAAACTGTGGGTTACAACTTTCTATTTCTTATAAAAGAGTATAAAAATATACCTGCATATATTATTTGATGTGACAAAGGCTACACTTAATTTTGGAGGTTGGGACAAAAATCATTTAAAGTAGAATTAACTAAATTTTTTTTTTTTTTTTTTTTTTTTTTTTTTTTTTTTTTTTTTGCTAAAAAGCTCTAATACCTGTACAGAGACTTATGTCAGGTTAATATTATTTCTTCCTCCTAGCCAACAAATAAAAAAAATATTTGCTCAATCCTTTTTCTGCTTTTTTTTCCCATCACTCAAAGCCATCAGCATTCTGTGTGTACTGTCAGCAGGCACCACAGGTACAGAAACTGCCAGGTGAGACTGGAATGACCCAGGTGAATTGATCTGTGGAGAGAAGATGGGAGCACTGGCAAAAGGTGCCATCCAACAGCACTTTTGATTGCTTTTGGTAAAAATGTAAAACTGAAAAACACTACAAAAGCTGTTTGTTCTCATTACAAGGGATGCAACTTGATCATGATCCATTTTACCTAAATAGTATTGGTAATAGACAATAGATAGCAGGTGTAGTAGACAATTGGGAATCACAAGCTTCCATACATTTAAATACAAATGTAAATAAAATTTGCCCCCCACAGCAGGGGAAATTTTAAGAAATGGCAAACTATATGCTTTCAATTTGATTGTAATTGGTTTTGAGGCTAAAAGCTTGTGCACCTCATCAGACTTTTTAGACAAGTCAAAAGCATTCTTCCCTTTTAAAAATGGAAAACTCAATATTTCCAGTGATGGGACAGCCAGGGCTGTCTGAGCAACCATTTCCAGAGCCCCAACATCCTCACAGGGAAGAATTTCTTCTTAATATCCAATCCAAACCTACTCTCTATCAGTCTAAAACCATTCTGCCTTCTCCTATCTCTACATGCCTATGTGCATAGTCTTTCTCCATCTTTTTTGCAGGTTCCTTTCAGGTAGTAAAAGTCCACCATTATAAGGTGCAAATGTGAGTATATACATATCTAAGTATACACATGTGTGTATGTATACATATACATATATGTACATACACACAATGCAAAACATGCATGTCACCCCAGCCATCATAATCCACTCTTTAATTAGGCCCTAAAATACTTTAAACTCTCTTACTTAAAGTGCTGAGAATGTTTTTAGACATATACTAGTGAACACAAGAGCAAAACTCACTTTTACTTCTTGCTTACTCCTTTGCCTTCACACTTATATTCCCTTTCTATCTAGTTTTAGATAAAAATCAAGGCTGTCATGTTCAGGTTTGTTTGCTTACATGTGTATAAATTGGCAAGTGCCCTAATTACTTGCTAATCCACCTTTCAATTTTAACCAAGCTTCATGTGGTAATTAGTTTCTGGAGGGTTTAATAAAATCAGAGTGCTACAGAAAGGAAAGATATGAAATGGGGAAAGGCAGCTCAGGAGACCTGCTCCAAAATACTACAAAATTCATCATCTACCTGGAGGAAAGAGTCATAAACAGCCCACATCTGGAGAAAAAATACCTTCAGTTGGCACTTGCAGCTTGTTATACCTCAAAATCAGGCAACCATAGTTCACCACCTTGTAGGAAATTAAACATCCCAGTGCTGTAGGATCACTTTTACAGATGAAGACACATGAGAGGTGTGAAAGGGGCTGCCCTGATGTTTGTCATGTTTAAGCATGTCACAGCTATACAGCACGTGAACACAAGGCTGCAAATATGTAATTAGAAAGCACATAAGAATCTCAACAATATAATTCCATTTGTTGTTTTATACAGCCACTCACAAAATATGTTTCCTGGGGCATGGAATTCCCAGAACAGGTTCAGCAAAGATAGCAGTGGTGGAAACCTCCTGACATTGTTCCACTGGAGGTATCCATTGGTGGGATGAAGTCAAAAGCCAGCCTGGAGCCCTTTAATTCATGCAGGATCAGCACCACTGAGAGGCTGACTTCTGGGTTCAGAGGCTGATTAGGATAATTGTGAGTTCAGGTAAACAATTTTGTGCACATATCTGCTGTTCTCAAGAATCAAACTATTTCTAATTTAGCTAGTACCACAGACTTATAGATAAAAAAATAGCATTCAAACAGCAATTTTTTTTTATTCCAGAAAGTGCAAAAAATATATACATGAATGTCTCATTTTCGTGGGCTCCAAGCGTTTTTAATAAATAGACATATCTGATTGGGTTGTGCCAATAATAATAATGGATTTATATCAGTAGACTCTAAAATGCAAAAAATTGAAGGCTACCTTTGGTGTTTATAGAACTAAAGTCAAGCACTTAAACAATCATTCAGTATTATCTAATGCACTTGGATTTTCAGAGTAGACAGAGACACGTGGTTTCCACTGAATTGATTGCTAAATATATATGTGAGAAGCTTATATCAGACGACCAAATTAGAAAAACCATTGCAAATTAGAAAAAAAATTACATATCTTCTAATCTTTATAAAGATACTGATTACTTTTGCTTGGCCAAGCTCAATTAATGGTGAATCAAATGCAAACGCTGCAAATGTGAATCAAATGCATTTTTTATGACATTGGACATCTTCTTATTTAGTTTTTGTTCCAGTCTCTCAGTACCTGAGTGCCACACAGATCCTTCAGTGGAAGGGGATTTGCAGTAGGAAACTTCAACTAGCTTTGGCACTTTAGGCAAAAAGTAACTATATTGTGCCTATAGCCATCAACCCAGATAAAGACATCTCACTTTCATCTCCTGCATAATTTGGATTATTTGGCTATCTTGTAGGACTACAGGATTTCAATGGTTTCCCTCCCACCACCTTGCTTCTGCAGCTGAAGATACCCATGGATGCAAAGTTGGCTGAACTGCAAGGTCACCTGGGCAGAGATTTCACTCACCAGTTTCCTTCCTCTCTCTGAATTTGTTTTTTGGGTTTCTTGTGGAAAGGTACCAACAGACACAGAGTGCACTTTGCCATTTAATAGTCAAGTAGAAGATGACAGGGCCATGAGTACAGGCCATAGACAAGGAAAAAAGCCTCCAGCTTATTCACTTTGGGTATGAACACCTGAAATGCCAACGTGTATTGAACCAGCGTGTACAAACCCAAAGCATCTCACAGAAACATGTTTATTAATATTGTCCTGTACTCTAAGCCTAAATGAGGATCCATTTTGTTCTTCATTAAAGCATGCAACGTTTATTGAAAAAACTAAATCTGAAAAGGAACCTGCAGCAGCTGAGCTGGATTGCTATGTGACCTGGAGGCTGTCAGTGAGGATTCTAAGGGACATCCACAAAGCTGATGGCTCAAAACTGTGACAGCCCTTAGTGGCCTCAGTTGATCCTGTAGAGCAATGGCCAACTTGTGCTCTGCTGTGACCATCAGACAGAGGCATGAAATCACAGGATCATAGAAGGGCTTGGGTTAGAAGTGTCCCCAAAGATAATCCAGTTCCAGCCCTGTGCCACAGGCAGGGGACATCTTCCACAAGTCGCTCCAAGCCCCAACCAAGCTGGCCTTGAACACTTCCAGGGATGGCACAGCCAAAGCTTTTCTGGGCAACCTCAGGCCAGGACCAGGACCTCCTGGCAGCCTCAGTGCCAGGACCTCACCACTCTCACAGGGAAGAACTTCTTCCCAATATCCCATCAAACCCTGCCCTCTGTCAGTTTGAAGCCATTCCCCCTGTCCTGTCACTCCAGCCCTTATAAATAGTCTCTTCCCACCTTTCTTTCAGGCTTCCTCCAGACACTGGAAGGCCACAACTATAATATATGTTGAAAAAAGTATATACATATGTAAGTGTATATGCATATAAGGTCAGAAAATACAATGTTAAACCTTCATGTTTCAGACAGGATTTTACAAAAAGAATATAGGTCAGTTACTCACTTTCTTTCTTCCAGCAGAGCAATTTCTTTCTTGACTTCATGGTACTCTTCTGCTATTTTGCAGTGCTGTTTATACACCTGCATAGATTCCTTAGAGTCATGACAAGGAGGCAGAGGCTTTAAGGAAAAAAAAAGAAGAAAAAAACCCCACTGTTTTTCAAATGATATATTAGTTAAACCTCCACATATTTCAAAAGATACAAAATTTATCTAAATTTCTGTGAGAATACCTAAACAATTTTCTTTCCTTCACTGCAGTATACAGCCAACTATTTCTAGTGATGGCCTTTCATGAAAGGAAAAAAAACCCAGACTGTTCCCTGCATAAGAATATGAGTAAAACTTCAAACATTGTCCAACAATGACAACAATTTCAACATTTTCATTCTGAAAACTGTGAGAATTTTCAGAACTCTCCTTGTCAGCTTTGCAAAATATCCCTGAAGATTTTTCAAAGAAGGATTTCTCCCTTACCTCCCTCTTTTTCAGCTGGAGCAACATGCAAGTGCCAAAGCTGATGCATTGGTCAGACCTACAACATACATCTTTACATTACCAGGAACTGACATCATTGCAGCAAGATCTTTTTTTTTTTTTTTCAATGCACACTGAATATAATAAATATGACAAATAAAACCAAGCTGTCTTAGGACTCCTTAGGTGAATTTCATCAAAATTCTTAAAAATACATTTTGGTTAAATGGAGGTGCTTTTTGCTCCTTAAAAAAGAATGTGTCATAATTCAGGCTTCAGGTTTGTCCGTCACATTTTGGTTATAGCATTTTCAGAAAGTATTTTTAAGATATTAGCCATGAATCTAGTGACTGTAAATGAACTCCAAACAGCATGCTGGAGCCACCTGCTTGAAGAAAAAGGAAACACTTAAAATACTTCCTTTACTGCCCAGTTAAATAACATCCAATTGCATTTCACAATATTAGTAGTTTATTTTGCATTTCTTGCTGTCCTACTGTGACTCTTCTATGCAGTATAATATTCCCTTAATGGCATTTTTAGGAAAAGAAAAGCACAAGTGGTCAGACTTTTCCTATTTATGATCTTGTAATCCTTTGTTTCATCTAAACTGGAAATTCAGATTAAAAACATTTTTGTTCAGGAGTCTGAATAAGCTGACTTCAGACATGACCCAAAGCACAGAAGTAAGTAATGTATGGAGCTAACAAGTACTTGTAGCTGGTATGTGAGTCCCCACTGAAATTTTAACACAGACACTCATATTCCATGTTCTAAATGTAAAACTGCTGCAGCAGAATTGTTTCACAGGACATTTTTTTCGCTCTCCCTGATCTTGGAGATTTTGGGAACCCAGGGAAAGGGCAGCCCAATACTTGATGAATGTAATCCCTAGAAAAGGGCTTTTAATTGCATTTCAATGTGGATGAGCAATAGCACCATTCATACAGCCACCCAAATAATAAGCATAAATTTAGCAAGACTGAATATAGGAGTCTCAATGCTCTAATCCAAGAATGCATGGATGAGCCAAAGCAGCATCTCTGCTATCTACCAGAGATCAGCCACCAACAAGTGCGTCACAATAAAACAATTTCAAACAGTACCAAGGGGAAAGTCCCCAAACAGAGATACTTCAAAAGAAAAACACAACAAAACAAAGTAAAAAAACATCTTGGATTTGCTTCCGATTTAGTTTCTGCTAATCTAGCTGGTTTAAAGCAGTTTAAAAATTAAAACACTGTTCAGTTTCTATATTACAGCTTCCCACTCAAAAGATATATATAGAGAGAGCTAAAAATTATCTAGTCATGCTGAAACTAAGTATCTAGGTCTCATTTAGAACCAGTTGCTGACTTTTAAACCCCTTCCTATTATTGTTTCCTCTTCAGTGACATTTTTTCTTACACAGATATTTTACCACTAAAACTAAACATAAAACAAATTATACAATCCATTTACTAATTTCTGTCCATAAAATTCTTTTCAATTTGTCTGATGGTAGTAAGTGCCATATCAAGAATATTTTAAAGTGTTAATGTATTTTTCTTTACAACATAAACGTGATTATGTTTTCAAATGAGTAGATAGAATTTCATTGGATCATATCATGGAGTGGTCTGGGGTGGAAAGGACATTCAAGAGCACCTCTTTCTAGTGCCTTTGCCATGAGCAGGGACACCTTCCACTAGACCAAGCTGCTCCAAGCCCTGTCCAACCTGGCCCTGAACACTTCCAGGGGTAGTGCAGCCAGAACTGGAGAATTTGGTTTGATCCTCTGTAATTTGGAAACTTCTAAGAAAGTATCTAAGGCATCCATGAGGAATTTCTGGCCAGCAGAATATGAAATAGGATTATTTAGCAAACACCTTCTACTGCAATAACATGGGAAAAGGACTTTTTAAAATGTCTATGGCCAGGCAATGGGAAGTACTACAGATACTGCAGTACAGAATGGCCAGTGGCATTCCATGAAGTCTGTATAATCTTTTTATGTTAAGAGATTGCTAGTTTACTGAGGTGACTAATTTCAGAAGGCCTTAATAAAGTTCAATTGTCAGTATGATTTTTTTTTTTTCACTCAGAAGCAAACAGCCATACTTTAACTTCCTCTTAGGACAGCCTGAGCTTTCTACCTCATGAAGTACCTCACCTGCCCATCAATTGAAAGAAATAAAAGTATACCTGCCAGACAAGCAAAAAATACCCTTGCCAAAGTAATGGCAAGGAAACAGTTGCTTCTTTTAATCCTGTTTATTTCAGGCTTCCTTGTCATCCACCCTCATTTTCCTGTGCTGGCAAAATACACATACGCAGAATCTCTGATTTTGTTCACAAAGGTAGTATAAAAGCTACAGCTCTAAATTGTCCTGGTGGTCTGTCCTATTGTGTCTGATTTTCAACAAGGTCCAATTCTTCCTTTTATTTGTTGAGTAACTCACTGTAACATTGACAAATGCTCTACAGAATTCAGCAGGTAGACTCTAAGAGATCCTTTTATAGACCATCTTGTAACTGCACATATATATGTAGAGCTTTACCAGACATATGCACTGTTTATTTAGACTTCTGTTCAGAATCCAGATATGAAAGATGTTGTAAGATGACATGCAAAAAGCAGTTCATAAAGAAACAGAAAATCACAGAACAGTCTGGGCTGGAAGGCACCTGCTTCCCTTGGAGGAGAGGTGCTCCATTCCTTTAATCATCTGGATGGCCTCCTCTCTGTCTGCTTTTTAAGGCAGGTTGAAGGAGGTCTTCTAAAGAAAAAATCTTTGATGGAGTGACAAAGAATGAAAGCTTTCAGCTTTGTTTTTTTTTCGTTTGGCTTCACTTACATGACAAGTTCTTTTTGCCTTGCCATATGAAAATCAGCATTCCATATCCATAAAAGCTGTTTAGTGGCACTGCATAGTGCAGTCAAACACTTTTTAACAGTTGATTTTTAATTCACCATCATTTATTTGCATTTATGTGTTTGTTTAACTGTGAAAAAAAAATTAAAACTTTCCCTTGAAAAAGTTGAAATTTCAAGAAAAAATTGTATGAGGCAGTTTTTTCTAGCTCACGTAAACTTGTCTAGAAGTCTTCAGCATTGATCTAATTAAAAAGTGCTGTTTGTAAATTTGGTAACTTTCAATGGAACTCTTCTGGAAAACTGGAAAATCCAATGCCAATATTTTGAATGTGGCCTATGTTCATTATATGGCCTTGTGCACTCTTCCATGACAGAAAAAAACTCATTGTGCCAAGCAAAAATAGCACATTGCAGCTACTTTTTGTTGTGCAACTGGAACTCTTCCACCAGTTTCAGATACCCATCTTAGGACTGATCTAGTCTAGTTCAGTTTTACTATGAAAGTAAACAGTTCTCTTTACTCCAAACAATTCAGGTCACCTGGATGAGTGCCATAGTGAGTTTTGCTCTCCTTCCTGGGGGATTTTCCATTCTTTTCTAACCCTAATAGGTTGCTCTCACCTGGTGAACATGCATACATGTTAACATGCATGCATAAAATGGTTTTACATAATCTAAGACCAAGGTTATCACAGCAGCATTACAGGAGACATATCAAGTTCATAGGCAATCAAACCTAATTATAGAGCAAAACACTGCTCCAGGAATTCTCATGGAAGTCAATACATAGTAAAAAAAAAAAATCCAGCATCCTCTTTAAAAACACAGTATGCTTTTAAACTTTCTTTAAAATAAATGTATATGTCTAACATGAATCCTGGCATTCAGCAGAAGCAATTAAAGTTCCAGAGTAAACAAGGTTTCTGCTAAATGCCTGTATCACACACAACACACAGCCCCTTCCTAACACTTCCATTACTTCTCATATAGGAGCATTCTTCACTTAAGCAAGAAAAACTACCCTTGGACTTAAAAAACTGATGTTATAAATTTGGAACTTTTTCTCTGTTGCAGTGATTTTATAGTTATCTAACTACAAAGACTTGTAATACAAACTACATAAATGTCTCTCAAGCTCGCAATTTCATGAGATCACAGACCAATTGTTGAACCTGATCACAGATCAGGTTGCTCAGAGCCCCATCTGGTTTTGAAAGATAAAGAATTATAGAACACCCTGTAGATATATATATTTGTGGCTTGTGTTTTTCCCTCTGCAGGACCAAGCTCTCAGCTGGAATAAAGACTCAGATGGAGAACAGAGAGACGAAGTGAGCAAGTCACAGGAAGTGTTGGAAGGGGACAGGCAGTGCCCAGGGCATAGCAATGCAGGCACTTAACACTAGACATCCTCCTCTCCACTCAGTGACCTGAACAGCAAGGCCTTGCATGCTGATGTAGGTTTCTAAATACAGAAAATAACCTGTAGTAAAGTGTCTGTCAGAGGGGTCACGGTGCAGCTAACCAAGGAAGTGCCTTCCAAGGACCCATCCAGCTGTTACACAAAGCAAAGATTCAAGTTTCCCAGGGACAGAGAGACAGGTGAACCCAGCCTGCCCCTGCTGCACCACCCACCCCATGGCACACACATGGGAGAGGGGCAAAACCACCAAAGCCAAAATGAGCAGGTATTGCTCGTCAGTGGGAAGAGAATCATTTCCAACACTGCAGACAAAAGGAATTGAAAGTAAGAAGTTTATTCATGTGAGTTTTGTTTCATGGATAACTTAGCAGGAAGTTATTTTAATGTTGTTGGGGGTGGTGGTGGGGTGGTGTTTAATAATAAAGCTGTAAATATAGCTTAAAGGGATCCTTTCTCACATAAAGGGCTTTCGTGTCTGGGTGACCACATATCAATTTTGATTTATAGTAGCCGAGTTATTTCCTTACAAATTGCTTCTTGGAACGTGTAGAAAAATGCTACACTCTAAAAAGTAATTTAGAAATAAAACATGTCAGTCTGAAGATAGCTGGTACATCAGAACACACAGACTGATCATTTTTATTCCTCAGAAAGAAGCTGCAACTAGAACTGTCCTTTAATAAGTCCTGATAGAGAATGAGCTCTTTTGCTCAGTCTCCCAGGAAGACATTCTCTCCAGGCAATCCCACCACCACCTCTGGGTGTAGAGCTGGGTGCTTGGAGAGCAGAATTTGTTCCCCTGCCATCTGATACTGCTGCCCAGGGAACAGGGATGGAAGGATTGTGGGAGGAAAAGTGGGACCACTAGGTAATTCTGCTCAAATAGCCAAGTTCTCTGCCAAGGCCTAACATAGGAGGACGAGGGCTTGAAGCCTAAAACAGAGGTGTAAATTGCTTGGTACTCAGGCTGTGGTCTGCTGCTTGCATGCATAGAATTCTAAGGCTCTAATTTTCCAAGTGACTCGCTGAACTTACATACATAGCTTTCAAAATCCAGCTTAAAGATCAGCTAATTTAGGCTTTTTGTTTGTTTTTAAAACAGGTTTCAACATTTTCCTTCATATGCTTGAAATCCCTAAAGTTATTACTTTTTTTTTTAAGGTGCCTATTACTATACAGCCACATAACTTGCATTTATAATTTGCTTCTTTAAATAAAATTCAAATGGTTTTGACTGTATTTACGGCACACTGATGAAAATTTTGTGGCTCTAAGAGATGATATTTTTATTATTAACACATGTAGCAGCATTCTCACAAATTCAAGCATTTCAGGCTGCTATTCCCACAGTTGATTAAAAGGTTCATTTCCATGACACTTCAGGTGTCTGACAAACCCCAGTTGGATTGTAGCAATTCAAAAAACCCCATAATTAATAAGACATGTAACAAGGTAAATTATGACTTTGTAACAGTTATTGCGTGTTTGAAATTTTAAAGCAGATTAAAAATACTGTAATTACATTATATTATCACATGAAGTTGTGATCCAGTTTGACAAAAGCAAGAAAATTCAAGATTTTGTTGCTAAATTTGAATGCAATGTTTCCTCTGCATCAGCTCAGAGCCCTGTATTGACTTCACTGCCCTTGGATGATCATAGAGGTATCAAAATATAAAAATATGCACATAAGCTTGAAAAGCTAAAGGATTAAGCACTACCACAAATTTTATACTTTTAAGTGGTTGAGTCAGACAGAGAATTCTAATAAGTTATCCTTTCAGCTAGCCTGATATTACCAAAAGAGTTTATGAAGGATAATAAAAAGAACATTACATGAATCAAAGCCTTTGATGGTTTCTTTGAACTTGTTATCATATTGAGATCATGAGAATAATAAAGTTTTCTTGAAACAAATGTCAAGTACTTAACAGACCAATGGGATGCACTTAGTGGGATTGTGCTAGTGTGTACTTAAAAACTTTTACTGAAGGGTTATTATTGATCCAGCACACTTGAATGCTCCCAGAGGAGCATTTCCAGCCTATCATTAAATTCCATATTTAGAGTATATTATAGGCTCCAGAAATGTAAAATCATAAAAGTCCTAATAAAAAAAAAGTCATCACTTGTCCTGCAGAGTACTTATATGTAATGCTAGTAATTCTGTATGTGTCAGCAGCAGCAATAATAATCATACTTTGTTCTTTCAGAGCAATCCTCACCCACTGCTCTTAATGCTCTTTGACAAAAAAGGTAAAAATTACTAACTTAATCTCCAAGCTGAACAGAGGGATGAAGCAACTCCAGGATTAGGCAATGTGTCACTGAGAGAGTTGGAAACAAAATGCAGGTTCTTTACTTTCAATTCAGTGCTTCAGCCATGAAACATGATTGCTTTTCTCAAATTGAATTCTTCTAAGGAAAAAAAAACCACCAATCATGTGTGCTGCACTGGAAGGTTAGTGGAACAAAGAGGTTAGCATACTAACCAGTTCCTTTTGTCCCAAATCTTAGGGTGTTATTAATTCCTACTTATGCCTAAAGAACCTGCCCGTGTCCTCAGGATGAGAGGGATAGAGCAGGAAGAGTCTCTGTCATCCTCTATTCCTTTCTCAGACATCCTTTTGAGGAGAGCAGCAGGACAGAAGTGACAGGCCTTGAAGTCAGCAGCCCTCCTGTGCTGCCTCACGAGTTGATGAGTACAGGAAAGACAACATTATTGGACAATCAGTGGTCTCCTAATGAGTTTCTCAGTTTACAGTCAGGAAACAACTGCCTTCATAGTGAAATATCAGAGGAAGTCTAAATGCTCCTGGGAGAACAGATGATCTGAAGTAGTCTACAAAAGCCAGCAAACACTCCAGAACCACCCAGAGGAAAGGGAAATAATCGCTGGATGCAGAACTGACTTTGTGCCCAGTTAACCATGGAGTTGCCATCAGCTGCTCACTGTCCAGTATATTGGGGGCCCATCATCCTGTGCTGACAGATCAGACAGGTCACCAAAGGATTCTCTTGGAATGCTTAGGAGAAAACTGATGATGTCAGTCAGAGCACAGCCTGCAGGCATTAGAATGTACAATGCCTGTCTCATTCCTCCTCCCATCAATTGAACAAGAATTCTCTTCACTGCAGTGCAGCAGCACTGCAGGAATTGGATAGAAAATCTTAAGAGCAGGCAAGATTGTTAAAATAGTAATGCCCTACAGTTTGACTAAAAAATTTCTGCAGATCTTGAAAAGACAATGTTTTCCTCTACAGATATATACAGTCTTATCAAATGTTAATAGGCTAGAAAAGCACCACTATAAACTTCCACAACAGTGTAACAACCAGAGGCTTTTAAATAACAACAAATACAGTGAATGTGAGGTAGAACTGTCATAAGAGAAGAAAAGTTTACCTGCAGCTGCTGCTCTAGTTCTGGAAACGCCAAAGAGAAGTTTTCAGGGGAAGCATCATCTAAAAGGTGAACATGATGTTAAAAGTCATTGTCTACCAAAGGGCATTTCAAGCAATATGTTTGATGAAGCTCTATATTGCATATATGGTCCATAATATCAGGATCCTGAAAACACTTCCACACCTTACCTTTGACACTTGAGATGCCTCAGTAGAATTCGCAAAAAATACTACTGGTAATTCGTTGGTAATAAGAAAAGTTTACATCCTGGAAATACAGAAAGTCTATTTTGCATTGCAGTGATTAAGAAACAAAGCAGTTAGTCCAGTAGAATATGTGATAATTTAACAAAACAAATAAATCTAAACTGGTTTTCTTCCTGAGTTCTCTCCATGACACTGCAAAGTAAAGGACTGTCTTGAAGGACTTTAACCTGTCAATTACAATCCTTACTGGCTAGAGTTAGTTCAATCACGACAACAAACCAAGCTGTGTTTTT
Source organism: Sylvia atricapilla (assembly GCF_009819655.1). NCBI lineage: Eukaryota > Metazoa > Chordata > Aves > Passeriformes > Sylviidae > Sylvia > Sylvia atricapilla. The sequence goes on from NC_089141.1 coordinate 1,189,182, forward strand.
ATTTATTTCTTTGAGGGTTTTTAAGTTTATTTTTAGTACAGGCTTCCAGCAAAAGTGGGACAGATTGTGCCAGTTATGTCAGGGTTGTGATGTGGACACCTGCCCACTAGTAGCTGGACTGAGATCAGAAACATGAATCACACTTGGTAGCGCCAGTGCAATATTTCTTTCTCAGTGACTTTCACACTCTCAGTTTTGCCTTGGATTATGATGACTGTTTATTCATCTTACTACAGGTTACAGGAGGTGAAAAGAGTGTTACTATTAGCTTCCAGTCAGTTATTTGTAAGGGGGCAAAGTGAAATGAGGATGGCTTTTACAGGAGAAAATCGATAACGCAGTTCAGATCCTGCAACCTGCTGTGTACTTGTAGACTTGAACACAGCAACAAAACCCCAACAAGATCAAGAGGAGCTCATATCAAAGCAGGATTCTAAAAGAGTACAGACTAGAGTCTAAATTATTTGTCAAATATTTGATATCTCTTTCTCCTGACCTCTGTGGTTATACAAAGGAGGTTGGGGGGGAAAAGTAAAATAAGTCACCTTATCCTATGAAAAATAAACATACCAGCTAACACATGGTCAGAGCCTTACTCAGTAACACATCTAGAGCTGGTCAGCCTCTGGGAAGAGATGCTCAGAGAAAGGAAAAAATACACAGTGGTACAAAAGCAAAAGCTCTTGAACTTCCTCAGGAAACAAAGTGAAGTTCCTGTATTTTGGTGGAGTAGTTGTCTCACTAGCATTATCAAAAAGTCAGACCCACGTCATGGGAGTGTCCTCCTTCTTTCTTCACAGCACATGACAAGCAGGTCCATCCTGGAAAATACCTCCATTTCTTTAATTGTATGGAATTATATCATGCTAATATGCAAGTGTTTATCTTTCATTTGCTATTGCTTTCTTCTGCAATATATAAATAGACTAATGGTCTAAAAGGAGAAAGATGAATCATATGGCAAGGCTAAAAGGAAGGACGGAATAAGACTCAGTCTGAGTAGGGCTACAGCTGCTCTACAAGTATTTGGCTGAATAGCTGTTAAATATTCTGACAGAGATATTGGACCAGAGTCATGGATGGCAGTTCAACTACTATTTGTTTTGGCAATTCCAGCAGTGCAATCTTTGGTACAGTAGCTTTATAGAAGGATCTTGAAACACCTTTAAAATTCAGAAAAACACGGCAAAAGCAACACTCCAAATGATTAAAAAATTCTGAAGAAACATCAGACAATAATTACATTTTCACAGCATCAGCTATCAATAAGAAAATAAAATTAAAGCAGTGTCAGAATACTGGAAAATGAATTGGATCATATTTCAAAAAGAAACAGTTAAAAATTTTGGAAGTACTTTATAAAGGATTGAACAGAGAGATGAATTAATGTAGAGGAAATCCTTTCAATAAACAGATGTTCCCTGCTTAATTTTTGAACTCAAGTGACTGAGTCAATGGTACTAAAAATAGAATGTACTGGTATCCTAACCATTATGACATACCATAGTACATTTTATAATGGGCTTGCCCTAGCATCTATTGAACAGCTGCTAGGGTGGGTTTTTTTTAGTAATACTAGTTTAAGACTTGTTTAAATCATCATCTGATGTGCAGAATATCATCCAGAAATGCTACAGACTTCAGTGTTTTGAAATTATCCTGAGTTCTTAATACTCTTAGGCTCTTTTGAGAACTTCAGCTAAGGATTTAGTTGACAGAAATTAATAGAAATTCACACTGCTAACTGCAATCTTGTTTTTCACAAAAAGAACAACAAAAAGCTTTCCCCACAGCTTTCAGTGAAATAAATTATTGCCCCAGATCAGTCTTTATTTCACTGTTGTCAAAGTAACAACCACAAAAGTAACAATAAAAATCACTTGGTAGTAATGAAAACTTAAATTCCACAAGGGGAAAGCAAATGAAAACAGTCATTTGCCTCCTGAAAATTTTTTGAGGATATTTTCAGGAAGTCAAGAGGAAAGATATAAACTCTTGCATTTTTTTCTGAAGAATTGCTATTGCCCCTACATGCAGAATACCAGTCTATATCACATTGACTTCTAGTCTTAAAAATCTATTGACTCTGAAAATCAGATATAACAAATGTCTGAAATGCCAATGAAATCATTCTGAAGATCAAAACTAACTATCTCCTGATCTGTGTTTGTTATTTTCTACTCTAACTCTCCTTAACTAGAAAACAGAACTCTGAAATGCCTCTTTTTTCCTCTTTTCTCAATGAATTATAAATTTTTAATGAATATCTAGATTATTATAAAGAATCACTCATATAATCAAAGACCACTTTTATAATAGAGTCAGTGGCTTTTCTGTACCACAAATCCCTGAAAATCTCTAGGCTGATTCTTCACCAGCTACAAACAGCATCTCATCCCTTTAGTCACTATGAAGAAACACATCAAGAAAAATTATTTGTAATTCAAGCTAGATGTTGAAAACTTACTTCATCTAAAAGAAAAATATATTTAAAAATCAGAGACAGCAACTTACTGCACCTGAAAATGAGTCAAGATGTTGGTCAAAAGGAAGTAAGAAAGAAGGAAAAATGTACATGTGCATAATATGGTCAGCAAACTCCATAGCACTATCCTGTGATGTGAAAGAATCAGATCAGGGATTTCATTCCAGTCACCTAATTAATATATCTGTAACATGATTTCTAAATGTGTAGCATTTCCTGATTTCCCATAGACCCCAAATCTAATTTTGAAGTTCTGTATTTAAAAATGCCCTAAAGACCTGTACTCATGTGTTTTTAACCCAAGACTCAGCTCATGTGCATGAAACTGTGTGATTTTCATATTTGTTCCATCAGGTTCACATGCTCACTTGGCTTGCTGCTGAAAACTGTCATTTGTAACAGAGAGCATGTGAACTCCACACTGTCTTTGTACATAAAGCTCACTGTTAGCCCTGAGGCAGCTGATACATGCTGAAAGTGGCACGTTTTGAGAATGAAGCTCAATTTCTGGAAAGCTTCACTCATTTAATCATGTTCTGGCCTCCTGGAGATTCCAATGTCTCAGACCTCTATTGTGTAGTTAAATGAGAGAAATCCTTTACATGTTGCTGTCTGATTGACACAATGTCTGTCACAATGAAGTGTATTACACAAACTGAACTGAGAGCTAAAGACAGGAAAACCTTTAAGAACAAGATCTGATTCACTTGCAGTATAATCTTGAAAATCAGTTTCTCTTTGATCTTCACTAAGACAGAAATAAAATATAAAAATTTAAACGTGTTGAAAGCACATTAAGGTTGCCAAATCAAGCACTTGAAACTTAGGAAATGCCAATCACAGCTCTGCTTCCTTGAGTAACTGAGTTATGATCCAGTATTTAATTATACAGTCAGGTCCTATTTTTTTTCTCCTACATGTCTGAGCCAACGTATTCAGATCCCTTCCTTCTAAATTAAAGAATTAAATTGGTAACATAAGTAGGTTGGCTTATCCTGTAAGTGGATCAGCCCTTGCACAGGAAAAGTGCTCAAAGTGAAGAGCAAACACCACGCCTCACACCAACAAGAGTGCAAACAGCAAAGTGCCTGTCAGGGTCCAGTCTTGGCCCTGGGAGGGCTGTGAGATCCAGCCACTCTGGAGACTGACAGACAAGCATGGACTCATCAGATTCACCCTGGAAGGCTGCGTGGCTAAGTGACTGTGATTTGGCACTGCTCTGTGGAGCTCCAGGGCTTCTATTCCCAGCCCTGCCTCACACAACCTCACACAACCTCGCAGTTACCTCACTCACAAAATAGTGGGGAACGGCCACTGCCCCACCCAGGAATAGGATGTGAAGGCTTGCTCAATAACAGGAGTTCTGCACCTGCCAAAAATAGAAATAGCCCATAACACAAGAGGTAAGAGCAAAATCCTTCTACTTCATATACTTTCACTCAAGCCTAAGCATCCTCAGATGAATGTCCCTTGGAGGGTATCTCAATTGATTTCCTATCTAATTCCCCAAGAACCAAGCTCTGTAGGTTGGGTGTAGTTTAGGAAACTAGTAAATTTTAAATAAAAAAACCTCTGTAAACTTTAGCCATATATTTTAGCAATCCTCACTGGTTATCAATGTGCTGGAAAACCTCTGTGGCCATTACAACCCATATGAGGGTGGGGTAGGAATTTGAAGGTTGCTTTTGAAGAAGCAACCACTGCAAAGCAGTCTTGCATGATAAACTAGAGAAGCAAAAAGTTCCTTGTAGTCACTAGGATAATGAACTTAAAGAGGAGTACAATAAGCAATTTTGCTATCTTTGCAAAAATATCACACTGTTCCACTGTTAGGTTCATTAGGAGATGTATGTTTTGCCTTTGTTGTCAGTGATTTTTCTGGAAAGTGCTGTCAGAGGTAGACTAATTTCAAATTAAAGAGCTCAGTAACGATTTCAGACCCAGACATTTATCACCACATACTATGAGCAGAACTTTTCAGCTAGATTCAAGCTTTTATTCTAGGAGGCAAGGTGAAGAGATATGAACCAATAAATCTTCCCTTTGAACTATAACACAAAATAAACCCAAGCTGTCCAAATTCCATGAAGTTCATGTGTTTGTAAGATTGATAAAAGTCAGGACATACTGAATTTATTCAAATGGTTAAATTCAAATTGTAACCATTTGAATGGTTAAATGAAATTGATGCTGACAAACCAAAGAATTTTGAACCTTGGAACACGTATTTGAATATTGGAACACCACATTCAGTTCAAGCTGCATTAGTTTCCAAGGGATGTAAGGTAGGTTGAAAGAGTCTGCTTCCAAATTCAAATGGTACCTTAAGTCAAACTGTTGCAACACAGTGTGCAGACACACCCTGGGAAATGTGTGTTAGTGAACTTAAGTTAAAGAGCCAAACATAGATGTTTATATATACAGGAATAAGAGATGCACAATAAAACTGTCTTCTTATATAGCACCCACTGATGAGCTGCTCCTGAGACTTTTAAGGAACTGGTTCCTCTACTTTCACATTAAAAATACCTCACAAAGCTGGCCAGAATTTCAGTCATCAGGTGTTGACTGACAAATAATGTAAGGAAGAAGAAGAAATAACATTGTTTCTTGTACACTCAGGATAAACCAGCTCTGGCCTCGCAGGTCAGTTAACACAAAGTAATTTCTTCTCCTGAGCTGAAAGTAGTTTTTCCTTTCCCTGCTCCTCACACCCACTGCTTGGTTACAATCCTAGCCAGTGAGATAATCGGCACCCAGAAGAAACATTCCGTTTCCTCTTTTTATATCCAGTTATGCTGTCAGTTCCTCCTGGTAAGCAGTTGCACAGCCCCCGGAAGGAGAACGCAGCCTTTCTGGGTGAAATGTGTCACTGTGCCTTTTCAAGTGAGGTAGAAATTAAAGAAAAGCTTAAGTCAGGGAGATTTCCTCACCACTTAGCCCTTGCCAAGAGATTATTGTATCCTAGCAGTGCATGAGCTTCAGCAGATGCTTGACTATCATACATCAGGTAACTCCTGTTTGAACTGAAAACAAATATCCTCGTCAAGGAGAAGAAAAAGCTGAAAAAATACAAAAGAGTAAGGGAAAAAAAACCCCACCTCCTATGGAATACCTAAAGGTCTATCTGTTAAATGTTTTTGTAGCTCATCTTAAAAAAATAAAAGTGTTAAATACTTGTTTATACTCTCTTGAATCAACTTCAATTGCTGGAAAATTTTCACACCTATTAGAAGCTTGTTTCTTTTGCCTTCTTGAAATAAATCTAACATAAAACCCCTTGAAATTCTTATTTCAAAATTGATAAAATAGTAAAATATTAATGTTAGTCTAGACCTCTTGGTAACATCTAAAGGGATGTGATGCAGAGGGGAACATGGCACTAACTTTACTAGTTGATGGGTCTTTTTATCAGTACTCATGAAGATTCTGGATTGCACGCTGCAGGAACATTTGTATATATACAAAAAAGTATCCAAATTTTTAACAATTTAAACATTTGGAACCATTTAACAATATGCAGGAGAAAAAAAAGATCATCTTTTTCTAATTGAGTTTATTTTTGTAAACATAGAGAGGCTGGAATTATTAGCAGGATAAAAAAAAAAAAGTAAAAAATAAAATATGATGCAATGTTAAGGAAGTTAGACTTCCTGCCTTTCATGTCCCCTTCTTCCAAGCTATTCACAACCTTGTCATTTCCTACTGCCGTCTCTTGTCACAAACTGCTCTGCTCTCTTTGATTTTCCCATGGTCTCAGCTTTCCCTGACTTGTTTTCAGTGTCTCACATTAGCATTCTTTTTTTCATAATTTGTAAGAACGCTCCCCTTTCTTTTACATCTCTTCAAGAACTATTTATATAGGCATGTAGGTATATTTCTTGCATAATTCCTGCAAGAAATTTGCCATGTGACTGTGTCTTGAAAGAAGCAAATGATTCCTTACTGTTTTCTGTAATAAAAATGTAATTACCAGGTTATTTTAATTTATGAAAGAGGGCACATAGTTTGTCATGTGTTTTTTGATATTCCTTGTCCCAATCTTTCTTTGTCACTCATCTTTATGTACTGAAAGTTAGTTTCAATAACATATGAAGACGTTTGCTTTTTAATTCCCTTGCTTAGGGGATGATATTGTATTTCAGTATTGTGGCTGAAAATTAATAGAACAAAACAATTAGCTAGGAAAAATAATGCACATTCTAAAATATTTTTAAAATAGAAAATCGCATCTAAGCTGAGATTCTGTCCACACAAACCTCAGGCAGTGACCTCACACATTATCCTACAACTCACAGAGCCCCATAAGACACTCAATGGCATAAGTTTCACTTGTCCTTATATCTCATGCCATAAACACATCTCAGCCCTGACTCCAGGCACTTACCTTTAGCAAAAAAGCAACAGCCAACTTTTTTTTGGATGCTTTTCAGCTTCCCTTTTGATTTATTTCCTTTTGACTTTGCCTGTTTGGCGACAGCTCTCCTTAATATTACTGAAGGTGCTAACCAATAATATTTATCTACTGCAAAGGGTTCGTGTGTATACAGGGTATCTTTGGGGAAATTAATACTCCCTCAGCACGAGCTGATGGGATAAACATCAATGAAATTGCTGTTGCTGTCTCAGAGAACATGCCATGTGAGGCACCTGTTCCCTGAAACCTTTTACCAAGCTGGGCATGTGTGGCACTTTCCAGTATTCCCCCTGGAAACCACCTCTTCCTGCTCTAGGCTCATGTGAATTTGCCCTTTTACTTTTCTTGTTTCACAGTTTCACAAAATCAGACATACTGCACATGCAGGTAAATTTGACAGTTAGTTACAGTCCTAATGGAATTCCACAAACCACTGAAAGGAAGTAAAGATCCAAACTGTGAATCTAGTGGGTTTAGTCTAATGAAATTGTTAATGGAACATTAAAAGTTATCAGACAGGAAAACTGATCACATGCTAGCACTCAGGAAAAAAAAAATCCATCCATTACACTGGACTAGGTTTGATACTGTAAACACTGAACACTGTAAAATTTAAGAGCAGTTGTGGCTGAAGATGAACAGCGCTGTGTTTTACTCCATAAATCAAACTGTACCTGGGGAATCATTAAGGCTGAAGGCAATTCGGACTGGTTTATCAGCAGGTACCCTGGCGGTGGTGATCATGTGGGCACTTGAGTCAATGCTTTTACTTGTTTGTTCCAGCTGCAATAATACAAAAAATATATTTGTTACAGAGCACGTGACATCACTCAACAAATGAGTTTTAATGCTTTTCATGCATTCACAGCTGCCTTTCCCATTCCAGCTAAGCAATGTTTAGAATCAAAGTCAAGGGAGCGCCATTTCACTTTTCCATTTAAAAAGGATTGCAGTGAAATCCAGTGCAGAGCCTGCTTTTATTTTTTGCTATTTCTAGATTAGAAAGAACAATGGCAAAGGAAGCTGCCTCTCCTCTCACCTGCTTGCTCCCCGCCATTGCCCCTTCAGCAAGCCTTGACTCGTGGCAATGCTGCCTGCTTCTGAAGGTGAAGAAGGAAGAAGGGGTGGGGAGCTGAGGGTAACATGACCCCAAGCCTGCCCTGTGATTGGAACTGTGCACACCACTCCACATGGTGTCAACGAGGAGGCACTCATCCCCCTACCTTCCACCCAGACTCCCCCAGTTCAACTTTGCCTGCAAGTCACACGCTTCATGAGGAAAAATTCATGGGGGCTCCAAACCTTGGTGATGATTCTTCAGTGGAAGCCTGTGCAGGTGTAGGGGTCTGTCTGCATGAATTTGGCTTCTGGGTTGAGACCTTACTCACTCCTCCGTCTTTCTTCTGAGACCATCAAGTCCAAAGAGTGGTTTACTGTGATGAGTACCCTGTCCATTAAGAAAACTGCTAGTTCATTTCAAGCATGGCACTAAAGAATTGTTGAACAACAAAAGAACCAGCTACTTTTGAGCTCTGATAGTGTAATTAAGACATCTCTGTGCCCTGAAAAGTTTTACTCTGAGCTCTACTATGTATATTTAACCTTTTCAATAAATAGTTTCAGTTAAACTCTACTGAATAGCTGAATGCAATCAATCCCTTTGATTATCTAGCATAAAGATGCTAAATTTCAAATATACTAATCTTCTGATTAGCACCATGTGTGGAGAATGTGAAGTCAGTGGGCATTCAAAAGATCTGCCCATAAAGCAATTATTTTAGGACTCTGGACTGCTATCCAGCACACACTCTATTAATACCAAATATTTGGACAATTATGCTTTTAAATTACCGTAAAAACTTCTTAGGGAATTAGAAACCAAATTCATCAGGAAAACACAATGAATTTACTAATTCATTGTCAGCAGACAACAGAGCATTTAGCTAGTGAAAACAAGAGCCAGTTTCCTAAGCCAATAGTCTTGCAGTTTTTCAGTAAAGTAGCTATTGTATTGCATGCAAATTCTACCAAAGTCATTCTAATGTATACTGAATTATTTGGCAGCCTCAAAAAGTCAATAGAACAGAACACTATTTCAGGAGTATAACCTTCCTTGGTGGTGCACAAGTGAATCCAACACTTCCCTGGCATCATTGTAATGCAATCAGTGGAAGAGGATCACACTTGCATTGGGTCCACCAATTTCAGCATTTCTTGCTTATTTGCTTTGTCTCTGTTGATATTTAGCTAGCAGAGGGATATGGTTACTTGTTATTTGAAGTGCATAATCTTTTCTTACAATAACAAGAAATAATCTGAAATCCTTACTTTGAAAAAATTTATTTGAAGCTGAAAGTGTCTCTTTCTGCTAGTATACAAAGGATATCAGGGATTGCTCTTAATTCCCCATTACTAGTATTCAAGACCCACAAAAATGGAACTGCTATCTAAGGAGCAGAGGCAAAGAAAAGCCAAATAAATAGCAGCCATGTATGGTTTAGATTCAGGAAAAGACCCTTCGAGTCAACTGAAATATTTTATTTTGAAGTGCATTGCATCAGAATAAATAATTTTTACCTTCTGAGCATTCTTGATCTCTTCTCCACCCTCACTTCATCTGAGACATCTCATTGTTTTTAAAATACAACAGAATTACCAATGCAAAATTCTCTAACATATTTCCCTTCCTTACTTCCCAAAACAAGGTAAAGAAAAAAACACCTCAGAATGAAGAGATTTTGAATGATAAGCAAATCCTTAAAACAAGGCTGTTAATTGTTCTGTGCTGTTTGTACACCTTCCCTGACACTGACTATCTCAAGTAAAAGTATACTTCACATTTTACATCATAGCCTAAGAAACTAAAAGGATGCATTCTGCCAGAGTTTTTAAAGTTGCCATAACAATATTGCTACAAGACTGCTATTTTATCCCAATTACATACTCTGTGGTGTGCAATGTTTTTAAATTAACTCATTTAACCATCTACTCTGTGAAGGCAAAAATCAATACCCTTCCAGTAAGAAATGTTGAATTCTATTGAAACATAAAAGAAAGTTTTCATTTTGTTCTAATTCAGAAAAAAGAAATCTCATCTTTATACACAGCATTTACCCTGTTACCATTTTTTATATCGCATTTATCCCTTAGCTCCTTTTCCTGCAAAATCCTCAAACTCTTCATCACAAAAAGCAATCACAGAGAACAGAGAGGGATGGAAGAAGCCTGTGTGCAAACAAAGTGATATTAGGAGACATACAGACCAATTGCCCCCAATTCCCCACATGCTTCCTCCATGAATGAAGAACAGTATCACTGCAGACAAAGATGAGACTGAGCGAGCAACCTGGAACTTAATGAGATTTAATGAGCAGCTCTCATCTTCCCAACATTTGCCTGTAGAGCTGGCTGGCTGCTGTTCCCCTGTAAAAAACCTGCAGCAGAACTCAGATGAAATGCTGTTACAGCTTTATGGATTTTTTTCACACCTGTTGCCTTACCTCACTTAGCGGAGTGTCTGCACTTGTATAATCCAGGGCCAGCCACTGCCTTGGCTTGTCGTTGCCTTTATGGAGTAAAGCTTCAATAAAAGAAAAGGCTGCACCTGCTGCATAGCAACAAACTGACAAGGTCTGAGAAGCTGAGACAGCTGTCAGGGCAACATGCTGCTACCTGCACTTCCCACGGGCTTCACGGTCCCAAAAGATAACCCTTTTCCACTTTTCTCCACAATTCTGCTTTTCCTTCCTCTCCTTGCCAGGGATGAGGGATTGTGATGCTGTCACACTTCAGGGAAGAAAAAATCCTTCTGTCACAGGCATTATTAAGCAGCAAACTGTGGCGAGACCAAGATTTTTAATTCATTAGAACTGGCAAACCTGAAATATAAACAGACTTGCTTCATAGGACAGGAATGTTTTCAGCATGACCCAATCAGTGTCTATGTCTATTCCAGCAAACTGGCAAAGATAGCATGACTCCAGTCAGCAAAAATGTCTGCAGCTCCAATCAGCTTGGGCTGACACTGCCAACTTGGACTGGCTACAAGCACACTCTCAAAGGATAGCAGTGACTATCAAAGCTAACAACAACTGATGGGCTTGGCCTCTTCAGCTTACATTCAGGTTGGCTTGGGCTAAGCCAGCCTTGTTCAAGGGAAGCCACTAGCCCTTCTCTCCTGAGGAGATAACAAGAAAATCTCAGAATGCATAGACTGTAAAAGCAGATGTATTTATAGATCAGCTGGTGATGGCAGGAATAAATGAAGCTGACTCAATCAGAGATTTGGCTGAACTTAGAGGATTTCCTAGTGAGTTTTCAGATAGATTTTTTTTTTTTCAAACTACTGGCAAGCAATTTAATAGATAAATCTTGAAGTATTATAAGAGATTAATTTCTTCCGTTTAAAGTTTTATTTTCTGTTGCCAGAAAATAAAAGTTTAATCCCTGTCATACACTTGTACTACCTACATGACTTCTTTGATGGGAGTGCTGCCACTGTCATTAGAACAAATGAAGAAAAATGGAGAACAATTACAGAATGATTTTACAGAATATCTTTATCGTTTTCTGCTTGAAAAGAGGGTCTCCTCCAAAATGTATGTGAAGGCATATTTAATCTTTAAATTCCAAATGGAAAGAGCTTATCTAACCCAGATCTTTATAGACGTATTCCTAGATTCCCTCAGCTCAGCTGAGATAAAGAAATGTTGCAGGACAAACAAAGACATGAAGGTCTGAAGTCAAATTTTCATCCTTCCTCACTCTCTCACCTTCTGGCCCTGGTCCAGGACTGATCTTACCAGGGCAAAACTCCAGAGGCTAGCAGTTGCCTTTGTGGCCTCAAAAGACCTTTTTTACACTTCAAAATTACTAAACTGCAAAAATATCCTACTCACACTACCTTTGCCCAGCAATGACGTGGGAAGGCATCAAAAAGATGCACTATTAGGCATCTCTTGAGGCTGTCTTTAACTGCAGTGGGATTTCAGAGCTCTGGACCAAACAGCTAGTGGAAAACTGGATTGCACTGGCCATTTTCTCTTCTCTCAGTGTGTTTGTGAAAAGACTGAGGGTTCCTCCCTAAATGTCTCCTTTGCAAGGGGAAGAAGACAGATTTGCCTCTGACCACAACCATTACTGCAAATAATATTCTACAGCTCAATATTATCAGCAGTTGGTAATGATCTCCAGTTCCACATCCAATTATACTGTGAAAGTGTTTGTTGGAAGATACAGAAAATCCCGGCTCCAGTGGAGTCACAAAAAATATTCTGCGCCAGTTTTCATGGAGACAAGGTTTTCCCCAAATCATAAGATATTGCTTTGTACAGACAGATGATACTCAGGTGGTATTCAGACCTTTGTTACGTGCCATTACAGTAAAGCCTAAGAAAGGCATAACATCTAATGACAGGCAAAATTCCCAGTAGCCATGACAGCAAGGGTCTTGGACAGAAATGATGTCTGAATAGTGCAGGGTGTTTTTTTCCAGATGGCTCGACACTCCACATTTCCAGACTGACCCTTCAGTTGCACTCAGTTTAAATAGCATGTGCATTTGCAAATTAAGTACATCATCCTTTTATGTCTTGTAGCCACTGTATACATGGTTGTTTTTTTTTTAATTTCACTGTTTCTAGTTAAATCTACATTATTCACAGACTCATAGAATCACAAAGTTTTTAGGCTTGGACCTGTGGACATCACCTGTCCAACCCCTCCTGCCAGGCAGGGCGATGTCCAGAGGGAGATCAAGGCAGGATCACCTGGAGCAGGTGACACAGGAACATGCCCAAGTGGGTTTGGAATGCCTCCAGAGATGGAGACTTAACAAGATTCCTGGGCTGCCTGTTCCAGTGTTCTGCCCCCCTACCATGGAAAGAAGTTCTTCTTATGTTTGGGTGAAACTTCTTGTGTCTCAGTTCACAGCCACTGCTCCTTGTCCTGGGCACCACTGACAAGAGTCTGGCACCACCCTCATGGCATCCTCCTTGGAAATATTTGTATGGATTATTGAGATCTCATCTCAGTCTTCTCCAGACTAAAGTGGCTCACCTCCCACAGTCTCTCCTCATAAGAGATGCTGCAGACCCCTTATCAACTTTGTGCCCTCTGCTGGACCCTCATCAGTAGCTCCACTTGTCCTGAAGAGCCCAGAACTGGACACAGTTCTCTGTGAAGTCACAAAAAATATTCTGCAAAAAATCTCTGTGAAGTGTGCTGCCTCTGAACTGTGGGCTAAGATCAAAACTGCACAAACCAAAAGGCCCTCCATTTGCATTTAAATACCAGCTCTGTGCTTTACACAGTGGTTAGTCACCTGAAACTTTATGGCAGGTGGCATATTTTTTAAATGTGAGACTTTTTTAGCGTTCTGCATACAGAAGATCAAATTTGAAGCATCAGGATGAATGATTTGACTATAATTGCTTTATCATCTATCTATTCTTGGGATGATTGTGCTAAAACTCTCAATAAAATGGACCTAAACATCGTATTTTAAAAAGTTCTTTAAATTACTTCATAAGAGTAAACTAGGGAAGATCTCAATTTTAAGCAATGGGGAAATTGAAGTTCTAGGACACTTCACTTCATTGATTTGCTCAAATTAATAGTTCAAGGTATTTGGGTAGAGGATATTTCTTAAAATTCTTACCAAACAGGTGATTAAATACTTTCACCAAAACAAATTACTCTCCAATTTATTGCAACACAAAATATATTTCTCCACACCAGACTGCACACACACATTAGAGTAATCTCTGTGAAAATTACAGAATGCTGATAACTCCAGGGTTTGGGATTTTTTGAGTGTAGGAGCACAGCCTGTCCTGTTCCTTTTTCAGAATACTCTTAGTCATCAGATGCCTGGTACCCAAGCAAAATTCTTTCAGTCCTGTATCACATCATGAAATTGGTGATGTGCTAGAAGAGGATCTCACATTTTATTAGTCAAAAACACCTTAAAGGAATATACTTTAAATTAGGAGTATAAATTAGGAATATACTTTAAGTTAGGAGTACTGGGACTTACTGACAATCAGTAGTGAAAACATGCAAATTTTCAAAAAGCTTTAGGATGAAGTATCAGTTATCCTACAGATGTTAAAAAAGCCAATATCTGCAACCGAATAAAACACCTGTTGCCTTCACTTTTTAGCTGTGCTGCTTTCAATTCATCTCAGTGTCCCAGTATAAGTATTATTTTAGTAGCATATGACCTCATTCATGCTAAAATGGTGTTTCGCAGATTGCCAGTCAGTATTTAAAAATACACTTTAAATATTCTAGCATATGGAAAATGTTCCAAGAAGAAATTAAAAAAAAAAAAAAAAGTTAAAAAAAAAAGTATTGCCTGAAATTGCAGAGCAAAATCACTCACAATCCAACATCCCATATCCTGACAACTGCAGCAACCAACAGAGCATTTCCTTAGTGTTCTTAGGTATTACCTCTGGTCTCCTTGCCTAGGTAGTATTTTAACACAGGTAAAATAATCTACTTTCCCCAAAGCTCTACTCTTGTGAATGGCTGAACCCCATCAGATTAAATCAAATTATTTAAATCATTAACACCAGCAGGAAAAATACATTGTGCACTGACTTACCAAAGAAGACATAAGCAAATTTATAATTAAGGGCAAATTAATATGCAGTAGCTAAATTCACTTACATAGGATCACACAGGTTTAATAAAGGAGATCATTGCTGAGAAATTAAAGATTGGATTAATCAAGGTCATGTGGATTTACAGCAGCTGATCCAGCAAATTTTACACCTGCCTTAAGATCATCTGCAAATAGCTACATTGTGAATTATTTGAAAACCTGACTGGTGAAAAATTACATCACTTCCACAGCAGACTCCAGGCAGAAACTGTGAAAAGCTAATTCTGCTGAAAGAATGAAAGTTGAAGCCTTTGAGATATGATGCTGCCAAAGACCCTTGTGTAACTCTGCATGGAAAACAAGATGAAAGCTGAAGTTAGAAATATTACTGGGAAAACTTCACTATTGTCAGAAATCAACAGGTGCAAATTTACACCCTTTACTCAGATCAGCATAGAGATGAAAATAACCTTTAGAAGCTAATTATGGGCAGAATGATGGTGTGTCATCTCAGCAGGGAATGCTGAAGGAGGATACAGCCAGACAGTGTGCAGCAATTCACTGGGAGGTGAACAGCTGAATGCTCAAAGCCAGCATTGGCTAGCACTAGCTAACTGGAAACACCAGCATTTAAACAAAAATACAGATACAGACTATATATTCTAGTAAAGAACTGTTATTCCTTTCCTCATCTCTTCGCCTGAAAGCCCCATAATTTGGAAGTTATAATGATTTGGAGGGCTGGGGTTCACACTTTCCTTGGCATGCACCTGTCTTTCAAACCAAGACACTCTATGAAAGGCAGTCCAAAGTGAGACTCCCTTGAGCTCCCTATTCCCAGGACACAAGGGAGCTTAATGTGTATGTCTCAAACATAGATAAATGGATGGCTGTTGAGCCAACAATTAATTGTTGGTAATAATAAAAGGCTGTTGGTATCAACATGCCAATAAGGAAGAACAAGATGTGACTGCAAAAAAAGGGCCAAGGTGGAGACAGGACAGCACTTTTCCATGAGAAAGGACCACACAGAGTGTGGCACAGGGGCAAGAATGGGCATGGACCATGGGGTGGAATTAGGACCACCAAAGACCCCCAAAACCCTCCAACCCATTTCCAGAAAGGCCTGAAAGGACAGACTGTGCATGATAACTCACTTACATAGAACATGAGAAACTTATCTTCAGGGTGGAGAAACCTTCAGGCACAGTTGGTGCTCCAGGACCCTGGACATCTGGACATCTCAGTGGCCAGCAGGACCACCACAGAAACCAGGATAAGCATCCCCTCTGCTGCCTCAAGACTGGTGATCTCTTTTTTTTCTCCTTCCTTCCTTCCTTCCTTCCTTCTGATGGTTTTACCACTTAAACTGAAACAAGCTTTCTGCAGGGTTTTTGACAGATTGGCATTAATACTCTCAAACATAACAGTTACCTTTGAAAACCAGTAATTCCAGACAACAGAGAATAAGCTCTAACTTTAAAATCCCTTCCTTACATCTAATCCATAGTACAACTAGAAGCAGCTATTTACAGAAGCCTGCTCTTCAATGCTGCCCCTCAGAGGGCATATTCTAGAAATTCACAGTATCACAGAATGTCCTGAGTTGAAAAGGACCTTAAAGATCCTCTGGTTCCAAACATTTTTTAAATTTTGGGTTTTGTTTGCTTGGGTTTGCTTGGTTTTGGTGATGTCTTCAGTCTTCTCTTTGATGCCCATATTTTAGTCAATAGAACTCAGAACCTGGGCCATAAAGATGCATAATAAACATTTAGACATTCACTTTACTGTACTGTGTTCTTAAAAAAAGGGAAAAGGATGCTCAAATACATCACAGATAAAATCTATTGTTGATAAGCAATGAACACCTATGGCAGAGTTATTAAGATAAGCAAAACTGATGATGAAAAAGCATTTGGACAATTATCCTTCAAAAAGAAAAAAAGGCAGAGATTTCTTTGCAGCTTGGTTACTATTTTAAGGATTTTAACCTCAATAACAAGGCCTGAAATTAAATCTGCATGATACTACTAAGTCAAGGAATTAAGGTTGGCAAAGACCTCCAAGATAATTGAGTCCAACATTTGAGTGAACACCACCACGTCACCTTCACCTTGGAACTTCAATGTCTGATGACATCCTTTATCAGTGAGCTTGGGGTTTAACAACAGGATATTACCATTGTTGTTGTTGTTGTACATATTACAAGATTGGTACATTCACAATGACCTGTTCTGAAGGTATATTAGAAAATGTTCTCTGTTCATTCCTTACATGTAAACTGTATTGCACTACTTAAATGATACCTCGGTTAACTGGCTGTAATTTTATTTGTTTTTAAAAATAAATAGTACAGTCTTCAACGTAACAGGGTTTTTTTAGGCAGTGTGTGTCTACTCTTCAAACAGAAGATCCCACTTTGGGGATTTAGGGTGGAAGACTGAGAAGCAGTCCCATGGGATAGTCTCAACTTTTGGTATGAATCCATTCTGTGGCTTTTGGCCCATGTTACATTATGGCATGATTCCCTTATTTGTGCAATGTGGTGTAATATCTCCTGATTTGCATAAGTGAACAGCATTTATTCATTAACATTTCTTTAAACACCTCAAGAACCCCCCCATGTAAGAAAGACTAAGCATTTTCCACAGTGTGAGCTATGGTTCTTACTTACAGCTGGGCAGGCTTTGCAGTGCAGAAACAAAGGCTGCAGGGGCATCTTTAGAGTTCTTTCAATTCACAACCAGGCACAGATTCAGGCCAGTTTCTGAGCTGCTGGCAGATCCATGGGGCTGAGAGAGGAGCCAGGAAATAACAGGACATGCTGAAGCTCCCCAGGTCATGTGACCTGAGTTCTGGAGAATGAAAGAATTTTTCAACAGGTATATTCAGATGAACGACCCTAAAATTAACCCTCAAATAATGATGGGGACAATATGAAAAACAAAATTTTGAGTTACTTCGGGAAGGTCTTTAAAATTATTTTGGCAGAGAATCAAAGTATTAAAAATTGGAAAAGCCTCTGTCCTGAAGATCTAGTACTGGGTTTAGATCACCCTCAGAAAATTCCAAATTGGAGCATCAAAGTCACAAAGTGACAAAGTGAAGAAAGAAGACCACAGATGACAGTGGCTCAGGCACTAGACAGCATAAATTGTGGTCCTGATCTCAGAATCCTGCCTTTTTAGCTACATTTCTTTTTGGTTAGTGTTTTCAGAGCTGAAAGAAATGCAAATCAGGTGTGGTAGCAGCTTGTTTCCAGGAGGCTGCAGAAAGATGTTATTTATTCTATTCTTCATTACTTCATTTGGGTATTATTTCTGCAAATATCTTCATTTATTCAATGCTAAGTTTTCCCCTCTCTTCCACTATTTCCTATCTTTTCAAATTACAGCCTAAAACTCCTATTTCCCTCCTGGAGTTTTGGGTTCTCCAAGTTTCCATCACCACTTACCAGGACTACCAGGTCCTGCTAAGTCCTTCCCACCTGACAAGTACAGCTGAACTTCCAGGAGCAGTAGGCACATATTTCCAGGAATTTCCAGGAATTTCCAGGAATTTCCAGGCTTCTGTGCAGTCCACTGGATAAGAGTTCCCACATGACCAAGCTGAAAACTGAAGAGAGGTGTTTTCCTAGCCCTTACCTGATCCTGCATTTAATTCCCTCAAGCAAAACAGAACTCACCATCTAGAGGACAGGTCATTTTTGCCCAATTATAATTTTTTTCTTATGACAACAAAGCAAGAAGCATCTCAACAATTTTGCTTTCTCTCATGAGAGAAAGGCTCTTGGATTGCATTTTGTTGAGTACTGTACCAGTGTCACAACATGTGTTTTGATGGTACCTGCAATACAAACTCAATACAAACAGCATTGATTCCTTTCTGAGACTGGATCTTTCTGGACCATCATTCCTTTCTGAGACTTTCTGGATCATCCTTCCCAATTTGCTTGATTTGAGGAACTTCTGAATTCTTGTCACTTGTGCAGGTAGAATCCCAGAATCATTCATGTTTCAAAAGAGCTCTAATACCATTGTGTCTAACTGTTCCCCCAGCACTGCCAAACTCACCACTACACAATGTCCCTCAGTGCCTCACCTAAAAGTCTATTGAACACTTCCATGTGGAGGCAATACTCCTCTAAAATCCCCAGAAATGTTTTTCTGTGACTCAAGCTAACTGGATTAGCCATAGCAGAGAGAGCACTGAGGTGAGAATACCAAATGGTAAGGAAATCCTGCTTTCCTGTTCAGCTCACAAACCTCTGCACAAGCAAGAGAAGCTCAGGATGGGGACAGTGTTTAACCCAGGGCCTGTAAAGCAATGACCTAAGTAGTACTCAGCTGATTGGACCAGTTGATTTGTCTGTTCCTTTCCATTCTGTCACAAGTGACATAACTACAGTCTGGGGGAATGCTAAAGTAACCCCTGCTACTGTTACAATGAGAATTATTCTGAATGTTCAGGACTATGTGGTTCACAATTTTCTGTTTCAGGTTTAAGCATGATTCTCTGCAAAGTCAGCACGGCCCTTAGCCTTCCCTCAAGATACCACTCACATTTTTTATTGGTGAAACACATTTGTTCTACTCACACTTCAGCAGATGCTTTTCAAACCCTTCTTCTCCACTGCTCAAGTTCCCACACCTAAAAAGAGCAAACAAAAATTAACATTCTGGGTTTTTTTACGAACTTCCCAAGATCTCGTTAGAATTTCACCATCCTAGAATTTGACAAACATGTACCTACGGACAAGCTGGGGATTTCCATGTGCACAATTATAGATTTTGGGTGGTGAAAGTGCAGCCAACAGCCAATAGCCAACCCTCTGACCTTTGCATGGTCCTTCAGCATGGCAATGTCTGTGCAGAAAATAAATGGTGTAGATGCATAGCTAAAAAAAGATCAAGGCCAAGCCAAAGTCGTGATTAGACAGTGAGTCTGTCTGCTGCTGGAGGTTTTCTGTGTGGATTGCTGATTTCCTCTGTCAGAAGTATTGCTGCTTTTAGTGCTTGTTTTCTAAACCCATTGGTGTTTCCAGTAAATTGTTCTCACTTCAACCTGTGATCTTTACCTTTTGTGCTGCCTGTTTCCCTCTCTAGCCCACCGTGTGGTGGGTAGGGTGGGAAAGAAGGACAGTGAGCAGTGCACAGCTTCAGTGGAAGCAATAAACCGGGAAGTATCATTCTGTTGGGATTTATATTTGGATTGATTGAGGGTGAGCAATTCCAGACTGGGCCCTTTGGTCTGCAGAGCCTCTGGGCCCCTGAGCACACAGTGACACAGGTAGAAATTCACAGTTGTGGTGCAGTAGAACACTCACAGCTTATACTAAGGTGTTTTGGGAAGTAATGGGTTTCTAAATGTAGAATTGCAGTTCTAACACTCTAGCCACCTTAAGACTTAGATAAATGAGGGTTGTTTGCATTCTTTGTGTAGCCTGTAACTGTAAACTATGCAGTGAACCTATATAACTCACTGAGGGGGGATAATAAAGTGGGTATTACCAAAATTCTGTTTTCTGAATGCTCAGAACTGCATGTGAAATCCAAAACCTGCTCCCCCCTCATGTCCCTGTCTGGAGAACAAGGACTTGACTGTACTGCATCCAGCTCTGGGGTCCCAGCACAGGAAGGACAGGGATCTCTTCATCAGCAGAGGCCACCAGGATGATTAGCAAGATGGAGTTGTGAGGAAAGGCTGAGAGAATTTGGATTCAGTCTGGGAAAGAAAAGGCTTTGGGGTGACCTAATGGCAGCTTTCCAGCACTTGAAGGGAGCCTGCAAGAAAGAGACTCTTTACAAGGGCATGCAGTGATAAATCTGCAAAATGTGGAGTATATAAAATTTGCATAAGAAAGGATTTTCCCTAATGTTTGGTCTTCGTATACTTTCAAGTCAAATCAGCAAGAAGGGAGATTTAATGCCTGAAACAGATAGCAGCTACAAGCAAGTTCTAAGTGATGTCCAGGGGCCAGAAAAGCAAATTACTTTCTGGTAGAATTGCCTTGTTAAGGGTTAGGGCTTGATATGCTTTAATGAGCTCGGATGTAGGGGAAGGAAATCAAAATGAAGAAGGATACCATACTGATAGTGGACACAAAGAATGCAGAATTTATGGGCCACAAGGATATCTGGCAGAAAAAACATAATAAAGCCAACCCAGCAACTGCACTGAAATCAGCTCAGACTGGGTGAAGGGTAAATCTGGCAGGGGAAGATCATTACCACTGACTCACCGACCACCAACTCAAGAAACCCACTGACTCAAAAGATTAATTGGCATGAGAAGCAAGAATCATTAAAAAACAGCAGGTAGGATACTAATTAATAAGAACTATGTAACTTACAGCCAATGCACCCTAACTCCTTCGTTTGCTACAATGTATTAATAGTACAAAGTTCTCATAGTTGGCACGCATTATTTGTGACAGACCACTAAGGACCCAGGCTTGGGCAACTCTGAGGTGTGTTACCAATGACTCCCTTGAGTGTTTCATTATTGGCATATTGCACACCAGGTAACAAATCTGATGTTTGTGGGCACTAACAGGACAAGGGGAAATGGCTTCAAACTGAAAGCGAGCAGGTTTAGATTGGATATTAGGAAGAAATTCTTCCCTGTGAGGGTGCTGAGGCCCTGGCACAGGTTGTCCAGAGCTGTGGCTGCCTCACCCCTGGGAGTGTTCAAGGCCAATTTGGACGGGGTTTGGAACAATCCAGTCTAGTGCAAGATGTCCCTGCCCATGGCAGGGGGTGAAATGGATGAGCTTAAGATTCCTTTCGACTCAAACCACTCCGTGGTTCTGTGACACTTAGTTTTCCTATCTGCGCACTGTGCTTCCATTTGGGTAAGTATATACTAATCTAATCACCTGACTTGAGCCTGCTCACTTTCACAAGCGTTTATCATCGGAGGCCACGAAAACTGCACTGCCCTTGGAACTTCCACCGTAAAGCGAACCGAGGAACGATCTGCCGAACTGCACAGGGAAGGAAAAGCTCGATGGGAGCCAAGCCGCCCGCCCGACGCTCCCCGGCCCGTGAGGGGAGAACCCGGGAGCGCGCAGCCTGAGGGGCGGCACAAGTCCTCTCCACGCATGCGCAGCCCCGCGTTCCCGCCCTGCCCCGCGCATGCGCAGCCCCGCGTTCCCGCCCTGCCCCGCGCATGCGCAGTCTCGCGTTCCCGCCGTGCCCCGCGCGCTCCCGCCGCCGCAGCCCCGGCACGCCGCGGAGCGAAGATGGCGCTGCACGTCCCCAAGGCCCCGGGCTTCGCCCAGATGCTCAAGGAAGGGGCGAAGGTGAGGCCGCCTCTGGATGGACGCGCGGATAAACGGCCGGAGGGGTGGGGAGCGGTGTCAGGGTGGCGGCGCGGGGAAAGGCCGGCGCAGGGCCCGGCGGCACCGCGTGTCCCGCGGGGCGGAGGCCCGGGGGTGTTCCCTCACTGCCCCGCTCCGGCCTTTGCGCTGAGGGGTCGGTGTGTCCCGGCCCTGCGGGGCGGTGCCCGCCGCCTTCCAGAAACCTCTGTGGGGCCGGGATCCCGCTCCCCGCCCTTCCCGAACCCTGCTGCCTCATCCCGGGATGCGCCGGGCCCCGGGTCGTGCCTGCGTTATCCTGGGGCTCTCAGAGAGGCTGGACAGCAGCGTTCAGCCAGGGTCTGTAGTTAAAACTGTTCAGAAGCGTCTGGAATCGTTCCGCTTGGTTTTTGATGGTACCTTTGTCAGCGATGCGAAACAATGTGATGTTTCCCGTGTGTTTCCTTGCCGATCTGGCTTCATTGTATTTAACGTTAACGTAATAAAGATTTTGGTAGAGTTGAAGGACTGTGCCTTAATAAAGGAGAATTTATTAAGGCACAGTCCTTACTAAAGGAGAATGATGCCTTTTGATGATACCTTTGTCAGCGATGCGAAACAATGTGATATTTCCTATATGTTTCCTTGCCAATAAATCCGGTTTCGTTGTGTTTAACGTTAACATAATAAAGATTTTGGTAGAGTTGAAGGACTGTGACTTAATAAAGGAGAAGCTTTCCTTGAAAAGGGGACAGAAAGCGAGCAGGTGTGGGATTTTTTTTGTTTTTTATTCATAGAATTAACGGAAGAGTTTGGATTGGAAGTGACCATAAAGATCATTTAGCTCCAAGCCCCACCCAACTTGGTCTTGGACACTTCCAGGGTTGTGCATCCACAGTTTTTCTGGGAAATCTGTGCCAGAGCTTCACCACCCTCACAGGGAAGAATTGCTTCCTAACACTTAATCTAAATCTAAATCCCATTCAATGTGAAGCCATTCTCCCTTGTCCTGTCTCTCCTTGTCCAAAGTCCCTCAGAGTGTCCAAGAAGTAGGGAAAATAGGAAGAATTTCTGTTTGCTGCTACTTATTAGAAAGAAGAGTGGAGGTAGCAGCTCTGAAAGCCCTTTGTGTTCCTTTTTAGAATCCTTTTTGGAGACAAATAGTGGCAGATGTTCAGGGCAGGGGTGGAACAGGGAAGCTGAGTGGCCTCAGTGTTAGAAAATTCAAGGCCAAAATAAGAGTTGTCTTCTGCCAAGCAAGGCTGGCAATCTAAGATATTTGGTTTGTATTTAGAGAGTGAACATTATTACTGCTTTTCTTCCTTCTCTTATGGGTTGGACAGTGCTTTTTATCCTGCTTTTTTTCTTTCTTAAGGTCCTTTTTGGGGATCCCATCTTGTCTTAAGGTTTCCAGACTGAAGCCAGGCTGATCACCTCCTCAAGCACAGATATTTTACTTAATCATTCTGCTTCTGAATTTTCAAAACACACATTTTTAACGTGGAACTGAGTTAAATTATTTCTGTAGCATACAAAGGTGTGAGTAAAGAAACATGTACAGAAACCCTTGCCCCTCTGCAGCTGGGTCTGGGTTATTTTCTGTTTCTCTTTGGCATGTCACAAAGCATTTCTGGAAGACTGAGGGGATGTGAACTGTGTTGCAAGTCAAGTCACTGTTCAGATTTTCTGTTAGAAGCTTTTTGTGCCAGTTCAGCTGCCTAGTTGAGGTGTACACAGTAATTCTCACTGTCTTTGGGTAAGGTTTGGTGTCTGTTTAAACTGGAAGTGAAATACCAAATGTATATTAATGAACTTTGGGGGACTCAGTAGATTGACACTGTTTTGATGAAAAATGACTCGTTCGTTACTTTTTTTTTTTTTTTTTTTTTTTTGTTAGCCTAATTCTGATCAGTCATTTTTCTCTTCAGCATTATTCAGGACTAGAAGAAGCTGTCTATAGAAACATCCAGGCATGCAAAGAACTTGCTCAAACCACCCGTACAGCATATGGACCAAATGGTAAATAAATCCTAAAATTATTGCTGCATTTTTGAGACAAATGCTGTGTTTGGAGGTTAAACATACCTTACCAAAGAAGCAGCTGTTTGTTTCTGGGGGAAACACGTTGGGCTTGATCTAAAACTGCAAATATCTGACTATTTCTTGGTGACTGTAGAAATCAGGTTTTGTTTTTACAGCTCTTGAGTTATGCTCAGTGTCTTGCTCTTGCCAGTTTTTTTGTAGCAGTTATTGTGTACTCTTTGAAACACGGTATAAAATATATGAAAAAGCATAAAAATTAAAGGGAACACGATAACATGGTAGGTAGTCATAGTAAACATAATGTTGTTCAGTCATATACATGAAAACAAAATATTCTCCTGTATCATTGAATTAAATAATATGCTGGTATTTCTGAACAGAAAACTGCTTCCTCAGAAATTACTGATTTCTCCTTCATGTCTCACATTTCAAGTGTTATTTCACAAAAATGTTTTAAAGTTCTTAAATTATAAAGAGAGCTAACATTTTAATTTGCAAGATACACCTGAAAGTTAGGAAACAGTGTCTGTGTACAAAATATGGTTTGCATGATGAATGAGTTTTATAAATCGTTTTGTTTCCCCATTTAGGAATGAACAAAATGGTTATCAACCATCTGGAAAAGCTTTTTGTTACAAATGATGCTGCTACCATCCTGAGAGAGCTAGAGGTAGGTTTTCTTCCTTCAGCTGATGTCAGCTGTGAGCCAGCATTTCTGGTTCTGACTGTCAGTAAGGAAATGTCTGTCTGCCAGAGGATTTACTTCTGTCACTTTGGGAGTCATTTATTTCTCCCACTGAATTTCAGGTCCACACAGTGAAGAGTATAATTCTTTGTGAAGCAGCATTCATAGTTGTAGATGCTTAATAAGTCCTTACTTTCCCCCCAAACCAGCAGGTTTAAAAGAGGATATATCTGGAAATGGAATGGTTTGGAAAAGTCTGCATGACAAAGCTGTTGAAGTAATCTAGTGTTGTTGCTTGCCATGTCCTGACTGCTTAGAATCCATCAATTGAATTTAAGAATATGAGGCTATAGCAGCATCCTTCTGTAAATGCTATAAAACATGAATTTAGCTCTCCCAATTCTTCTTCTGACTTCAGATTGATACTTGTGACACAACATGAATAATATTTTACTGAATTGTATGCTTAGTGAGAAAAACTATATAAGTATGAAGTATTTTCTTACTGAATGCATTGTGTTGGTGTTCAGTATGAGTAGAATAACTATGGAAGTCTCAGTTCTGTTTTTAAAAGATATAATCAGCATACTAGTGACCTCATCTGATATGTTTTGCATGTTACTTTCTGGTATAAAATATCAGGTATAAATATTCAAGAATATAGTGTTTTATTGCATTTATTTGAAGGAAAAGTGAAACAGTGCAATCTTTGAGCAGAACCCTTCCACACACCCTCACCCCTTAAAATCAAACTGTGATTTAGGACATGTACTTTGTATGTTACACATTAATTCATGCTGAAGATCTAAACTCCAGACTTTTCCTGGTGCAGAACTCAGTTGTGAAGCCATTGCATTCTTGAAAAGTAACTCAGAACAAATGTCAGGGATGTCTAATGCATGTTGTAGCAGCAATGTTCAGTTCTCTGATTTTTTCTTTGAATATATGTTTGTGCTTTTTCTTACTCGGCAAATCAGGCAATTAAGATCATCTCTGCTGCTTTCTTTTCCAATTCTGTGCACTTCTAATATCTCTAGGTGTAATTTGAAATAAGAGAGCTTAGAAAGGCGCTTAGAAAAGCCTGAAGCTGCAATCTGAGGTGAGGTGTTAGTCACCAAGGTGTGTAACTTCTTTTCAAGGTCCAGCATCCTGCTGCGAAAATGCTGGTGATGGCTTCACACATGCAAGAGCAAGAAGTTGGAGATGGAACAAACTTTGTCCTTGTTTTTGCTGGAGTTCTTCTGGAGTTAGCAGAAGACCTCCTGAGGATGGGGTTGTCTGTCTCAGAGGCAAGTTGTATTCTCATTACAGTACACAGAGGTTGAATCCAGATTGCCCCTGATCAGTATTCTTGGGTCATAATGCTGTGAATTATGAAATTATGAATTATGTGAAGAAAGCATCTGCTTTCTTCTCACCTCATTTTTTAGATAAAGATATTTGAAGGGAAACCATTTGTTCTGTTGACTGTGATTGCTTGCTTCTCATGTAAACTTTTGCATCTGTTAATGTTTTATGGCTATTTGAAAAGCAGATAAAAGCACTACGAAGTGTTGTAGTGAATACTTACTGTTTGCTGAACAGGTGATTGAAGGATATGAAAAGGCTTGCAAGAAAGCCCTGGAAATTCTCCCAGACTTGGTGTGCTGTTCTGCAAAGAACCTTCGAGATGTTGAAGAAGTGGCATCTTTGTTGCACACATCAGTCATGAGCAAACAATATGGCAATGAGCAGTTCCTGGCAAAGCTTATTGCTCAGGCCTGTGGTAAGTGGGCAGGAGCAGAGATGTGGGCACACAAAGAACTGAGCAGGTTTGTTTATGATCCTCAGGAAAGAGAGAAATATGGTTAGTTTAGGGGGTTGGATTGGATAAAATGCTTTACCTCTGAAATCAGAGTAATCTTCCTCATGTTGAGCTCTGCATCGGCACTGTAGCTCAGAAGAGGTTTGCCTTTCTTACTAGGCATTTCTGGAAATAGCTTTCAAGTCCTTTCAGTGCAGAAACCCATCTTTCTCCCTCTTTTTATGTGTTAGGAGGACATATTGCATGTCACATAAGCTATTCTTAGTTTCCACCACAGAACAATGGTAGTAGTACTGTAGTTCTGTTGAGTTCTTCTCCCTTTAGATTCCTGGGATAAACCCTTCACTCTTAGTTCCAGTGTTTTCTCCAAGTACTCTGGGTCAGACTTATTTCTTGACTCTACCTCTATGAGTGCATATTTGAACTTAATTAACTGAGCAGCCTGAATAAATGTTTATTTCTGATTATTACTTTGTTAGAACAAAATTTCCGTTTCTCTTCACACCAGTTATTAGAAGGTTGTAATTGTCTTGAATTTAGGCAGATATCTCAAAACTACTCTGATTTAGTAGTTCAGAAAAATTCCAGGCGTTATTTATGGTGTCATTGTTCTACTTTATTCGTTAGGCAAGACGTACTCATTATTTATCTTTTCTTTTTTCTTTATATTTTTTCCCAGTTTCTATTCTTCCTGATTCTGGTCATTTCAACGTTGATAATATCAGAGTGTGTAAAATTGTGGTAAGTTTGAAGTAGCTGCCTTTACTGTAATTATTAAGTTAAAGAGTGTAATGGGGATTAATCTTTAAACTTCCAGGGAGTCTTTTCTAATTTTTTTCTGGCACGTGTACTAAATTTTGGAAATTAGTCTTTACTTCTGTTGTTAGTACCCAGTAGCAGCATTCAGAAACAAAAATCATCAGTATTGAGAGTAATCTAAAATGAGAACCTGTTAGACAATGTTTGTTGTTGCTGAATAAGCTGAAGTCTTACACTTGGGGGGTTAAATCCAAAAGACTTTAAAGTCTCCTTTTGAGGCAGAGTAGTGCAGCTTTCTGACAGTAAATGGTCAGTAATACAATTTTCCTGCATTCAAAGAATCAAAGAACAGTTGGGGTGGGTTGGATTGGAATGTGAATTGAAGATCACCCAGTTCCAGCCCCATACCATGGGCAGGGACCTTCCACTGGACCAGGCTGCTCCATGCTCTGTCCAGCCTGGCCTCAGACACTTCCAGGGATGTAGCAGCCACAGTTGTTCTGGGCAGCCTCACCACTCTCACAGGGAAGAATTTTATCCTGATATTTAATCTAAACTTACTTTCTTCCCGTGGGAAACCATTCTCCCTTGTCCCATCACTACTTGCCCCTTGTAAAAAAGTCTCAGATTCCATTTATTTCCTTTCAGGGTGCTGGCATTTCTGCTTCTTCAGTACTGCATGGCATGGTTTTTAAAAAGGAAACTGAAGGAGATGTTACTTCTGTCAAAGATGCAAAAATAGCTGTGTATTCCTGCCCTTTTGATGGTATGATAACTGAAACTAAGGTATGTTAAAACTCAAAATAAGTTACATCTCTATTTATGCATTTGTGTTCTTATTTTTAGACTCAGCTATAAATATTCTCGACACTTGGTGATTGAGATATTTCGGTGAATATTGATTTTACTAGTTTAGAAAAGTTTAATGGGGGAGTTCTGAACCTTGATTGCTTCACAGGGTTTTTGAGCTAGGGGAAATTGTGTTGGTTTTGTTGGGTTATTTGAGCCAAACTACAGCTTGAATTTCTGAACCTCAAGGCTGTCTAGAATTGCCTGGTAATTTCCTTTTTTTTTTTTATTTTTTTTTCCCTCTTGTTTTACCCTGTTGCCTGGGGAGGGTTTCAATATTAAAAAATAGGATGACTTGAGGTTTACAGATAGGTTGTGAGGCAAAATGGTTTGTCAGAAACTTGCAGGCATGTGGTTTAATGCTGAATTGTAACAGTGTCTGGGTTTCTAGGGCACTGTCCTCATAAAGAATGCTGAAGAACTGATGAATTTCAGTAAAGGAGAAGAAAATCTAATGGATTTGCAAGTCAAAGCTATTGCTGACAGTGGTGCAAACGTGGTAGTAACAGGTGGCAAAGTGGCAGATATGGCTCTTCATTATGCCAACAAGTACAATCTTATGTTAGTCAGGTGAGTACTGGGAGAGCATGAAAACATTTAGATTACCACATTTATGAAAGGTATTTGCCAGGCTAAGAGAATATTCTTGTATGTGTTAACATTGTTGTGGAAACTTGTTTTTAAGGTTGAACTCCAAGTGGGACCTGAGAAGACTCTGCAAAACTGTTGGTGCAACAGCCCTGCCCAGACTGGTATGTTCATCCCAAATGAGGTGCAGGAGGCTGAGAACTTCTCAATTCAGTTCTTAACTCATGTTTTTCTTTTCTAGACTCCCCCTACTCTTGAAGAAATGGGTCACTGCAGTAGTGTGTATTTATCAGAGGTTGGGGATACTCAGGTTGTGGTGTTTAAGCATGGTATGTATGTTCTGCAGGACTGCTGACACTGCTGTTCTAAGGTGTGTGTTTATGTGTTTTGGATGTAAGATCAATGAATTAATTCAGTCATGCATGTCTCTGAACAGAAAAGGAGGATGGTGCCATTTCTACTATCCTCCTCCGTGGATCTACAGACAATCTGATGGATGACATAGAGAGAGCAGTGGATGATGGTGTCAATACTTTCAAAGTGCTCACAAGGGTAGGTAATGAAAACACTGAGTTATCAGAAGTGAGAAGGGAATCGGTTTGAGGCAGGGCTTGAGCCTGCTCATTTGCTACAACAGATGTAGATGTTAATCTGCTTTTTAAAGACAGTCAGCTCTTTCTTGACTTACTTCCTAAATGGTTTGTAATGTTCTTGGAAACCAGGCTTAGAAGAAAAGCTAGACAGCTTTGTCACTTGGCATCAGGAGAAACCAATTGGTTGCAAACTCAATTTGTAGTTCATTGCTGATAATTCATACTTCCTCCACATAATACAGGTCGGTTTTTAATGATGGAAGGTTTTACAGAGGATTTTTTTTTTTATTGAGGAGTTTATGTGGTCTTAAATATTATTACCTTTTTTTTTTTTTTTTTTTTAATACAAAAGGAAATATTCTTGTATTTACTTGGAAAACAGTATGCAGAAATTGTTAAAACTGTTGGAATCTTAATCTCCTCTACGTACCAAGACATGGACATTGATTTTGAAGACAGAAATGCTGTGCATTTCTGATTGTCTCCAGGAGTTGTCCTGTTCTAAGAGTTATGATTATTACTTTGTCGTTTAAGAGACCAGAGTTAATAAGTAAATTCTGTTTTGCCAAAGGATGTACAAAATGCTTAATTTAAAATGAAAGAAAACAAAAACTCCCAACACCTTGACATATTAAACTTAGTGTATAGTACATTGGTTTCCTCTATATTTCCCACCAAAATAATAGAAAAGATGAGAAAAATCTATGAATGCTGTTATGGTTAATCAGAAGTTGAATTTAAAAAAAAAAAAAAAAAAAAAAAAAAAAAAAAAAAACACACAACAACAACAAAACAAAACAAAAAAAAAAAAAAAAACCCCAAAAAAAAAAAAACCAGAGACAAAACTCCCTGCATTATTATTTTGGTTTTTACAAAGAAGCTGTTTTTCTTCAAATACATCAGAATGAATGAGTAAATTCTACTGGATTTCCCTAACAATGCATATTCTGAAGTGGATTCTTAGTAAGTCTGTGGAATAAAATTCTGTTGCATTCTTGATAGACTAGAAAAAATCCTAAAAGAAATAAGAAGTAATGGATGCTTTAAGCAAAACACTGTGTTTTGGGGTGGTCTTTCCACAGGATAAACGGCTTGTCCCTGGAGGTGGTGCAACAGAGATTGAATTAGCCAAGCAGATCACATCCTATGGAGAGGTACAGAAACAGCTTTCTTGGCTTTTCATCTTCACACACACATCTTACAAAAAAATACAAATACGATTTCATACCAGCAGATATATATATGTGTAATAATAAGTGTGGGGGGGGGAATGCCCTCCCTATTTTAACAGTTTTTAAAATGCTGACGTGGTTTTCCACTTCATTTTAGACTTGTCCTGGGCTTGACCAATATGCCATCAAGAAGTTTGCTGAGGCATTTGAAGCCATTCCTCGAGCTTTGGCAGAAAACTCTGGAGTAAAGGCTAATGAGGTCATCTCCAAACTTTATGCCATGCATCAGGAAGGGAAGAAAAATGTTGGATTTGATATTGAGGTAAATAGTCTCTCATGTTACTTGTTGCCCTGCAGTGCAGGGTTGTACTTAATAGTACTTCTATCACTATGAAGTATTTAGAGATTATTTTAAATTGTTGGAAGCTCCGTGTTGCACAGTCTGGAATAACAACTTGTTGGAATTGAAATCCTTAAGTGTTCTTTTTATCAGTTCAATTCAGTATAATGGTCTTATGTCAGAGTTGGAGGGGAATACTGAATAAATGTGACAGGGAGTAGGTCTTCAGTGATTACTGACTTTGTGTTCTGCTAATGGATTAGGAATTAAGATTTTCTGCAGGGAGATTAGAAAAGTGACACCACCTTGCTAAGTGAAGGCCTGAAAAGTTTTAAATAATGTTTTTTTTAATCCCCTTCTGACAGGCTGAAGCTGCTGCAGTGAAGGACATGTTGGAAGCTGGCGTGTTAGACACATATCTTGGAAAATTCTGGGGTATCAAGCTAGCTACAAATGCAGCAGTAACTGTCCTAAGGGTTGATCAGGTAAGCTCACATGTCATTTGGGTGCTGAATTAAAACCTGGCAGAACTCTTGTAGGTGGAATCTCCTGGAAATGCAAGGTGTAAACATAATGCTCCTTGAGAATGTCATTTGTTCATTTCTGGCAGCCCAGAAGTCCTTTGTTCAAGATCTCATCATATGGAATGTGGCTGCTTCTGTAGCAGTGCTATTGATGTTTGTTGGGTTTGTGGTATTTTTTAAAAGATTTTGTTGATATTTTGAACACAGTTGGTATTTGTATCCAGAGAGTTACCCTAATTTCTGCAGAAGCAAGCTTTAATAGAAGAAACTTTCTCTCATATTTTTACATGAAAACCGATTTTTAGGAAAAAAATGAGTTTACCGTTTTGATGATAAAAATCTTCTATTAATTTGTGCAACTTCAGCAAAAATGAATTTGCATGTAAAATTTCTGTAGATTATTATGGCAAAAACAGCAGGAGGTCCAAAAGCCCCTAAGCAACAAGGACATTGGGATAAAGATGACTGGAAAGATGAGCCTGAAAACTAGTGTGCAGTAAGCTCTGTTTCTCTGACAGAGAGGTGTCTGTGTGAGTGCATGCATGAGTTCATTGACAAGCACAGAGCAGATTGTTTGCCCTTGGAGAACACATAACACTGCTGTCTTCTGCTGTGTGCTGATTGCTACGTCCTGTATTTGTGCCTCTGCAAATGGATTCTGCTCTTAAATCCAAATTTCCGTGGAAGGGATGATAAGTGCAGGTTCAGATTTACCTCACCTGTCCGTGGAGCCAGGGCAGAGACAATAATTGAGAACAGTAGCTTTGATAATCCTCCTTTCTGTAGTGTACACTTCTGTAGTCTGCTGCTGGCCTATTGAAGCACTCACTTTCTGTAGACTAACTTTGCATGCAAAAATGAGGTAAAATACCTCTTTTTACTGTATCAGGGCTCAGCCTCTACCATTCTCAAGAAAAAACCAAACCAAAGTTGTTAATATCTCAATTGAATGGACATTCACTGGCTTGGGTTCAGAGAGGGAAACTGCATGAAGTGAATGCTAGCAACTCAGCATCATGTGGCTGTTGGAGAAGGGTATGAGCCTGATTTTAACATTAGCTTTTTCTACTTCTCTGTTTTTTTCAAGATCATTATGGCAAAACCAGCTGGTGGCCCAAAACCCCCATCAGGAAAGAAAGACTGGGATGAAGACCAAAATGATTGAACAATTTAACTGTATTTCTTAAGTGATGTGACTTTGTGAGTTTTCTAATATCCCATTGGAGCCTGTCACAATGGTTTGCTCTTACATTTAAATTATGAACGGTGTCCAATGGAGTGCAGAACATGAAACACCTCAATAAACACACTCACTGTTAAAATGTTGAGTTTCTTCATTTGGAGCTGGAGTGACACGGTCGTTCCCAGCGTGTGAATGTGTGGGGAATGAATGACACTGTGAGGGATGAATGACACTGTGGGTGTGATGGGCTGACCCTTGGCTGGCTGCCTGACACTCCCTGCTGCTGCAGGAGGAAGCAGAACTTCTCTGGGGCTGCATTAAAGGGGAGATCCCATACCAGTTCCTGTTGTGGAACTGTGTGCAGGGAGGATGACCATGAGCCTGCTGCAGGCAGCTCACAATCCACAATCTTTGTGGCTCTTTGTGCTCTTATTTGCACTCCTTGGCCAGTATTTGAGTGTGAACAGTCAAATGAATGTTGAAATGATGGTTGGCAGCAGGTGTCCTGCATTCAGCAGCCCCTCTCCTGAGACCCCACTACAGCTGTGGTGCCCCAAAGATAAGACAGAGAACTGTTAGAGCAAGCCCAGAGGAGGGTCACCAAGTTGATAATTGATAAAGAACTGAGCAGCTGCCCTTATGGAGAGGGGCAGAGAAAGTCAGGGCTGTTCAGCCTGGAGAAGGCTGTGGAGACCTCACAGCACCTTCCAGTGTCTGAAGGGGCTCCAGGGAAATTGAAGAGGGATTCTGTGTGAGGGAATATAGTGACAGGACAAAGGGGAATGCCTTCAAACTC
Source organism: Sylvia atricapilla (assembly GCF_009819655.1). NCBI lineage: Eukaryota > Metazoa > Chordata > Aves > Passeriformes > Sylviidae > Sylvia > Sylvia atricapilla. Next base: position 1,222,326 of record NC_089141.1, read on the forward strand.
AAATAGGAGAAATTTAAGGTCCATACACAGAAGAAATTCTCCCCTGTGAGGGTGGTGAGGTTGCCCAGAGAAGCTGTGGCTGTCCCATGCCTGGAAGTGTTCAAGGCCAGGTTGGATGGGTCATGGAGCAATCTGCTCTACTGGGAGATGTCTCTGCCCCTGGCAGGGGTTGGCACTTTAAGGTCCTTTCCCCCACAGACCAATTTATGATTCATTTTTTTTTATATGCATCTCTCACCTCACCCTTTTAAATCCCCATGCTCTCAAAAGGGCATCCTGACAGCAGTGAACTGCATCACATCCCAATGACCTTAAAAGTCAGTGCTGAGCAGCACTAGCCAGCATGATGCAGAGTGCTGGAATCTTTCAGCTGAAGCCCCCTGTTAAGATTAATCTTGGGAAGTAAACAGCTTATGTGTCTCCAAGTAGCTTGAAAGGAGAACTGCACTTGAAATCCAAGACACTTCAATAATTAATCCTTTTACTGCTCTTGCCAGTGCTACTCTTATCTCACAACCAGAAGGGAGTGGAAGGCTAAATCAAGTCTGGAACTATCTTGTGCCTAAATAAGGCTGTCATACAACAGCTCTACTAATGCTGGCTTTATAGTCAGTTGTTGGTGAGGCTGAAAAATAAACTCAGCAAGTTTTCAGAAGGATTGGCATACTGCTGTAGTCAGCTGCACGAGGGCCACTGCTGCTGCCTCTAAGGCTTACAAGAACAAGATGCCCATTTTCTTAGTAAGGCTCTTGTGAAAAATGCACTGAATGTGAGCAGCTGCTGCTCTGGCATGGCAGAGCCAAGATTTTATTCCCATGAAAGCCAGCATGAAGCTTGTGGAGAAGAGAACTTCAAAGTTACACGTCAGTGCAGGAACTACTGGTCCTATGCCTGCTGTGGAGAAAAGGTATGTGAGACCCTAGTGGGAGTGAGCTTAGCATTCAGCCTTGCCAAAGCACCAGCAAAAGAATTCCTGGAGCATTTGCAAACTTGAGGGCTCCTCTACTGGACATAAACCAATAGTGAAAAGAGAGCTGAACCTGCAATTGTCTTGGCTCTTAAGATGTGTAGAAAGAAACAGCTTCTTATGCTTGGAGCCCAGGTCTAAAAAATGCATGGGAACACATGATAGCCAAGATAAACTACAGTTCAAAAGTAGGCTGGTTGCTTTAAAGTGAAAAAGCTGCTGATCAAGATTTATATCAACACCCAAATTAACTCAACAAAAACACAAAGCTGTCATTTTGGAAAAAAAAAAAACCCTTTTACTGAAAAGTAGTGGAAACACTGGAAAAGGTATAAGTTAACCGCTTGTCAGTGTGTCTAAAATGCATAAAGTGAATTCCTGCTATCCAGTAGCTCCAACATGTTACCATGACTTGCAAGTCTGCCCTCTCTCAGACCTCCAAAGAAGGCAGCTCTTCTGATGAGTTACAGCAGCCTCTCATAGAAGAGAAGATAGGCTTGGGAGCTCAGCACTTTGGACACAGAGACAGGTTGCACATGGTGGTCGCTGATGTGGAACCACTGACCTTTGACTGGCTCGGTTTCTAAAGCTGGGAAAGGAAAAATTGAGCAGTAAAAGTCATTACAAGGAATTGAAGCATTCAGTTCTACTGCTGTTCTTCAGTAAGAATCATAGAGTACAATCATAGAATCATTAAGATAGAAAAGACCTCCAAGTTCGAGTCCAACCTGTGACTGATCACTGCCTTGTCAACCAAACCAGAGCACTGAGTGCTCCATCAGCTGTTCCCTGAACACTTCCATGGATGGAGATGTCACCACATCCTTGGGGAGCCCCTTCCAATGCTTAGCTACCATTTTGTCTTCATTATTCCTAATGTGCAACCTGCACCTCCCCTGGCACAGCTTGTGACCATTTCCTCTCATCCTGTAAATGGGTGCATAGGAGCAGAGCCAGACCCACACCTCACTATACACCCTCCTTTCAGGCAGTTCTGGAGAGTGACAAGATCTCCCCTGAGCCTCCTTTTCTCCAGGCTGAGCCCTCCCAGCTCCCTCAGCTGCTCCTTACAGAATTTCACCAGCTTCCTTGTCCTCAGAGAACTTACTGACCACAGCAGGCTGGAACTACGAGATGTCTAAGGCTCCTTCCAACCCAAACTATTTTGTGATTCTCTTAAGAAATAATTTGTAAAGTATTTCTAATGATTTACCTGGAGATTGTCCTCGAAGGACAAGATCAGAGAGGTGGTTGTTCATAGCTCTCATTTTAACATAGGCAGTGTAGTGGCCAGACCTCATTGTTCCACTGTGTTCAACAACTCCATAGAGAGAGTACAAGACCTTTGTGTTCCCTTCAGCCACATTCTAAAAAAACACAGGTTTAGCTCTGTCAGTCAGCTGCTGGGTTTTGAAGAATATAAACTCTTTAATTTTTTTTTTTTTTTTTGCTGATGAAATGGAAACTGGTCATTAGAGATTCATGCAAGCACTACAGTTATGAGCAGGGAAGTACAAGTTATCACACAAAGTAACAAGCTTGACAAGCATTCTACAAAGATTTTGCTATGCAGCTTTGTTGGGAAAGCACATTAGAACATGGGGAAGGAGAATCTGATTGTTTTCCCACTTACTTTACATTTAGCTGTACAGAAAGGAGCCAAGTCTATCACTTCTGGGAACTTGATATGCCTGTTAACCTTCTGCAGATTAAATCCAGCCTTAAACAACCAAAGTAGAGGGAAAACCCCATAATGTTAAAATGGAGCATATTAAAACCATGCTTATTTACTAAAAGTTTCAAGTTAAAGTTTCAACAATACTAATTAGTTTTACATTACACAAAACTGGGGAAAAAGCGATTTTTTTTTTCTCTGATGTCCAGTATTCCAGCATTATTTCCTTGCTCCCACATGCTGCACTGGAGCACAAGTTAAGATGGCTCTTCAGCTCACTCATATATTAATGCAATGGTAGCAGAAGTGGAAAAAGAATCAGCTCTAATGCACTCCAGTAACTATGAAGACAACTCCTGCTTCTGAGATACTGTAACATGCCTGAGGATCTGATCTTAAGAGCATCGGAAATGATGCAAACTGTGCTCCCACCTTAATCAAAGAATCGTCCAGTATCAAACTGGAAAAACAAAAGGAGATGATGATAAATGTTATTTTCTTCATATTACAGTCTCTTGGAACAGGCTACACATTTCCATTTTTTATATGAAATTGGTTTTCCTCTAAAGTTGCCTCCTTTATTTTTCAAAAGACCAAACAGGTTTAAATTTAGAAGAGGCAGACTCCCTTTCCTTTCCTCCTTCTCTCTTGAAAAGCTAAAGCCCCGAGTTAAATTTTTTTCTACAACTTGGCAATAAAGAGGTTAAGTGACTTTACTTCAGTGCCTGTAAATAAAACTTAAGTTACTTTGCTTTCCTTTCATCCTTCCTTCTCTCCCACAAGGCCCAGAATCCTCTCTTTTCCACTTCTGCCAACTTGTTACTTAAGGGATCCTATTTACCTATACTACTGAAATATATGAGCCCATGAACAGCTGTAATAGTAGGAAACCATTAATGTTAAGATTCTGCTTAATACAGTAAGAACAATAAGGGAATATGTTGTGAATACACTCACAAAACAGTGTTTTCCAGTTAATTAAAGGAATACTCTTTCAGGAAAACACACCTCAAAACACAATGGTGCACACTAATGCCTTCCAAACTTTGGAGAAAAAAAACAAAGAAGAAGTTTTACAGAAAATAAAAGTAACATTAGCATGTTTTCAGGTTAAGCTAGTACTACATGAGTATGTGCACACATACAACTATTAACCTGAGGCTATTTACATGTTATCAACCTGCTACTTACGTGCTGAAACCTCTTTAGGTGAAGGGTTAAAATTGGAGGAGCTAGAGAGACAAGCATCTGCTTCTTGGCATTAGTATAAACATACTTCTTTTCACCTGCAGAAAAGAAAAATCACCAAAGGTTAAAACAAGTGGTTTATATCAAAACAAATGTTACAGCAGGGATTTATTTTCACTATTTAAACTGTTACAATGTTATCTACTACAAGAACTGAGAGGCTGAGCATTCCCCTTTAATATGATGAATGAAAGTAGACAAAGTTTTACAAATACCACTTTAGGGATAATCCCCCCCCACCCTTTACCCACTCAATAAGCAGACAGGGATATATTTAAAGTTTTCTTTTAAAAAAAGTTATACTTTTTATGTTGTTCTTTGGTCCACAGTGCCTTTGTGTGCACACATCACACAGCAGTTTATTGGTCTCGGTAAGTGTTTCATTACGGGTAAATTGATACAAACAGTGATGGATTGAATCTTCCTCGGGGTTCAGCTCTTCCCTGTTTGCCAGAGTACAAAATGCTGTTTCAGGGTCATCCCTAGACACTTCACAGGTCTTGCCAGGAACAGGCTGAAGGCCATCCAAGGTACTCGTGTCAGATTCACTGATACTCAAGTGGAGTTTTGAAAAGTCCGTAGCAAGCTCTTCCTCATCTTCATTGTCATCATCCTCCTCTTTCAAAGGCAGGTTGTCAAGGCCATTGGCAAACTTCATAGGAGAATCTAAGCCTTCCATGCAGAGATCCCTGAGAGATCCATTTTCTTCACATTCTTCTTCTGGCTTTCCTGTATTTTCACACCTGCTCTGAATTCCTTGACTATTTCCCTGTATACTCAAGTCTTTCTGAGTTAAGCTGTGATCTGTGCAATCATGTGATGATTCCTCTTCTTGCTTCTTATCAAGACTTTCAGAGCTTATTTCAGTCTCTGATTCTTGGTTGTACTCAGTATCTATCTCTGGCTGCTCAGCTGTGCAGAGATCTGTCAAGGGAAGCATCTTTCCTTGAAGTTTTTGCTGCCGCCGTTGGCTCTGCACATTGGAACACATAATAAACAAGAGTACAAAACCCAAAGTAAGTATAAATTATGTTTAGGGTTTCTTACCAGTTCTTTATCAGAATGTTTGTTGCATGCCATAGATGCAGGCAGGAGGGGGAAGAAAAATCTGTGATTTGATGATCAGAGGTGATCAGTTCCACTAATACCAAATTTAGCCTCACTCATAATTCCCACTGCTCCTTGTTAAACAGCTAATGATGCCATTGCTATCTTCCCAATCTTTCTTGTGTCTGTATTCTCAAGTTTTGTTAACATTCTTGGCACCAGAGACTTGAAAACACACTGATACAAATTAAGGCTACTTCAGACAGGCAACAAAATTCTACTGGATATTATTATATTATTCCTGCACAGCCACGCTCAACAGAACATCTGAACAGCAAAGACGTGGGTATAATTGGTCTTTTCATTTGTGCATTTGAAGGAGGAGAAATTCTAAGCCTTCCTTCATGTAATATAAGGAAACAAAAATAATTTCTTTTACCAGAAATAGCAAGCACAAAGTGAAATACCTATCCAAACCAACCTTGGCTTGTTTCCTGGCCTGTTTCTTCGCTTTTTTCTGAAGGTGCTTACTTGTCCCAGGGGGCTCATCTTTCTGCTTAAGGTAGTGGTCATTGAGTTTATCCTCTTCATCTTCAGATTCCTTTTCTTTGTTTTTTTTAAGGTTTTCTCTCTTGGCAATTTTCACTTTCTACAAAACCCAAAAAGCCATGGAACAACCACAGAAACAGAGATGTTATCTGAGTTTTCAGCTCAAATGTCACATTTTAGTGATGTAACACACAACTAACTCACACTGATGTTAATGGAAGGAGTGTCCCACTCCAGAGAGTCCATATGAAACAAGGACTTGCAGAATGAAAAAGGATGAAAAGTAAGGCTACTGAGGGCCAAATTCTGAACCTGGAAAGGGGCAATATCACCTTTGCCTCTAACAGATCTTTGTAAATGCATTGAAGAGTAACATTTTACACAAGCAGAGATATTTTCAGTTGAACTGCCTGCCACAGAATTTGTTTGCTTCTGCTAAAATGAAACTTGTTTGTGGCAGAAGTCATGATCCCTTTGGCTCTGGGGATTCTCCATTCTAATATTTACAAGTAAGCAGTGCTACACAAAAAATCTGAGATATTACATATACAGATTAGCAATACAAAACACAAAGCAAATCAAGTATTTTTGAGTGTCTGGAGATTGATCAAATAAGTATTCACATACCATCTTATCAACATTTTTTAACTTTATTTCATATCCTGAATATTAGGAGAAGTGTTCTTGGACTTGGTGCACGAAAATGGATGAAAAAAGTGAAAACAAAGCCCCAAAGAACTCAAACAAACTCATTTTCCAGAGGCAATTTATGAGCCACGACTTACAGGAATAACTGTCATGAAAAATCTTATTCTCTATCTTTCTGTGCAATTTTGACTTGCAGAAGAGACTTACAGAAAAAAGCTTAAATGCTCTTCCTAATGACTGTGTAGTAAGTGCTTTCATATAAAAAATACATAAGCCAAAAAAGCCCCTATGTTCTTACCTGAACATCTAGTACAGGAAGTGACAAATCAAGGAAAGACTCATGGACCAAGGATACCTTTAAATGAATAATCAAGAGTCCAATTTAGTTTTGTTTGGAAGCAGCTGGCTTGCTGTCAATAGGTGTGTTTGAATATTTGAATTCAAGGCTTTACACTTGAGCACACAACTGTAAAACACAGCTCATTTACCTCCACAAAGAGCTTCCAATGACCAAAAATCCAGCAGTCACATTACCACAGAAATGAGCAGGAGATATTTTTTTGAATTTCAGTTATCTAGTGAGACTACACCTTAGGGCCTAAGAGACTCATAGCTATAATCTATCATGATATTCAACTAGCCCATTTGCTAATTCACTCAATTACTTCATTCTCAGGAAGTATTATCCCAGTAGTGCCTTCTCAACTGTCTTCCCAGTAATCCCATGGTCTTTTCATTGTGGGAAAGGGAAAAACATAATCCCCTGAATGAAAAAGGGCCCCATCACAATTAATTTACTCTATGACCTGTACCACTGGAAGGTGTTCACTGGGAATCTAGGAGGGAATACTGGCAGAGGGAGCTTGCTGCTGCCAACCTCTTTTTCTGGATGGCTTTTGAAAGGAACTGGAAGATTAAAACACAAGGGAATAAATATTCCAGCCAAATCAGGCTTTTTTTGAAAAGCATGCAGCCAGTCAAGTCTTATTTCTACAGACAGTCATTTTGGGGTTCTCCTGCAGATTACAAGACATAATACTCTAGGTTATTACTTACAGTTCTGCATTCCTCACACATAATTGTGCTGGTTAATTCTCCACCAAAGATTCGATCTACGAAGCTTTGTATTCCCTTTTTCTTCTCATATTCTGAGAATTCAAAGAGTAGATTGTAAAATTAAAAATATTATATATATACTGGCAACCAATTTCATTACAGCATAAAATGAATAAAAACAGAGACTATAACATGCAAGGTGTGTGATGAAACCTGTTGGCCTGTTCTGGTTTTCCTCAGGATAAGTACAGCAAGATTCTTACATTAGGAATCTTTTGTGTATCAAAAGAATGGGAGTGAAAAGACATTTGCAGAACACAGTTTGGTTAAACCATACCTCTACTGCTTTCTGTGCTCAAATATATTTCCCTGTTTTCTCAGAAGTACTGGATCTCAGTAAGAATTCGTTTTCTCTCAAGACTGAAACTATCTGAACTTAAAAACACAAGCACCAACTTTTGTCTGACAAAACCATTTTTTTCAAGTTGTAATTTCAGAGCAATACAGTTTGAATTTAAATTGGCAGCTGATCTCCTAAGCCATGTTGAAAAGTTTAAAAATTCTTCTGTTCATTATCTGGATTTCTTTCATACTGTTGTTAAGTAAGATGGACTATTAGCAGCTGCATAAATTATATTCCCATACTAATATTTTAATTTCTTATGTGTTTGAATGAGTAATTATAGCCCAAACATATTTTGATGGATGATGTCTACAGAAACAACTCTCTCTTATCCTGTTAAGAAGGAAATGCCACCAAGCTCAGGAATACATTTAAATACAGACTAGAACTATGGAGCCTCTTATTCTAGATACACACAAACTCAAGAGGTGGCATAAAGTTGTACAAAATGTATCTTTTAGTTGATACTCTTAGTGTTACTTTATATACACAAAAAGAGATTTTGCAAGTTACTGATGCTGTGATTATTTATTTTACCTTTAATTTTCTTTTTAAGTTCTTCTTCATTTTGTTTGTTAGAGTCACTCAGCGCCTTTAGTATTCCAACACTTATTTGCTGAAATTTTCAAAACAAATACACTCTGTAAAATCTCCTAAACTCATTCAGTTAGCCAATTCATTTTACAATGTGTTTCAGATGGAGGGAAAAGTATAATCTTCCCTAATTAAGAGAATCAATATAAACAACACAAATACCTTAGAACCAGACAATAGTTCCTGTAGATATCCAAAAATTAAAAAAATCAACTGAGAAGTTGCAACCATAATATTCCAATTCGTACATAAGAAAATCAGTCTACAGATGAAATACTTGGCCCAAACTAAAACTGGCAAAAAAAAAAAAAAAACAAAAAACAAAACAAAACAAAACAAAACAAAAAAAAAACCAAAAAAAAACTATGGAATTTCTATAAATGTGTTTCAGAAAGGAAGACATAAGGACATTCTTTATGAATGGTGAGTATACATATTCCAAACCCACTTCTTCAGTGGATTCTCTTTGCTAATATGCTTCAAGTGAATGCTGTGGACAGCACAACCACACTTCAGAGGCTGACAAAGCTCAGAAATTACGTTCTTTTCCCCTCAGCAGAATAAAAGAGGCTGGGTCTGGGGCAGGAAGAAGAAAGGTGTGCACAACTACGACTTTGGCACTCACCTGGATTTCTTCTGCTCTCATTCCATCAAGTAAATAACGAAGCAATTCGTGACTGTCTTGCTGCTGATAACCTTTGAATCGTACTGCTCTGTTAAATGAAATTGTAAAGTATAACTGAACTCAGAGATAAAGCAAAAAGCTATCCACACCAAACACACGTGGACAAAGTCTCCAGAATGTACATATATAAAAGCAACAAGAGTTTACATGATGTATTTTCTAAAAATATGACACCAGCTACTCAGTATGTCACTAGAGTATCTTTCATTTTACTGCTATTCATTTATATTTTGATCTTCTTTCAAAAACTGTTAAGTATTCTACAAATGTTATATCCTGTGTTCTGAGCTAGAGATAAAAAAAAAAGAGGAGAAACTGGCAGTCTTAAACAACAGATGTTTTTATACTCACTCTGACAAGCAATTGTACAGATACTCACTTTTTACAAACCTGAGCAAAAAGTTCCTTAGGAGTCACTACTCCTTTTTTTGTCTCTTGCATTTCTGTCACAAAGTGATGCATGGCTAGTGTTAAAGGACCTGGCTGATCTAGTTTTATTAGCTGAGGTTCCTGTTTGAAAGAAAAGCAACAGAGTTGTTTTGCCTGAATTTGGTGGCAGATTCTTTGGCAGTAAGTTCTTCCTTTTCAGCTTCTGAAAACATTATCATCAAATAGAATACACAAAATTCCAAAATGGCAATAAGTTAACAAAAACAATGTGTGGTTTATCATGAAATGATAACAAAACTCAGTTATTTATTGCTTACTTCAAAGTCCAGATTTCTTGCCTTTACAAGGGATAAAAAACCCTACTTCTTAAAAAGTTGTGCATTTTCTTTGCCATCCAAATTTTTAACTGTAATGACAGGTGTGTTATTTAAGTTAGTGCTACAGATATCCTCTAATTCCCTATTTTGCATTTAGACACGTGGCACTATAGGAAGAATTACACATTTTTGTCCTTTAAATAACATCACCATAATGCAAGCACTCGTATGATAGAGTATTGCTTCACTGCTCTTACACTGTGAACAAAATACCTCCTCTGACTTCAGAAGCAGCTCTATGGAAATCAGTAGTGAAGCTCCTGCTGATGTTACATCCTGATCTTGTTAGTATTTAGCTGGAACAGCTTTAAAACTGAAAGGCAAGTATTGCTTGTCTCCTTAACAGACTGCAAGGTGAGGACAAATGCTACGGATGTCAAAACATATTACCATGCATAGCTCAGGTGACTCAATTTTAACTGTTGTGCCAGGCATTTTAGCTTCTTTGAGCAGCTCCCTCAGGACTGGAGTTTGTGACAAATTCTGTAGAACATAAAAGACAGAAAGAGATTGGAAAATGGGGACAACAGGAAGGGCAGCTGAAATCCGCCGGTCAAGGAATTTGTTGCAACCAGTTTAGCAGCAATTTATTCTCCCAAACACAGAACTAAAGTGGTTAAACACCTCTCTAGAATCTTCATCTGTTAAAGGTCTATTCCATATAGCTAATGGGATTTCCAGTGTACTCTATAAACATTACTTCATATTGCAGAAACTCTAAATATATTTTTCTTCTGCAGACCCATCTTTTGACGAGCGTATTTATTAGTGTCTGTTTCTAAAAAAATCAAAGGATAAAATGCAGTGTATGTATCTGCTTGTTTTAAAAACTGTTTAAAAGTAAATCAAAAGCAGCTTACTAAAATCTGCAAGTACAGTGGGAATTTTTGTTTGAGTAAAGCTTCAGTATCAAGAGCCAAAGAGCACAAGATCATGTCACTTTCAATACACATGAAAGAACAAGTATATTCTACATTTCTTAGCTAAACAAGTCACACAAGATACAATGCCTGCAATATGGTCATCCTGGTTTTTTCATCCAATATTTATGTTTGATTTCCTGATGCTGAGAGAGACATTTTTTATTACAATAAACACCCAGGGTCTTGGAGTACTTAAGAAGTCACAAGAGTGATGTGTCAGACTATTTCATATTTTTTTAAAAATAACCAGAAGTTGGCACACTTAAATTATGTCAGTGAAAAGTGCTGTCCCTCAAGGACAGGGCAGTTTATTGTATTTCCCCTAGAGCAAGTCTGAACCTGCAGCTTCATTTCTTCATATTTCTCTAGGCCAACACCCTATTTTTAGAAAGAAGCCATCAATCCTGGCAGATCAAAAAAAAAATCACATTCTAATTGTGTCACTGTAAAATGCTGGGGGCAGGGTTGTTGTTGTGGGCTGTTTTTCATTTTGTTTGTGGCTTTTTTTCCTATTCAAAGTTTTTCTAAAAACAACAGCAAGTCCTGTACCTGCATCACTGCATTAAAGAAACATGTATTCCCCAAGTTACTGAGTCCTTTCACAGTGACTTCTCCATTAGCACTTGAAAGAGAATTTTCTTCTTTAAGTGAGACTTCTTTTTCTTGCTCATTTTTGCTGTCTTTTTCTACTTTTTTATTTTCAACTTCTTTGTTGTCTTGTTTTTCTACTGAAATAATAGAAACATACCACATTATTAACATAGTTAGAGGTTATAGGCTAAGAAAGATTATTACAGCCAGCAGCAATTTATGATGTTTAGAGTTTATATATAGGATAATTAATTCTTTAATTTTTAAATATAAAACTACTGGTTTAGGTTCTTCAATTGTCTAGGTAACAGAAGTTAAAAAATAAATAGAACAAAACAACAAAAATAACACATCAAGAACTCCCTGCAATGCCATTTCAAATCAGCAAGCAAATTAAACATCTCTTTTCCCCCAAGCTGTTCATGCCAACATCCTCTGAAATTCTTCAAGTGTTATCTCAAATTTATTCCTGTCAAAATCACCTAAGTGAGGGCTTTCTACAACATCCTAAAGGCTCCCACTGTCAAAGCACTCTCCTATTCATTTCATGAACCTAAACAGACTATACTGAAAGATTTATAGTCTTGAAGATGAGTTAAAAATATTTTCCCCCAAATTATTTTGATATATTGCTGAAAATTTCAAAATTTAATTTTAATAAAGCTGTAAGGGAGTTCCAGGCAGTTTTCAAAATAACATCCACACTGGTTCTGTCAGTTTGGCAGTCAGCTATTGATAAGGTTTCTGGTAAATAGGGCTGAGAGCTAATAGTGACTTTAAAATCAAGTAACCTAAGATCAGAGAAAGCAAAGAAAACATTCTTAGGACAAGAAACAGATGGATGGACAGTATGAAACAGGCAACAACTGCATCCAGGTATTCATTGGTTTTCCAGTTAAAACCCAAGAAGAAAATTTTGGCAACTGATACAAAGTTCAGCTGTATGTCTGGGAAAGACTGACCACTCAAAAAAACTCTGCTCCCTGTGGGAAAACCTCAGCTGCTTTCTGAAAAAAACTGAATTCAGATACAGCCACATGGCATTGCTGGGTGTCTGTGTTCCATTTCCCACAGGGCCTCTGATGTCACCCAAGTGTTTGAATTTCTGACAGTCATTTGTTATAGCATTTATTTTCACATGCAAATTCTTCCAATTTTTCCAGTGGAAATGCCTTGTACAAAACCAGTTTTGCCGTTATGGAAACTAGAGGGGTTTTTCTGGGTTTGTTTTCTTTTAAACAATCATATTTTACAGACAGACTGCATGCTGAACACAATATTTTAGAGTTCTAAAAGCACTGCAGCTGCCTATGCTAAATGTGCACACTCAGTAACAATCTCTGTATACTACTCCTTTCATTACAAAATGTGCTGCAACAGCTGGAGACTTAGTCATTCCTGATACATTCACAAATACCCACAAAAAGACGCTAAAAAATCAAATCTAATTAATCAAATCTAATTATCCTTAAGCAAAGACAATTTTTCTTTAGATCTCAAGACAGACTGAGCAACACTGATGAATGAAAAAAACACCTTAAGTACTGAAAGTCAAATGCTTATTCACAGAAAAACTGAATGTCACATTTTTTTAAAAAGTCACAGTAAAACTGTCTTTTTTTCCCTCCTATTCTTGTGTGTCTTGTCTGTAAAGGTTTAGGGGATGCTGAGCAAAATCCTGATCTAATTAGGTCTATGGGCTAGGACATTACTTATGCTATCAGAATTGTGATAAGAAACAAAAGAGGAGAAATGAGTTTTTCCCTTTACCATAAGGTGCTAAATCTAATTTTGTGTAAATTCTGGACTTATAGGACTGTCTCCAGCACTTAGGAGACCTTCTGATTTACTGTATCTGTACTGTAATTACTTACCTGCATGTGAGGAGTCAATACCAACTTGTTTTCTAACAAACTCCACAGTCTGGCCCAAAAGGCTTGAAGTTTTATATGGAACTTCATTATCACATAGGTAGCACCTGTCTCCGCCGCCCCCAAAAGAAAACAATTAATCCTATTTTTTTCTTCTGTTATTTAAAAATCCTCAACTCTTTACTTTTTTGATGCAATTAATTAGACAAAGTTATAAAAATTACAAGGTTTAGTGTAAGATTTGTAAGTCTTAGAGAAGAATTCAATCTACTTATCACAAAAATAAAACATGTAAAAATTATCGTTAATAAATTATTTTGGTGACTGGCAGTTTACAAGTATAAATTGGACTTTAAAAAGATGTGCTTAGAAACCCTGCTGCAATTTAAAAAAAAAGCTTGGAAAACTTTGCCAAAAATCAAGAAACTAAGATATCAGGCCCTAAAGGAAATTACTTGTGAATATTACGGCATGGAAAAATATTTTGAATATTCTAGCCAAGCAAATACTTAATTGTATTTAAGTCAGATAAGAAATAATTCAAGTGTCCACCCTTAAACCTGCAGTATTTGCTTTTCTACTGCTGATACAAACCCTATTTGTAAAAAATTGTATGGTTATGCCAGTAATCTGCTTTAGAGAAAACTGTGGGAGTAGCTGCAGTCCTAAAGGCTCAAGAAGGGTAAAACCCTGACAGAACAACAAACAGCTGAAGGAGTTTAACACATACCAATTTTGTAGTTCCACCCAATCAGCTCTTAGAAGAAGTGGCAAATGCATTGAAACTTCTGCATTTTGGAAAACACCAATTACAGTTTTTAGGCAGACTTCAGGATCACCATAAGTCAGACTCAATTTTCTGCTATTAGAAGCAGAAGTCTGCAGCAAAGTGTTTCCCCAAATCCCTGGCATTAGCTATAGTCATCACATTTCCTCATATCTCATTAAAAAAAAAAATAGACTCAGCTTTTGGATCCTTGATTGTTTATCTATTGTCTATCTGGTTAATCACAAAAATAGACATTCTTGCTCCTGGAATAACAATGGAAAGTTACTTCCATGGTGTGTTTTAACACCATAACCTTCTACCTGTCAAAAAATTTATAGACAATCTTGAAAGAATCAAGGGATTGGAAAAGGTTTTGTTAGTGATGGCTGTTTGATCAGCACTGAAAATAAGTATAACAGCACTTGTAAACCCAAAAGAGCAGAACTTAGTGAATTTCCAGAACTCTCCCTTTCTTCTCCAAAACATCTCTTTAAACCCTTTACAGTTATTATTTATATCCAATCTGAACCATATGTGCATGCAAACCAGAGAGATTTGGTCACACATTCGTATCATTAATAAAAGCAAAAGCAGTTTTGGTCAGAATTTTTGTACTAGACCCACTGTGAAATACAGTTATTGACTGTGTGTTGGATTTATAACTAATTCATAGCCAATGTATCAATCATTGAATCATTTCTTGGGCAAGTTTGTACCACCAAGAAATTCTAGAAGAAAGCCAAAATATCTTACTTCAACAACTTCCTCTCATCTGCAAATATTTTGATTAAAAAGTGGGAAAAATAGAGCACTTCAAACCAACAATTTTAACACTAATTTAAATTCACACAGAGAAGTTCACTGGTTCATTAGTAATAATGTTACTAATAATGTCCATTTGCATTCTAGAATTCATTAAAAGCAGTGAAGTCACATGAAAGTGCTAAGAACCTTCTCCCAAGGTTCCCAACCATCAGAAAGAACCTTCTCCCAAGGTCAGAACTGAAGATTTAGAGCTACAGATCAACATTTATTTCCATGTGCCAGTACTCTGACCAAGTAAAAGCAGTAAAACATGAAGTCAACCACATTTACTAGTTGGCCAAGTACCAACCCTAATTATGAAAATTTTCTCATCATGAATTTTATAAGAAACTAACACTTATTCTGCAAATCTGGAAATCACGTGTTTGGAAACACTTTAATGCATGCCTAGAGAGAAACCTCAGAATTCACAAAGAAAGGACAAATTCTATTCCAGCCCCTGCTGCCCTCCACCAGCTCTGTCTGGTGCTGCCTGAAAAACTCACCACACACTCCAGTTGTCCAAACTGAGAACCAAACAGTGGGGATCTGATCTTGGTGTTTCATAATGCTTTAAAGCATGCTGGTCTGGAGAATTTCTGTCACAGCCCTGCAACATTGATAACCACAAGTGTCACAAAACCCATTTGACTGTCAACAAAACAAAGTCAGAGTAAAAGCAAAGTATTATAATGAAAATTATTCAATTATTTTCAACTAATTGGGACCAAGAGATGGCAATCGATTTCAAAATACTTATTTCCATAGATGGATCATTTACTGGGTGCAGAATAAAGCTGCCACAGGACTGAACATTTAATGAATAAATTCCAGTCTGGAAGAATGAAATAGAACCAAAACTACTTCAGCATGCAGAGTTCATGAACGATCAGGAGCTTAAAGATCTTGTAAAAAAGATCACAGATTAGAAGCATTTTTATTTTCTCAGAAAAATAATTCAAACTTTTTTAGGAAAACCAGTCCTAAAGATGCTGTTTTAGCCTTAAGCCTGCTAAATGCCTTTGGGACATCTTCCCAGGACTTCATTTGACATTCAGAGCAGACATTTTAAAATCACACTACAGGACATCAAGTCATCTAGGAAGCAGCATCTTTACAATAAAAAAAAGAGAGAATATAAGAGTTTACGTAGAAACTCTCTCGTCCCACCGTACGACGAGACACTGAAAGGTTTTAAGACAAATGAAGAACAGAAGAGATACCCTATGGCCACATTTGAGGCATAACCATATCGAAGTGCCTTCACCAGTCTCCTCCTCAGCCTCCTCTGGTGCCTTACTGTCTGCCTTGCAGTCCTGACAAACGTGCCACTCCACATTCTGCAGAGCCTTTCTCACATGCCCTTGGTCCAGCCCTTTACGAATATGCTTGCACACGGGTTCTACAAATTAAAAAGCACAAGAAGGATGTAGGCAGCATGACAAATGCAAGCATCGAAGACACAGGCAGCACTCCAGAAGTTAGGCTAGTTTATCTAAAGCCTAAGAAACATGGACAACTTTCCTGAGTATCAGAAAGAAATCTTTTGTTGCCAGCATTCACAACCTGGGTATACTGTTGCTGCATCCTAAACTTTACTTGGAGGTGTTTTATTGCTCAGGGAGTGTGGCTGCTCTGAATCCATCTTTGTTGAGGCAAGATTACAGCCTGGAGATTGCAAACTTCTACTGGCATAAGCTGAAATTGGTGCAAATTTTTTGTACCTGTAGCTCTGTTCCTATCCAAGATTACAGGATTTTATCAAAGTGCAAACGCAGAGAGACAAACACAGATCTTCATCATTCTTCTAGCTTTTCTGGAAAATGTAAGCTTCATCTACAACCTCAAAATTGTCATTAAAAAAAAAAACAAACTAAAAAATTTTGGATATTGGCAACTACTGTTACAATGGAATTATTCACCGTGGTCAATCCTAGCTTCATTTGTGGCTTTACAGGTGGTGGAGAATGCTACATGACAAAGTAAAAACAAAAGCTACAATAACTAGGGTAAACAAGACCAAAAAAACCCACAAAAAACATTCAGGAACTATTAGGAACTATTAAGAACAGAAAGAAAAGGTTTTAACCAAAGTGCACTATGAGAGCTGAAGTGTCCAGAGTAAGTACCAAATTAGCTGCTAGAAAATAGGCAAACTGCTTCACAAAAAGTATTTTAGTCACATCTTTCACTGCTAAAGCAAGAATCTTCTGCAACAAGCTTTTCATTGGGAAAATGCAACTTGAGCTTGGCAGCTGACTCCACAAACCCTTTATATTCTGAATAATTTGACACAACCTGTATCAGTGTGTTTGAGATTCCTGAAAAAACAGAAACTAATCTCAATTTTCAAGACAGGATTATTATTTTCTAGCACACTTAGAAAAGTCGTGACAGCAAAATTTCTTGCTAGACTTGAGTTTCAATTAAGAATGCAGATTTTGTAAATGAGACTTCAAAGCCAGTGACTAGTGTGAAGGCCTTCTAATGTTGGTCAGCTTTCAAGCCCTCTTTGAGGTTAAAAGAACCATTATGCCCACAGACTTCTCCAAGGAAACATACTCAGTATATCCAGAGACTCATCAGACTGTGCAGTTTTGCCTTTGATGCGTTTCTTTCCCATGTTTGTTGTCTGTAATTGTTCCTAAAAGGAACGGTGACCTAGCAAAGAAAAAACAGTAAGATTAGAAGAACAGTAAGATTAGTTTTCCTTGTTCATTGCTACACAAGTTATTTCTAATGCCAAGCTGTCCCTTGAGGTAAATCAACTTGTTTTGATTTGACACTTTCAAAACAAAAAAAACCTATTAATTATATTTTAACATGAAACAATCCTAACTGTTGTACAGACAGATTTCAAACCCATTGGTTTAAAATGTTAAATCAAAAGCACTGCACAAAATAACAAAACTGGAAACTTCAGTATGAAAAATACTATAAACCTTAAGGACTTTAACTAACACCACAAGGATTTTACAAAAAAATAATTGGTTTTGTACCAGTTAAATCATGAAGCATTTTCAACCTTTTCGTTTTGCTTACTGCAAATTCCCTGTGTCTTTGATGAAGTCTGACACAAGTAAAATACTCTTCACCTATTTGAAAATACACAGACAATGGGAATTCCAATTTTTCAGCTTCTTTACAGGGGAAGATTTATCATCACCTTCCCCACATTTCAAGCAAATAATTCAGATGGGTCTGTCATCCACTATACCTCTCAACAAGAGTGATCTGCCACTAGAGAGTCCTAAGCCAAGTGCTTGGCTTTAGATAGTGGCTACTGCACGTGTGATTAAATATTTTGTGTTTCTAATCTGTAGCCCCAGCACCTTACCTGACAAAAATCACCTAAAAATCTCAGGTAAGCTTAAAATTCAACCTATGTTGTACAATGAAAACAAGCTAAAAGGGTTCAAAATCAAGTCTCTGAAATCTTAGCAGGGAACCTTAACCCTGCTGTCCACTCTTCCTGTAAACACAACCAGCACTAAAAATCTGGATCAATCCACCTTTCCAAACCCATTTCTTTGTTTGTACCTGGCAGCAAACCAGCCCTAGAGCACAGCTGTCTGCTTGGAGCTGTCACAGCCAAAAAACTACACCAGACCAAGAGAATCAGAGAGAAAAATTAATCTGGGGCGACCTTAGGCATGATACTCACACAGGACGCTTTGTGTGAAAAGCCATTTACAAACACGAGCGTGTTTTCATGAGCATACTCTTTTAGGGCAGATGATGCAATTTTCGATGGCTGGTTGGCAGCCACCTCACGAGAGAAGAATGATCAACTTTTGCAACCAGGCATTCAACTTGTTCAGAAAAAGAAGTAACTGCTCATCCACCAACCTCCCTCTACAGCACGTTTTTCTGCAAAAAAAAAAAAAACCTACACCGTTTCGTCTCGTAGAAACGATTTTTCATTAATAAAATCTTTGCCGAATTGCTCCGGCAGGACGGCAGCAACACGTGAGTTTGTTAATTTAACCCACATTGTGCCTGGGCAGACCTGTCCGACAGGCTCCGCACCGGCCTTCCCACAGCACGGCCCTCACGAGGAAATGCACAGCTAAACGACTGAAGCATTTGGTATTTTTTAAAATAAGACAGAGCGGTCTGTAAAACACCGAATGTGCACCCGCGTTTGGCAAACACTCTGGAAATAAAAAGCCCTGAGAGTCTCGCTTGGGGAACGGCCTGTGGGCGGCCGCCGAGCCGAGCCGAGCCGAGCCGAGCCGAGCCGAGCCGAGCCGAGCCGAGCCGAGCCGAGCCGAGCCGAGCCGAGCCGAGCCGAGCCCGGCCCCCTCCGCCAGCCCCGCGGCCGGGCCGCCCCTGCCTGTTTCGATTGGCCCGCGTCAGGATTGACAGCTCCAGCAGCCAATCGAGAGCCCCGCGCGTCCGGGCCGCAGCGGCGGCAGCAGCGCGCCGGCGGAGCGAGTCCCGGACTGGGAGGAACGTGGCCGCGACGGTAGGAGCGCGGCGGCGGCCCCGGGAGGCTCCCGTCCCTCACCTACCGGTGCGGCGGGGCGGACAACTTGGTGGCACATGACTCCACCAGACGGGGCAGACGGCAACCTCTCACCTCAATGACCGGTGGCGCGGCGGCGGTGACCGGCTGCCATGCGCGCTTCCGGCGCGCTGCATTGTGGGGCCGTGACCGGGGGTGGGGCGTGCGATGGGCACACGCATGCGCGAGCGCCACGCTGGCCCACTTCCGGCTTCTCCAGTCTGAGGGGAATGGGGAATGCGGGCCGAGGGCAGCGGGGTGTTTGAGGGGCAGGAAAGGTTCCCCAGCGCTCAGGACACCTGAGCAGCAGTCCTGTGTGGAAGATGTTGGTACCAGCGCGTCTTGTCCCACCTCAGGGCAGTGGAGACCGCGTGGGCTGTCAGTGCGTATCCGTGATCCAGACTGCCCGGCAGACGCGAGCCGGTTAAAGTGATCTTGTTCATAATTAATATGCATTAAGCCTACAGCTTCCTCGTGAGGGGAGATGGAAGGGCAAGCATTATCTGGCGACCAGTGTCAGTGAGACGTTAATTTTGAAGAATTAAGGACTTTAGTTAAACTAGATATTGTTGAGGTGGCCTTCCCTTTGCTAACTAGATATTGTTGAGGTGAACTTCCCTTTGTTAATAGAAGGAACTGATAAATCAGGAGGCCTGTCAACTTAATCAATAGACCCCAAGAACACAATGTGATCATAAATCAGATAGTCTTGAGGAAACAGGATCCAGGTGTCACCAACACTAAAAGGTTAAAAAGTCAAAGCGAGGAAGATGCATCTTACTTCATCATTTTGAGACCCCACCCCATAAGAAGGACCACTGACCCATTTCAAAGACCAAACTCCGCATGCTTAATTGCTTTTTGGCTAATTACCATACGCAGCGGGGAATGGGATGGACCAGAGTCATGAATATGCATTTGTGTTTTGGGTATTCAATACTCCTGTACACAAAAAGACCCTGTGAGCATCTGTAAATTGTGGTGTGTATTTGGGAGCTGTCCCACATGCTGCCCGGCCTCGTAATAAACACACACTTTATAACTTTAAATGTAATAAACACACACTTTCTAACTTCAAACTGTTAGAGAGTCTTCGTCCGTCAGAGTTGGATATCGGTATTAATTAGATCAATATCCATATTTTTAAATAAATCAACAGGACCCGAAAGCAGGACGTAAAGCTGTGTCAGTGGAGATTTAAGGCTGGATATTAAAAAAAGAAGGTTCTTCCTTCCAGAGGGTTGGGAACTGAAACAGTCTCCCCAGGAAAGTGGTCGCTGCACCGACCTGACAGAGCTCAAGAAGCGTTTGCACAATGCTTTTCAGGCACAGGGTGTGACTCCTGTGATTGTCCTCTGCAGGGCCAGGAGTGATCCTTGTGAGTTCCTTCTAACTCAGCACATTCTGTGATTCTGTAACGTGATTTGCTTAAGAGTACTTAATGAACTTTGTCCCATATTCAAGCCGTGTCTTTCTTCCCTGATTTTTTTCTTTGCTCAGGAAACAACAGAAATGGCCAACCAAGAAGAAGCAGAGATACAAATTTCAGAGTTAGATTTGCTGTCTAGCATGTTTCCTTATGAGGAAGAGTTTGCTGTGACAGACCAACTGGCTCTAGCTGAACTGAAACACTATGTTGAAGATGAGTCTGCAGAGGTGCCGTCTTCAAAAGTTCAGTTTGTACTGAATGTAAAACCAGAGGTGCCCAATGCTTCTATGGTATTGTAAACACCTTTTTTTTAAAAATCATTTTATTACGTTGTGGGATTTTATGGCTTATGCGAAGTAAACATTTGCCCATTTGTTTTTAGGTGGAATTCTCTATGGCTTGTGCTTTACCATTTAAATACCCAACTGTTCTCCCAGAAATTACTGTGAGGTATGACTGCTAATAAAAACATTTGTAAGTTAAAAGTGCTTATGATCTCTCTGGTGTGCTCAGTAAATAAGTGAGGGAAAGGGAAAAAGCATGAGGGAGCCATCACCTGTACAGAAGGGTTAGATGTAGATACTGTTCATCAGTCTGATGCTCAAAAAAAAAGGACATGTCTCTTTTGATAAAGCTTAAGACTAACTAAAGGGGTGAAGAAATAACTGAAGCTCTTATTCTTCCCTTGTCACAATGCTATTTTTTCCAGCCTTCTGATTTTTTTTTTAAATTTGTGTTTAAAGAAGTAGACTTGCATATTACAGGAAATGAGTTCATACTTACTTTTAAAGTACTTTTTTCTTGATTTTGTTTTACAGATTGGTAGTGCTGTTTGTGAATTCAAGAGTTAGCACACCAATTAAATACTAATTAAGATGCTTTCATAGTATGAGTTAAATATCAATAGCAAGTGCATATTATCTAACTACACCTGATTTTCTTGGCAGCTTGAAGCAAAACTTTGAAAAGTTATGAAGCAGTGGAAGGGTCTGGGACACAAGTCCTGTGAGAAGCAGCTGAGGGAGCTGGGGGTGTTTAGCCTGGAGAAAAGGACACTCAGGAGGAACATTATCACTCTCTACAACTACCTGAAAGGTGGCTGTAGTCAGGTAGAGATTGTCCTCTCCTCCCAGGGAAGCAGCGACAGGACAAGAGGCTGTGCCAGGGGATGTTCAGGTTGGACATTAGGAAAAATTTCTTCATGGAAAGGGTGGTCAGTCACTGGAAGGAGCTGCCAGGGAGCTGCTGCAGTGTCCTCCCTGGAGGTGCTCAGTGCACGACTGGATGTGACACTCAGTGCACTGGTTTGGTTGACAAAATGATCATCAGTCAAAGGTTAGGCTTGGCATCTTGGATCTCTTTTCCAAACCTAAGGATTCTGTTAGTCTGTGTTTTTAAAAAACGTGCTAAAATGTAAACACATATATATTTATATGCATTTATATTTTTCTTTTTTCTTTAGGTCGTCATTATTAAGCCGCTCTCAGCAGATTCTCCTGAACTCTGATTTAAGAACATATTTGATGCAGAACTTCAGTGGCGAGCCCTGCATGCTGAGTGCAAGGGAGTGGGTTAAAGATCACGCAGCTGCTTACATTGACAAAGATCTTTCATCCTCCTCAGTGACAGCCTCAGGTGCCACACAGTCAGAAGCCACCACCTTCACACGATTGTGGATCTACAGTCATCACATTTACAACAAGCAAAAGAGAAAAAATATTATTGACTGGGCCAAGGAGCTTTCTCTGTCAGGGTTTTGCATGCCAGGGAAACCAGGTGTTGTTTGTGTAGAAGGGTTACAAAATAGTTGTGAAGAGTTCTGGTCAAGGTTAGTTCTCCTTTGGACTTAAATGCCATTAGTAGTTAGAATATTGCATTTTGTGATGCTGTACCTGTGGCCAGAAGGTGGGAAATCCAACCACCTGGCAAGTGTGAAGATCTGAAAAGTATTTGTGTTTATAATAATGCATGTACAATTCTGAATATCCACTGTACTCTTGGTTGCAACAGTCAAAGTAACCAGTACTGCGTGGTGCACATTTATTTCTGTTTTATTTTCCTCTGTGTTTCACTTTTATAAAGATGGACTGCAGTGCCCCACTTGTTAGATATGTGTGCTGTTCTATCACTTCACATTCATGTTTAATTCTGCTCCCATCATTTATCCTTCTGAGTGGTGCAGACTAAATAAGCATTGTAATTGGATTGTATCAGCCAAGACTGTGTGAGAATTCATAGTAGAGGAAAGGCAAAAGTGAGCCCTGAAATGCAGGCCACATCCTCATTGATTTTTTTGAGGAACAGCATTAAAGTTTTTCAGTCTTGAGGGGGTATAAAAACCCCAAGCTTTCTGATTATGAGTGTGTTTGCATGTGAGTAGTATTTCTATCACCAGCTCATGAACCATTATCTCTGTCAATACATATACCCAAATAGAATTTATTGACTTCTGTGATAATAGTTATTCCATAGTATTTCCTAAAACAGTCTTTTATTTTATAGGTGGATTAATATTTCCCCAATTTCTTTCAGGATAAGAAGATTAACATGGAAAAGAATTCTTATTCGGCACCGAGAAGATGTTTCTTTGGAAGGTGGAGGACATGCTGAGATCCAGAAGCAACGAAAGTTCCCCACTTTGGAAGAAAAATGTTTTGATGCACATGGTGCCAGGGGAAATCATATGGACTTGGGGCAACTGTATCATTTTTTAGAAGAAAAAGGATGTGCTGACATATTTCAAATGTACTTTGGGGTTGAAGGGCATTGAAAGGGTTGAAGATCAACCACAGGTCCCAGCACCTACGTGTCTAATTTAATCCTTGTAACAGATTCCTTAGCTTTTCTGCAAATTGATCAGAGAGGGAATTAACGATTCATGATTTATGTGATTAATCCAGTTTTCAATGAAAACAAATATCCAGTGAAATCCTGAGTAATGAAAATGACTAGATGAATGCTTTATGCCCTTTCTGGCGTTAAGGAGATTTAGGGTACTTCCATACTTAATATGGAAGAAAATGTGTTTCATAACCTACTGGACAGTTACAGAACTATAGATGGATGAACAGATGCAATGTGGTGAATGAATATACAAAAAAGAAAAGACAAATATGCAGTGTGGATAACTCAGGAGTGAGAGCATGATGTTTACATTCATTGTTACTGTTTATGTACACTTCATGAAAACTTTTTTTAAATGATCTTCTACTTAGTTTAGTAAGCCATGAGATCAGTATTTTATTAAAAAAACCCCAAAGGGTGGGAGCAAGTTGGCAAGAATCATGCTACCAGGATGAGGTAGGATGCCTGCTTTAAAGCATAAGAAGTTTCTTTAGGTAAAGTGTGTGTGCAGGTAAAATAGATACCATGGTGACTCCACTGCATCTGTTATTTTTGTTTCTGTAAAACCAACAGTGTATAGGATTGGGTTCCTTTTTAGTTTGCTCCAAAACTCTGAAATGATCCTCAGCCTTCTGAGTTCACAAGTTTTCAGACCTGTAATATGGAGTGCATTATGTCGCGTGTGTTTTTGGGTGGGATTTCAGTGAAGTTCCATTCATTAATGCTAATTTTGTGGATACTGTATCTAAATCCCATGGCAGAAAAAGCATGGGATTTTTTTTGTTTCTTTGGATTAAATATTTTTATGAAAAAATTGATTAAACGCTTCTGTACACATCCAGTAAAACCGCTGACATTCACCACTCTGGTGTGGACATGGAACACCTTTCGTGGGGAAAAAGCAGACTTTGGTTCCTTTGGATTAAATATTTTGATGAAAAATTGATTAAATGTTTCTGTACACACCCAGTAGAACCGCTGACATTCACCACTCTGGTATGGAACACCTTTCGTGGGGAAAAAGCAGACTTTGGTTTCTTTGGATTAAATATTTTGATGAAAAATTGATTAAATGTTTCTGTACACATCCAGTAGAACCGCTGACATTCACCACTCTGGTGTGGACATGGAACACCTTTCGTGGGGAAAAAGCAGACTTTGGTTCCTTTGGATTAAATATTTTTATGACAATTGGATTAAATGTTTCTGTACACACCCAGTAGAACCGCTGACATTCACCACTCTGGTGTGGAACACCTTTCGTGGGGAAAAAGCAGACTTTGGTTCCTTTGGATTAAATATTTTTATGACAATTGGATTAAATGTTTCTGTACACATCCAGTAGAACCGCTGACATTCACCACTCTGGTGTGGAACACCTTTCGTGGCGATCCTTCACAGCGGTGCTCTTGGGTGAAACTCTCCCAAACCCACAATCCTTGCAAGCGCAGGAAAACGCCGCGACTCCATAAAATCCCCAGAGGCCGCCGCAAGTCCCGGAGGCTGGATTTGGGCTGGTTTTGGGCTGGTTTTTCCCTCAGACCATGCTGTTTTCCCCTCAGGTCCCCGGAGGCCGCTCGGTGCCCGCCCCGGAAGTGTCGCGGTGGCGGCCGTGGCTGCGGGCGGGCCGCGCTCCCCGTGCCGCAGCCATGGGGGGCAAGAACAAACAGCGAACCAAGGGCAACCTGCGGGTGAGGAGGGCGACCTGGCGGCGGGGACTCGGGCTCTGTCCCTCAGGGAGCCCCGGGAGGGAGCGGAGGGCAGGAGGAGCTCCCAGCGCGGGGCAGCGCCATCCCCGGGCTGTGGGAGCCGGGCCCGGGCCGCCTCATGGCCGTGCCTTGAGGGAATGTGACTGCGGGTGCTGTGGGGTTTGTACATTCAGCAAGGTGCCGGTGGTACATTCGGGTGTGTTTTTCTGTGCGAGAGTCTTAGAATACGCTCTTGCCAAAAATACATCTCTTTCCAGAGGTGATGTGACATCTGTGCTCTCCCTCAGGGTTGTGGGAGAGGTCTGGTGTTCAGGTTTCAGGTGTTTCAGAGGTTCAGGTTTCCTAATTCTTCCCTGGTTTTAGGAAACGAAAAGCGCTATGTCCTTAACAGCTCACGTGCAGAAAAGGTGATTTAAACCCCCCATAAGCTCGCGAAACTGCTGTTGTCATTAGGAAGTTAAAGGTTGTTTGCATTACGAGGTGTGCTACAGGACATTAAAGCGTCAGTCAGTTTTGGGGCGATCTTTCAAAAAGAGTGTGGTTAAAACAAACCTGAGCCAATGATACAATGAGCATTTTGGGTGCTGAGCTCTAAAACACATACTGTGTGATGGTGTTTATTATACTTGTTACATATGCATGCTTTTGCTCCATTCCTCCAAATCATTTCTGGCCACTTGGTTACTGGGAGAATCCTTTATTTTATTTATGTGTTTTTTACTTGTCCTGAGAAAAAAGGAGCATTCCCTGAAAGCTGAGCTGCCCCATTATAAGAACTAGGAAAACCAGAAATAGTGAAGGAGGATAGTTTCTTAATAAATAGTTTATAATTTCTTAATAAATTGTTTGCTTGCAGAAGGAATTTTCTGTTGGCCTTTTTTGTATAGCAAAAAAAAAGCAACATGAAGCAATGAAATTTTCCGTAAGTATTCATGCACTGTGAGGAAAGAGAATTCTTATTCACAGAATGATCAAATACACTCACAGGATGGTTTGGGTTGGAAGGGACTTTAAAGTTCATCCAGTTCCACCTCCTGTTATGGACAGAGACACCTTCCACTAGACCAGGTTATTCCAAGCCCCATCCAACCTGATCCTAAGGAGAAGAATAATTTTCTAGGTCAAATTTCTATGTGAAAAGTGCAAGTGGACTCTTCTTTGAGAGGCTTTATTTTAATTAGAAGCTTAATTACACAATATAAATAGGATCATATTTTGAAATGCAAAATAAAATCAAATAGATCATCGACTGCTGTCCCTGTTTTTTATCAGCCTTCTAGCAGTGGCCGAGCTGCAGAGCTTCTTGCCAAAGAACGTGGGACTGTGCCTGGGTTTATTGGCTTTGGAACATCTCAGAGTGATCTAGGATATGTTCCTGCAATCCAAGGGGCAGAGGAGATAGACAGCCTCGTGGATGCCGATTTCCGAATGGTCTTGCGGAAACTTTCTAAAAGGGACATCACAACCAAGCTAAAAGTAGGTGTATCCTTTGCCTCCCCATCATTTCTTCGTGGTTAATTGGAGAATAGTAGAGTTTTCTTCAGGGTGGAAGAGGGAGTGACTGACACTAATTTCACTTTGGTGGATTTGTCAGAACTGCAGTGCAGAAGGTATCTTGGATAACCTATAGCAAGGTCCATCATGCAGTTATCTCTGTCAGATGCTCGTTTCCAAGAAATGAATTGATTTTTGGAAAAGGGAGTTGCAGTTTCAGATAAAAATGAGTTAATTAAAGAGCATATCTACCTGACTTCCTTAGTCATGCTCTTGATGTTTTGACTTTAGGCTATGCAAGAGTTTGGGACGATGTGCAAGGAAAGAGAAGCAGAAGTTGTTAAAGGTGTTCTTCCTTACTGGCCAAGAATTTATTGTAAAATTTCACTGGTAAGTATTGAAGTATTTAAATTCAAAACTTATCTATGTGCTTCCTGTGGCTACCTCTTAAGTGGTCTTTGTTGACACGTTTACCTTTGTTGGAATTACTGGTTTGATCTAGGAGAAACATCAAGTTGAAGGAAAATATTGTTCTTTTTTTTTGTGGACGTATTTCAGTGTTGGTAGTGAGTGGAATCTTGAACTGTTGATGTCAGGGCTGTACTTGGTTGATAGGACTGTTAGACCTTTATGTTTAAAAGACTATATTTCTTAGGAAATATTTCCTGCTGTTTCTGGAGTCAAGAGTGTAGAAAATAATGATGTTGTAAATTGATATGCAAATTAAGGATAACAATGCACAGCTTCGTGGTAGTTCTAGTTCAAGTCTTCCTGTTTCTCCTGTTTCTTCTGTCTGTAAAACGTTTGTCTAAATTGGAAACAAAAACTGTTGTTAGGAATATCAGGAAAAGGGTTACAATTCTGAGTGTACAACACTTTGGGAGTATGATGCTACTAAATTAGGACTCTCCCCATACCTTGGGATACCAAAACTTTTTTGTCGTTGCTGTTTATTTTCAAATCTATGTTTCAAATCCAATTAATTGCAAACAAGGCTTTTTTAATCACCACTTTTGCTTTGAAGTACCTGAAATCAAAGGCACATTTCTTAAACCAATAAACCTTTCTCTTTTTTTTTCCTTCTTTTCTTTGTGTAACAGGATCACGATCGCCGTGTTCGGGAAGCAACTCAGCAATCTTTTGAGCAGCTGATTCTTAAAGTAAAAAAACACTTAGCTCCTTACTTGAAAAGTATCATGGGTTACTGGCTGATTGCTCAGTGTGACACCTACTCCCCTGCTGCTTCTGCTGCAAAAGTAGCTTTTGAAAAAGCTTTTCCTTCAAGCAAACAACCCGAAGCCTTAGTATTCTGTAAGGATGAAATTCTTAATGTGAGTTTATACTTTTGTATAAAACCTTAAGGCTTTGTATGTATCAGCTTCTGTTATAAGCTTAAAAGTCATCCTTCCCCCATCTATTGTTCACAATTAAATCTCTTTCTCACCTGAAACTTTGCCCCTGTGAAGAGAACCATAGGATGGTTTGGGTTGTAAGAGACTTTTAAAAGGTGCCATGGGAAGGAACACATTCCACTAGAGCAGGTTGCTCCAAGCCCTGTCCAACCTGGCCTTGGACACTTCCAGGTATGGTGCAGCCCCACCTTCTCTGGGAAACTTCTGCCAGTGCCTCACCACCCTCAAAGGGAAGAAATTTTTTTCTGTGAGGAAATATAAAAAAGAAGAAGAACAAAGAATACGGAGAAAAAAAAATACATCTGTATTTTTTGGTTTGAGATGAGAATGACTGGAACCAAAGGAGTGAATAGTGAATTTCCTTGTGTGCATTCCTGTGTAATGATGCTCAGTCAACACATAACGCTGCTGACAGGTGGAATAATGGTCCTGGAGTGGTTTAGCTACAGTGGAAAAGGAATGAAGAATGCTGAGCAGTGTTTCAGCATCTACAAGTTTAATTCTGACCAAGGTTTATGCTCTTCTGCCAGTCAGATATGATGATATTCAATTCAATTAAATTGACTGAATTAAAAAAAGGTAAAAGATTGCATTGCCAGCCCATTGTGTGCAAGCATAACTCTTTTGATTTGCCCTCAGTTTGGCTTCTTTTTAGCAGGAGCACATTGCATAGGGCTGCAATTTAGCAAGTATTAAGAATATTTAATTCATATTTTTTTTCTACCATGTTTATTAGCATGTCTAAAAATATTAGACAGCTCAGAGCCTGTGAAATTTTATTGTAGGACTGTTTCTGAATAATGTGTGAACTATGTTGTTCACATACAAGTGTTGGATTTCTTTGTGTTTATATGTGTTGTTTTTTCCCCCATAGGTGCTGCAAGATCACCTTCTGAAGGAAACAGCAGATACACTCAGTGACCCTCAGTATGTTTGCCTGCTTCAATGTTTATTTAAACCTCTGAATCTTGGTCTTTCTTGGGTTCTCTGTCCCTGAAGTAGTGAATTTAGTTCTGTTTCAGTAGACAGAATAATTATTTGAGTTCAGATCCCCGCAACTTTGTTTGGGACTTAAGTATAAACGGTTTTGAAAGTGTTATCAGTTATCTAATTCTTGTTTCAGCTCTTTAAAGAATAGCCTTTGTGAGTAGCTGGAAGATGAGATGACTAGAAACTCTTTTTTTTCCTAACCCTTTATAGTGTAATTGGAAAGTTCATGTACTTGAATTGCTGGCACCTGAAATCAAAAAAAAAAAAAAAGAACAACAACAACAACAAAAATTAAGGCAGTTTAGTTTAGACAAACTTGGGATGCCTGCTGGTTTCTTTGCAATCCACTTTTAACTTTTTTTTGTTTGTTTTGCTTTCTGAGAACTGTACCAGAAGAAGAAAGGGAAGCCAAATTCTTCCGGATTCTGACTTGTTCCTTGTTAGCTTTAAAAAAGTTGCTCAGCATGTTGCCAAAGAAAGAGATGCATTCCTTGGAAGAAAAGTTAATGTCACTTCTGTCCCAAAACAAATTTTGGAAATACAGCAAAAACAATGTCTCACAGGTGACTTTTTAATTTCTTCTTTATTTTGCTTGGTTTTTGTTAAAGGTAATACTCTTAACCTAAGGATGTATTAATTGCTTGTATTCTACAAGCAGGAACTTGGTACTTTGCTTAGGTTTGAAACAGCCTTCAGGTTTCTAGGCAGATTCCAAAAACACTGAGGAGACTGTCCAGTTAACATAATTATAAGTCTTTTTGATCTGGGACTAATATCTGACCAGACTTAATGTTAAAAAAACCCACCCTAACTCAATATAGACAATATTGCTTTAAAATTTACTGCTTAAAACGTGTGTTCTTAGTGCTTTGGGATTTTCATTTTTTTAAACCATTTTACTGGTGTTTAGTCTTGCCAAGACCAGCAGTGTATAGAGGAATAAATTCCTGCAATAATGTTTTGTTTAAAAGCTGTAAGTTGTTTCTGGGAAAAAAAAAAGGCCTTTTGAGAAGTATTTAAAAATACAACTTTTGACAAGCATTTTTATCAGTAAACAAATTACGTTAAAATATTTGATAAGACTGTTTAAAACTACTCTGGTTTTCTTTGTTTTTAATAAATATTTGAACCTTTGTTAATGTGATAAAATATGGGGGTGGTGTGTTGTAAGGTTTTGCTGACTCTAAAAGGAATCTTGTAGTGACCAATTCTGTTTTTTCCTTCTGTGGCCTCTGTAGGTTCGCTCTGCTTTCTTTGAGCTGATCTCTGCTTTTTGCCAGCACTTGCCTGAGGTGGTGAGAGCTGAAGCACCAAGAGTTTGTCCTGCTGTTCTTCTCAGCATTGATGACAGTGATGCAGTGGTGTGCCCTGCTCTTTGGGAAGCAGTGCTTTATACAATCACCACTATTGAGGTAATGTGGGGAGCATTAAGGGGCAGATATCTTCATCAAATTTAACTTTTCACCAAGTGTTGTTCTTTGTGTGGAATTAGGATGACAGGCTTGACTGGGTTTTCTATATGGTTGATAACAGGAACTCCTTGAGACTGCATCCTCCTCCTTTCAGTGTAACTTTCAAATATATCATGTCCAGCATATCTGAAAATTAGAGTTATTTTATTAATTTAATTTCATTTCATTCACTTGAAATCCTGTCATTAAATGTAGTCAAATAATGCTTAAAACCTTCTTCTTTGTTAAAGACAGTTACAAAAACGACCTGCAGTGCATTTGTGTTTAGTTTGTTTCCCCTTCAAATGTAAAGATTCTATAGCTTTTTTTTCCCTCCTTAATTTTAAGTGAAATGCCAGCTTTGAATTTATTAGCAGGAGGAGATATTGCCATACACTGAGATGATTTGAGGGTTTAATGTTGCAGGTCCCTTTTGCAAGTGCTGAAATGAATTGTTACAAGTTTTCATTAAGAAAAGCCCAGTCTTTGTTCAGGGTGTCATAAATATAGGTACCTTGAACTATAATAAATATGAAAATTAATAAAACAGATCAGATGACAAAAAAATTTAGGGAGGGGAAAGTGTAAAAGCTTTTTTTAACCATCAGAAAAATTTTGAAAAGAGTTTTGAAGTTAGTGATACTAATAAAGTCAGTCATTGGTTTGCCTTGATAATGAGAACTTAAAATTAAATACAGGACTATTTACAAGAGATTTCTATGAAGCATCATAAAAGCATTATTAAAGAGAGACCTTTAATTGGAGTTGGCTAACAAGGAAGGTTGATTGGTTTTAAACAATGCAGAAATAGTTTTATCACGTTCACTTCGTAGGCCAAAATAGGGAGAAAGTGATTTTAAAGAATACTGAAAAGTGAGTAACTTATCAGAACTTAAATTTCCCAGTAACTTGTTTCAGCTATATAATGCAGGGAGGTAGGTTAAATGGCTACCTCGGGAGTTCTTCTGAGGCAATATATTGTTGTTTAATTTATAGTAGGTGAATTTCTTCCTGTAGGACTGTTGGAGTCATGTCAATGCCAGAAAAGGAGTCCTGCCAAAGCTCTGGACAGTGCTTCGTGAAGGTGGGCGAGGGTTAGCTACTGTCATCTACCCAAACCTCCTGCCCTTCATCAGCAAGGTGCCTCCTGACGTTGTGGAACCAAAGCTGGAATACTTCAGAGTTTTTTTCAGCTCTATAATTCAAGGGTATGGACCAGAAATTTATTTGTTTGGAATTAGTGTCTTTTACATTTGGAAATGAAAGAAACTAGTCTTCAAGTGTTTAAAGATGAACGAGATCATGTTTTTAAAATTCTTTTCATTATCCAAAACTGGAGTCAGTCCTTTTTGGCTGTTCCCATCATCTTGAACCTTCAGCTTTCTTTTTGATTCAGCTACATCTTCCTCACACAAAGCATTCTTAACTTTCCTTGTCAAAGCTTTGTGTGTATTCCATGACAAATTTGAATATGGAACATAAATTATAATTAAGGGTAACTCTTAAGAACCAGCCTCTCCTCACCAGTGTGTTATTATTACAGAGAGTATTGGCCTTGTGATAGTGACATTTCCTTTATGCAGAATTGTAATTCTCATGATAGTAATTTTTAAATTGTACCTTTAAACTACATCAAAGCTACTTTTCCATCAAATGTAATTTAAATGTGTACCTGTGCATTGTGTACTCAAAAGCATATAGAAATTATTTTATGAAATACTGAAATTTTATTTATTGAAAAAAAAGGGTTCTTAGCTGATGTTGGTGTGGCAGTTAGCAGAGCTCTTGGAGAAGAGAGGTATGTTGTAGTTTGTTTGAAAAGTGTATAGAATTTTATTACATGCATTACAATAATTGTAATATTTCTCTGATCATTTATGTGATCTAATAAATCAAAGCAAAGAAATTGCATGTTTTCAGACTCAAAAAAGGTGAGACTGTCTTTAGGTGGCTTTCTTTTTTTTCACTTTTTTTTCTTCCTCTTTTTTTCTTCTTTTTTTTTTTCTGTAATGACAGAAAATGATCCTTTCTGAACCTCTGTGGTGTGTGTAGAAAATTACAAAAGAGTTTTGACAGCCATCTGAAACATGAGACAATGTGCTAGGTTTCTCTGTTTACTTAGATTTTTTTTTTCTGAATCCTAAGACCAGATAAAGAAGTTATTTTGATACCACTTCTATTAATTGCCTAGGTTTATCAACTTTTAAAATTGAGTTTATTTTGATGTGACTCCTTAAATGATTCTATGATCCTGTATTCTCATACTGGATCAGAACAACTTAACTGAGGGTACAGTGGTGACATTCATGCTGGGTTTCTTGGAAGCACAGCTGATTCTGTGTCCTCCCCCAGGTTGTCAAGTGAGAGGACAGTAGCCAGCCCTTCAGAAAGTTCAGCAATCATAACTGCATTTATGGAGTGTCTGTGCTTTGCTGTACTGCAGAAAAGAGAAGAAGGAGAAGACCAAAGCCAAATTCATCAAATGCTTATATGTGACCAGGTATTCATCAGAAATACTGAGTATTGTTGTGTGTACATTTGATAATTCAAAACTTTAAAAGGTGTGAATTTTAGGTGAGGGTTTTAGCTGACATCCAGATGTCTCTTAAGCACTTCCAGAGGTGGTGACTCCACTACCTCCCTGGGCAACTTATTCCAGTGAATAACCCAAGAGATCCACCCCCACCTCCTTTCAGGGAGTTGTAGAGAGCAATGTAACAAAAGTAAAGGTACTGAATTTTGGGGGTTTTTTTCTTCCTATGGGATCCTTCTTTTTACTGTGCAATTAAAGTTATAGTTAAGGGGGGGGAAAAGTGCCTCCCATCCTGTATATTTTTGTAAAGTGTTCAAACATAAATAAATCTTGAATTTGCAAAATTGCTTCCAGAATGTTTTCCAGAATTATATAATTTCTTGGCATTATAAAGAATATAAATGATTATTTTTATTTTTATTTTATTTTTTTATTAATTTTTATTAATTAATTTATTTTTATTTATTATGATCGAATTTTATAAATTCAATCACTGTTCTTTAATACTTTTTTTTTTTTTTCTTTATAGCTAATTCCTTTTACCAATGCTGTACTTAAGGAGCCCAAGTTACAAAGTGGACCATTATTTTATCAAACAGCAGAAATGCTGAGTTCTTGGGAAGCTAAAGCAGAACTCTCCAATGATGATGGCACACATGAAGTTTTCCAGAAACTGTTGTCAGATTTTTGGGACCATCTTTTAAAAGTGTGTATACTTCATGTTGATAGATTGGATGCTGATGAGAAATTACTGTTTGCCATATCTGGTATGCTGGAAATTCTTCAGAATCCAAAGAGTTCTACGAAACCAAACAATAGGAAATCTCTAAAAATCAGATTTACAGATGAGGATGAATCTGGAAGGAACACAGAGAGTCGAAAGCTCACAGAAGTGAGAAATGGTGACTCTGAAATTCAGGCTGACTTACAGCAAACTTCACAGCTGAGGAAAGAACCTCTAGAGAACTTAGTCTGCAACCTGGCTGAGCTGAGCATTGTGTATGTCAATGAACAGAAGTCAGAACAGCATTTGAAATTTCTCTCTGCCCTGCTCAACTCTTTTTCCTCAAACAGAGTTTTCCAGGTGCTTTTAGAGCAAGGAAATGATGTAAGCCCTGCTCAAGCTGAGTTGGAAAATGAAGTGAAAGCTCATAACCGAAGTCCATCTGTACAATTTCTGTACATGAATTTAATAACTTGGCTGAAAGAAGACTGGAGAAAAGACACCCAATTCCTGGTGGATATTTTATACAGTGTACTGCATTGTTGCAACACTAACGATGAAAGGAAAGTAATTCTTGATGATTTAGTAAAGGTATGACCTGTACATAATTTATTAATTTTTATCCAAGTCAATACTGTTATTGTGGGCTGTGGTTCATTAATAATCTTACTTTGGTACTGTCACATAGGAGATAATTCTACACGAATTTGGGTTAAATCCAGCATAAGAAAGGTAGTTTTAGGAAAGTTGGACATAATAGTGTTGAGGTGGAAGATTCTGTCTCTTTCTGTATGATATAAATAATTTTTAAAAAGTATCATCAGAATTTCTCTGCTCTTGCTTCCTTATACAGTGCACTTTAATTGTAATCATTGGTAGCTTTTCATATAAATACAGTCCCTTACTGAATTTTGTGGAAGAGAAAGGTTTGGAAGACAAAAATTATATAACCAATAACATTGTTTCTGAATTTTAGCAGCTTCTACTTATGCCTACAGAACAGTTAAAACAGCATTATTGCTTCCTATTCAGCAAAGATTTTTATTAAATATAGGACAATTTTGTTTCTCTTCTCAGATGGATCTGAAATGGGTTATTTTTCTCCAGATAATTCAAAAGGTAAGATTTTTTTGTTGTTCTTGTTATGCATAGTTTTTACTAATTCTCAGATGTTAGCTTTGAGACTCACGTGGTTGGTAGTGATAATTTCCACAGTTTGAAAATCTTAACATTTCAGAGTAGTGTGTGTTTCAAATGCATTAAAATCTGGGGACAGTCTTAGAAATGAAATGATGATGCCAAAACAAAAGAATCTTTGTCCCTTTTGGTTTTGGTCAGCTTGGTTTTTGAACCAGAGGGATGGATTCTTGATTTTTTTTTTTTTTTGATCATCTCTTCCAATCTAGAGAGAATGGAGCTGGGGATTAGACCAAGAATTTAAATGATTATTTTTATTGTCATCCTTACAAGATGCTTATAAGGAAAAGGCAGTATTCCATTTTTTCACACTGAACATTGACAAACTGACATTTAAGTAATTGCATGAAATGAAATAGAAAGTGTATGATGAATTTTTGGATAAGATCTCATAGCACTTGACTTACTGTCCAGTGCATAGACCACAGGATCGTCTCTCATATATGCTGCATATTTTAGGAATATTCAGTTTCTATGATTTTGTAACTTACAGTGGCTCATCAGCAAAATAATATTTCTAACTTGTGACCTTCTATTTCTTCTTAAAGAAATTCAGGTGCTGTAATCAGGTTTATAGTTTTACATAGATTTTATTTCAGCCAACTTGGTCATCCAGAAATTATTTTTTTAATTCCAGTGTAGGAATTTCTTTGGCTCTACAGTTGAAGGAGAAACATGCAGGAAGCATTTTCAGAAGGTGACTTGTTTCACTCTGCTGTAGAGATCTGACCCAGCCACAAGTTGCTGTCTCTGACAAAAAGAAAGTTGGGGGATGTTGTTGCAGATACAAAATCTGATGGCTGTTTGTGGTAGATGATAAAATTCTCACTCTCTGTGTGCAAGTTTGACATATTAATCTTAGGCTTAGTAATAATAGTTAGTAACAGGATCCCCAGTGAAGCTGTGGCTGCCCCATCCCTGGAAGTGTTCAAGGCCAAGTTGGACAGGGTTTGGGACAACCAGGTCTAATGGGAATGTCTTTGCCCATGGCAGGGGGTTGGTACTTATATTGGAACTTGGGAGATGATCTTTACAGTCCCTTCCAAGCCAAACCATTCTATTATTCTATACCTTCAAAAGATCCTTGTCATGTTTGTGTTGTGATCCAGGCATGCTCAAGCACAACAAAACTTTCCTTAGTCTCTGACTGGCTCAAAGGAGACATACTTGGAGAAAAACTGGTGATGCTGGCAGAAGATCTGTGTCATCTGGGTTTAAAACCTAGAGCAGCCTCTTCAGAATCAGGATCAGCCTCTTCAGAAAGGTGGACCCTCCTGAGCTTGGTGTTGTCACAGCACGTTAAAAGTGGTGAGCTTATGTAGCCCTTGGAGTTCATGAAGTGTAAATGCTGCACTTAGGCTTTGCATATGGTTGAAAGGAACTTGGGATCTTCCAGAATACTTGATGTAGTGGAACATTTTAGGCTTTCTCCTGGTATTTTTTTTTTTTTTTTGTTGATTGGTTGGTATTTGTTGGGGTTTTTATTTCTTAGTTTTGAGAGTTTTTTATACCTAAGCCAGTTTACTACATCCAATTTAATTTTGTAAACACTAGCTTGCAGTAGTAGCTAGTGTGACTTTTTTGGCCCACATTGCTAAACAAGGGCAGTGGATCAGTAGCCCATGATGAAAGGAATTAAAGGGAAAAAAAGATAAATAGTGAAAGGAAGATAATTGTTACTGAAACTTCCCAGGCCCATAGCAGTGTGGTGTGATACTGAATACTTAACTGATACAAAAGATTACAATAGTAATCCAAAGCAAATAAGTATTACAGGTATACACGGGAAGAACACAATTGTAACTGTATCAATTCAATGATATATTGAATCTGTTCTGCTTTGAGTTAAAACTAACAAAGAGATCTTCAGTCGTTGTGTTTCCCTTTAAGTGACAGGTTGTAAAATGGCGGTAGAAAAGAAATACATGTTATTAGGAGCAGAGGACAAATGAAAGTTATTATAGCATGTAGTCAATATACTGAATATGTTGCCAGTGTAGTTTTGGACACTGCAGTATTCTTGTTCACCTATATGCTTTTGAAAAATGTGTAAGAGAATTAGAACATGCCCAAAGAAATCTGGCAGGAGTGGTTAGACAACCAGTGGCCTCTGCCTGTAGAGGCAAGAAAACAGACTAGAATTTGTCAGCTTGTAGTGGAAGTGGTTAAGGAAGGGGCTGTGCTTAAGAGCCCTAAAATCACAATTTGTGTAGAGAATGCAAACAGTGAGAAATTTGTCATTGCTTCTTTCAGTGGAAGAACTTGATTTTCTAACACATGCTTCGATAGCAGTCGTGAGGGGCAAGAAAAGTACACTCCTTCATGCAGTTTGTAATTAAATAATGGAATTCATTGCCACA
This sequence comes from Sylvia atricapilla, assembly GCF_009819655.1. NCBI lineage: Eukaryota > Metazoa > Chordata > Aves > Passeriformes > Sylviidae > Sylvia > Sylvia atricapilla. The sequence continues at coordinate 1,259,573 of NC_089141.1, forward strand.
GCAGAGTTTGAGGCTAGATGGGATTGGCTTGCTTGTATCCTGTGAAGAAGGAACTAAGCATGTTTGTGGCTATCTGCAGTGATCTGGTGAAATTTTGGGCGCACAGTTGATTGCCAGAAGCTAGGAAGGCATAAAAAGGGGAGGGATCACTTCACACTTGCTCCTTTTTTTAAATACCTTTTTCAAAAAAAACCCACAAAAACCTGCTGGTGTTTTTTTTTCAGCTGGTTTAGAGAAAAGATACTCAGCACGGTGGAATGTTGGCTGGTGTCTGTGAAATATGAGTTTAGGCATCCATCAGACTGAAACAGCTTTGCACATTATTTTGCATTCAAAATTAGCAAATAGAAGTCAAATTGATCCGTATTAATGTGACATCTTTGCATGGTCGTGTTTATCAAGCAATCAAAGCATGCTGTCTTTTTCCTCTGCCCAACAGAATCATTGATTGGTGAAACTTTTGTTGAAAGGATTATTGATAAACTTCAAGCAGCTCTGTCTAAAGCCAAGGATCTTTCTGAAGCTGGAAATACTGAATCCTCAGTATCTTTCATCTGCGACGTGGCCTCGAGCTTTTTCAGCTCAGTGAAAGGGTGTTTGCTGATGCCATCCTCAGAAGACTTGCTCCTCACCATCTTCCAGCTGTGTGCTCAGAGGCAGGATGCAATACACTTGACAGGTAATCTGGAAAAAGAACTTGAGCTGAGTTTTTTCGTAGGTGATGGTTACATCTAAATTCTTCCTTTTTGTGAAACAGAATCAAGTATGTGATAGAATACTGAGTTCACATACATCGAGCATTTGCAGATGTAACTGACAGGAAAATCTGTGCTTTAATTTACAGTGCCCATAGTTACTACTAAGCATCAAGTCCTGAACATCTTTACAAGGATTTTGAAGCTTTTTTAATGTTAGTATCAGCTAACTTGGAGGCTGTGATACTGCACACTTTTTGGACTGTTACAGAAGCTGTTTAAAGTCTATGAAATGTAACAAAGGAACTTTGTTCATTTTGCAGTCTGGGGAGTCTATGAAAAAATGTGTACAGTCACTTCTTCACAGATAACATCTATTTATTCTGGAACCATTCATCTTGGCCAAGTTGCCCAGACAAATTGTGATCCATGCCTCTCTCTGCCCGTGTCTCATGTTGAGACTGAGATCCTGATTTATATTCCTTGAATGCAGAATTTGAGGGTGTTGAATTGGTACATGTGTTTACTGACATAAATACAAGTAAAGACAATGTTTCAGTGCTGCTGTAGAAGTGAGGTAGAACGCTACTACCTTGGAAACTGCTGCTGCTTTATAAATGGCTATTGGTGTTGTGAATGTTCAATATTTTGGTAGAAAGATCTGTGGTTTGGAAGATCCTGTGGACATATGGTAGCAGACAACAGGAACATCACTCTTATTCTCAATTAAATCAAATCTTACCTGTGAATCACAGTTAATTTAAAATTGTGCCTTCAGTAGTTTTTGCATGTAACCACAGAAAAGATCATTGTTTTCATACTGTAGGATCTTTAGACATGTGATTGTTGCTGTATGCTGTTGGTTGTAGTTAGAGTTCACCTGTTTGTGGTGGTTTTGCTTGTCTATTTGCTGTTGTTTTGTTTTCTTTTCCCTACAATAGATTTACTTGTATGCAAATTAAAACACACCTGGATGTCTGGTGTGAATTCTCTTGTGCATCAGCTTCAGAGCACTCAGAAACAGAGCACCTTTTTGCTTAAATCTGCACTGTGGGTCAAGAGCCAAGTTCAGTCTTCATCTTTGGATGTAAAAAGGTAATTGGGATGCAGCTGTCTGTCCCATAATGTGTCATTCTCCAAAACAAACCAGGATCAGTGCTATAATAGCCTTTATTTAATTGACATCTGTATTGCTGTGAGACTTTTGAGTCTGTTGGAGGCAGTGGGTAGAGCAGAACTTAAACCACCCCTGGTACAGCACATATGGAGCAATGGGAAATATGCAGGTGGGCTCTTAATGAGTAGTGCCAAAGTTGTTTGCAGTGTTTTCTCCTTTTCTCAGTCTTCAGGTTTTGATCTCTGCAGTCAGTGATTTGTTGCTGAAGCTCATGGAAGCTGAGGGACTGTCTGGATATCTAGTGAGAGCTTTTGTTGAGCGCGTCACACTGACCAAAACTGAGTGGGGGAAACTGCACGAGTCTCTGTGCTCTGAGGTATGGAAATAAAGGTGGATTGGACAGGGTGGTCAATCTTTCCTCAAACCTCTGTCCCCTAGGGTGGTAAGCATTCTTTCTTTTGACGTGGCACTGCACTTAGGAATACCATATGTTAGTGCAGAGATTCTTTTCAGCATCTCTCCAGAAAGAGGACAAAATCTCTGTTTATGGATCCATCCAATACGACTGGAGAAAAATCTAAATCCATGAAATTAAATCCCTTTTCTGCACAGAGCACCAGCAACTTGCTTTACAATTCAGGAATTTTACCTGATAGAGTATGCATTGTGAAGATCTTCTTATCTCTAAGTTAATTCTTCATAAAGATTAATTTTGGGAAAGACACTAATACCTGCAGAAGAACATGGTGTGGTATCAACAAAATGCTGACATGCATAGAGTAGAGAGTGGGGAAGGACTTAAATTTCCTGTGCAGCCACCAATCTTCAGTAACCCAACAATTTCCTGTAAAATACATAGAGTTCTAAAGAAATGTATTTGTTTCTGAGCAGCAGTGCAGTTACAAATTACTGCTGTGCAATTAGGTCTTTAATACACTGGAGTGGGTCATCCTCCCCATTGTGCTTTTGATGTGAATGTGTGTATTTCATGGTTGTTTCTTAATAATTCTGAGTTTTCAAGGTTAAACAGATCAAAGTATTTTTTCATATTCTTTTTGTGCACGTATTACAGTGGATGCACAAGCCTCTTTTGGAAGGAAGGCTTAGTATGAATTGTGACCCTCTGGGATCAAGTGTCAAGCTGTGTGGCACAACTAAACTTCCAGGTCATCTGTGTGCTTCAGCCTTATTAAGTAAAATGGTACTACTTCAACTGAAAAACAGTGCAGTCCATGGAAATGATGATGCTGAAAGAAAGAAAATTGATAACATAAGTAAGTTACAATGGTAAAACTTCAAGTAATTTTGTTTTATAGTAGTTGTAGCCTGAATTGAAAATTAGAAATGCATAGTTAAAGTTTGGCATAGAGGTATGAGAAATAATCCTTTTACCTTTTGTTGCTGGGGGGAGGATGTTGTTTGTTGGTTTTGGGTTTTTTTTTTTTTTGTTCAGGTCTCCTTTAAAAGTACTTTTTATATTCCTGGGACTTCCTTTGGTTATATATATCCTATCTCAAGAGAACTTTGAAGTGGGAGAAGTATGAATTTTCAATGAACTTCAAATTTGTTCATTGCCAATACACACCATGCATTGGCATGAGTGGGCAATAAGAATTGTCTCCCTCCCTCAAGGGTTTAATCATAATGTAAAGGTAGTTTGAGACAACAACTTTCCTTAATTCCATGAAATGGAATCTAGTTTCCTTTTATTTTCAAGAATGCTCAAATTAAATGCAGCATTGTCGAATTAACAATTCTATCTCAAAAAAATATCACCATTATGAGCTGTGTAATTGTTTAGTGTGGGTCTTTGTAAGCTAATGAAGGAATCACATGTTAGCTCTTATGAAATTTGCTTGGTTTTCTTCTGGACTTAGGTGTTGGTTGCCTTGTCTGCAAGAAATAAATATTAAAGAAAAAGGGGGAGAACAGAGAGGAGTCATGCCATGCTTAATTTGCTTTAAAATTTCTTGAATATCTAGAATATTACCATAGCCTTTTTTCCTCTTCTGTGTTAGGATACAATGACAAATATCCAGTTCATTCTCTGAAACACCTGAGATTGCATGTAAAAATAATACCTTTAATGCATTGGAAACATATTTAAAAAAAAACAACAAAAACTTGACCTGAAACTTCTTACTTATGCAAGTTGATAATCATTTATAAACAACAGCTGTTATTTAATTAGTTGCAGAACTGTTGTACTCCTTACAATGGATTGAAGAATTGGAGAACCCTCCTTATCTGCTACTGGAATATCTTCACATGTTAGAAGAGATGCACATCACATATGAGGAATTCAGTGCTCTGAGTAGCACAGCCAGCCTGCAGCAAACTATATTTGATAGGTATGTGAGAACAAGTGAAACAAAACCAGCTCTTAGCTCTGTCCTCCCAGTTTGTATTCTGTATTGTATTGTATCCAATATTTGTATTGTATCCAATATTTGTATTGTACAGACTGCCACTGCATTTCCAGCTGTGTGTTGATTCAGAAGGCATCCAAATGCTTTTGTAGTGAGCCATGAGCAGTTGTATATGTATTAACCAGGGTCTGTCTTTCTTCTTTGAAGATCAGAGGAACATGGAAGACTCTGGTCCTTAACCATGGCCAAAGTGATCCGTGCTGGGAACGCTGTATCCTGGGAGAGGAAAGAACTTTTCAAGACCACAGAAGGGTATCTTAATACTGCTGCCTAGAAACTTGCACTTTGTTGTGAATATTGATAGTGTGAAATGAAGTGATACATGTGTATGGTGTGTGAAAGTCAGACTTGGTGTAGTATATGGGATCATTTATGTCAGAAGATATTACATAATGAACTTACTGATACTCGGTTTCCTAGTTCAGTTTTTGGGTTTGTTTCATTCCTGGTGTTTTGTCTGTGTGAATAGGTTCCTTCCATTAACAGAGGGCAGACTGCATACACTTCAGTGTTTATCACCTTTCCTAACTGAGGAGGAAAAGAGGGAACTTGTCTTCCACTGTGTGGCCAAACTGATGACATGTACACAGACAGAGCTTTCCAGCACTGATGGTGAGTATGTTCTTACCTCAGTCTAGTTCATTAGAATTTAAGAACATTATTTTGTAATAATGTTTGCTTTTAGGTAAAACATATTTACTATAATACTGCTTTTTCTAGAAAGAAATGCTTTTCTCACTTTGCCTATTTCTTCTGAACTGTTTGGCATAGTAATTTTCTGCCTCATTCAGAAAGTACCAGCTCTACTGCCAGATACAAAATAAGAACAAAAATATTTAGGCTGATATTATTAAAAGCATCCTGATGTTGCTTTGAGTTTGATCTATCTTATATAAGCATGTCTGTAAATATCAAAGTTTTCAGTGAACCATTTAGGCTTTACACAGCATGCAAAAATACTACTATTGTCAACTGCTCATGATTGTCTTTAGATACTTTGCCAAGAGCTCTTTCACAGTTCACATGTAATTTTTGAGTAGCTCCTCCAGCTGAAAACTGCACTACTTAAACTGTCTGCAGCTGTGGAAAATCACTTAAGAGGTGGCTGAAATATGATACTACTTTGAATATAGCCACGTAATTTGGGTCTGTGTTTTCACAAACTTGCTGCTTTTCAAGAAAATTATTTGGAAATGCTCACACACAGTCCTTCTATCTGTGTGAATTAGATGTCATTTAAGAGGAAAGTGCTTTCTGTTTTTGTCCCTTACTGCTTTTGTGTGTTCTTGCACACACTCTTATTGATCAGTCTATACAAAAATGGAAATGTAGGTTTTGTATTTTGTAACAGAACTGTGCTTACTTAAACTGAAAAAACCCCTATCTTTGGTTACTTTAGACTGTGGGCATCTGTCCCTTAGGAGTGTTCTCAGGATTTCAGATAAGTTCTTTGGATGAACATTCTTCAGGTCTGAAAATTGTCAGTCTTAGTATCACGCAGAAATTGAGAGGAATTTTAAATTCTCTGCTGTGGTGGTTTCCTACTCTTTCAACTTAGTTGAGGCCTCCTGGCTTTCTGAGTGAACCAGTGAGGCAAACAAATGTGTCTCTGAAACTCTGAACAGAAGAAAATGGAAGAATCCTCACTCCTCCTCTGTTGTGGAGGCCTTTTATTTGTAATTGGCATTTCCCTTCTACTGCTTCTCGATTTTCCAGGGAAAAATGTTTCTGCCTGGGCAGAACATACATGTCCAAATTCACATTAAGTGGAATGTAGGTTGCGGGCTTACTATTCCAATGGTGTCTTTCTTTTCAGGTCAGCTGAAAAAAAAATGCTGCTGAATTTATTTAAGTGAAACAGGGGTTTGTTTGGTTGGTTTTGCTGTGCATATATAACACTTTACCATATCTCTTTGTCATCGTTGGAAATGTTCATCTTCTCCAAGAAATCTGGATAAATACAGTTCTTAAAAATGGAAAATAGTACTAATGCACCAGCTGTACTTCACTCTAAAAATAAAAATTGACATTCTGACTAGAACTTCAGTTAACATTCCAGTAATATTAGAATTCACAACTTTCAGTTGCATTGTCTTAATTATCTGTCCAAATTATTGCTTAGCATTCTGTGGTTTTAGTAGCACAAAGAAATTTAAATCCTAGCAAATCATTCCTTTTTTAAATTATATTAACTATCATTTAATCTTATAGGAGCTGTTTTTTTCTAAAGTTTGGATTGGATATTGTATTTTGATTTAACAATGACATTTGTGGATTCAGTGTTCAAAGAAAAAAGCTTAGGTATTGTCCAAACTGTCTTACAATATTTAAATTAAGTTCTGTTGACACACATTCTAATGTTTGTTGTGTCTTGATCATAAAGACTGTTCAGTTTACATTTTTATTATGTCATAGGAGCATTTGGGTGTCTTTCCATTTTGAACTCCTGCTTGAAGGATAGAAGTATTGATTGTGATCATCTACTACCTGCAATATTGAAAATCATAATCTCTTGGAAAAATGATAATGAGGACAGCTTTCTCTTTAGCTGGTGGGTGCTAAAATTTGACTTTTTGTTTTTCTTATTTCTAAGACAAGAGTTTAAAAGTAGAGACTAGTTATTAATTCAAACGAAATCAATCTGTACAACTGCCATCTACTGTTCTAATACTGCATATTTAAGCTTTTGTAGAAACCTTGGTTTAAGATATCTGTTATTAGGTATTTACTAACTCATACTGCAGAAAATTACCTGAAGGTAATTTTGTTGAAGGATGTTGAAGGTAAAATTGTTGAAGGATGCAAGACTTAAGGCGCTTTGTAAATGCTTTTGAAAGATGTCAATTGTTTTCAGATGCGTTCAGAACCAACCAACTTTGGTAGGTGTTGCTGGATATTCAGTCCCAAGTTCTGGATTTTGGTAGCAGGAGGAAAACTTGCATACCAAACTTAGGTATCTTGTCTTCTAATATTCTGGTCCCAAAAATGCAACTTGAAAAGCTTCCAGCAAGGAGTGAAAATATACTGAGATGTATTTTTTTTTTTTCACTAGAATGAGAAAAATCCAGGCAGCAAAGTTTCAAAATAATCATAAAATCATTGAGTGGTGTTTGGGGTTGGAAGGGACCTTAAAACTCATCCAGTTCAACCTTCCATAAGACCAAGTTGCTCCAAGATTCATCCTATTTGGCCTTTGGCACTTCCAGGAATGGGGCAGCCACAGCTCCTCTGGCAACCTGTGTCAGGGCCTCCCTCACAAGGAAGATTTTCTTCCTAATAATCTAACCCTGTAATGCATAATATCTGGACACTTGAGGGCTAACGTTTTTTTCCTAAATCAGTAACTTAAAATGATTGTTTTTCTTGGTTTTTCTTGCATTGGTTTAATTGAAATTGCTAAAATTCATAGTTTATGTAAATGTGTAAATTGTAGAAGTGTATGAATCTGTACTTCAGGAATCTTATTTAGACTTGGCAGCTAATGTAGCACTCTACCTTTGAAAGACAGGATATGAAAAGCACAAAGGGCTCAGCGTGGTGGTGCCAGACAAATCTGTCCTGTGAGGAGCAGTGAAGGCAAGAATCTAAATACTCACATCTACACCATGAAGCTGTATAAGCTTTGGTTGTTTGTTTTGTTTTTTTTTTCACTACAGCAATCTGAAAGAAGCAAGTGCTCAATTGCTTGGTTTCAACATTGAGATGATGCGTTACCTCCCCTTATTGCTGCAATATTCCACAGCTCCTTTGGCTGATAACGAGTGGGACTTTTTGATGTGCTCCATGCTGGCTTGGTTAGAGGTAATATGGAAGCATCCTCACTTTTAATGTGCTTACCTTTTTGATTATTCCCTGCTCATGGCATGGATGTGGTTATCTCAGCCTACCAAATACTTGACACAATGTTAAAAAAAAAATTATTACACAAAATCTTGTTTGTGTTGGACTTTGGACAAAGGCTATATGTGGTTTAAAAGCACAAGCAGTTATACTGTCCTGTTTCTTCTTGTGTACAGAGACAAAATCAGTTCAGTCTTCAAGTAATATAATATTTAATAATGGCATTGATACCTGGAGAAAAATTTTGAAATGTCTGCTGTAAGTCTCTATCTTGAAAATGAATATTCCTTTAAGACACAGTCTAACATGGTACATCAAAATTAACTGAATAAAAAGCATTTCAATGTCTAACTGATCACATGAGACATCAAAGTCATGTTCTAATGCTGTTAGGAAACAGGTCAGTAGTCAGTGGACTACTTCCTGATTAATCAAATAAAGATACAGGATCTCACTCTCTGTCACCTGTGCATTTAGAAGGGCAGGCTGGAAACTTCATGTGCCCTTTCTTGGTCTCAGGATTAATCTTACCTAATGGTATGTGCCTCAGAACTATTTATTTTGTTTAAAAACAAAGAACAAACTTTTAAGAAAATCTTGCTGCGTAGACTAAGTAGGGAATATTTTTAATTGATAATGATACTCTTTTTTGACAGAAATAATAGGAACAAATATAAAAAGGAAGCAGCTGGGTTGGGGGAGAGGAAATATTGTCCTGATAGCCACTTCAGTAATTTCCAGTTTTTAGTAGCATGTTGTCCATTGAATTTTCTTTTTGTCATTATAAGAAAGGTTATATAATGGAAACAATCCATGATTCTAAGTGTTGGTGAGGCTTGGAAATTCATTTCAGGAAGTCTCATTAAAGTACAAATTCTAGTTTTAAACACACTTCCCTGCCCCACATAATTTTCAAATGGTTTTCTTGCAATTGAATCATCTTTGAAATTACACTTTCTGGTGTAGACAGGAAACATGAAATGTATTTTAAAGCAAATGTATGGTTAAGGAATCTTCCTGTGTGTTTGTTTCCTCCTAGACAACAAGTGAGAGCCGTTTGCTTTACCATGTCCCACTTGTGCAGATTTTTGCTTGTGTCAGTTGTGATTTGGCATCTGCCCTTAGCACTTACTTTGAGGCTGCAGCTCCTGACACTACTGCAAATCTTCCTAAGAACTTGGTCAGTGAATGGAAGGAATTCTTTTCTGAGGGAATTCACAATTTGCTGTTACCTTTGTTGGTGAAAATCACAGGCAAGTATATGATAAGGGGATAACAGCCAGACTGTGCTGAAATAGAGCTGAACAGGCCACATTTTGGAATTTACAGGAATATAGATTTTATAGGAATATAGGAGAATACAGGAAAATAGAGTCAACAAGTCAGGTTTTAACACTTACATGCTAATTAGTAAAGTGTTTGCGTGTAACATAGAGATTGTTAAGATTAGATGGGACCTGCCAAATGCAGTCTTGAGTTGTTTCCAGCAGAGCTTGTTTATGCTATTATCCACACATTCTGCATCACAGCTTGTCTTCTTTTAAACAGGAGAGACCAAAAATGCATCAGAAGGCTCTTTTCAGAACTCTGTGCTAACATCTTTGGGTGAAGCTCTAACTTACATCTCAAAGGACCAGTTGTTAAACCATAAGCTGCCACCAAAGTTTGTTGCAGGCCAGAAGACAAATCTTCCAGATAAACTCCAGACTCTACTGAACACACTCTCTCCACTGTTGCTTTTCCGGGCTCGACCTGTGCAGGTTTCTGTCTACCATATGCTGCATAAGTAAGAAGCAACAAATTTTTCACTCTCATCACCTCTCAACCCTCCTGCCCCTTTTTTTTTAAAAAAATGTGCTATAGAATTTGCACTTGTAGCAAAATCATGTTTCATTATGGGAGGAAATCTTTAACTGAGCTAATTTGTGTTCTTTTTTTGGAGGGCACTATATAAAATTCTGAATGCTAAAGTTAATTGTATTAGCAATTCACTTAAATTAATAAAGGTATTAATTTTTAGCCCTTATTTTAGCACTCATAGAATCCTAAAATGTAAACTGAAATATCTCAGGTTTGATCTGGGCCTGGCACTGGCATTAAATAGTGTGACTTTTTATTTTCAACGATTTAAGTAAGAAAGTGAATATAGATAGGTAGAATTCTTGTGAACTTCTTGGATATTTCTAATACCTGGAGAGACCATACAGAATTTGAAAAATATGTGCATTTGGCTCCCCAAAATGGAGATTGCAAAGCAGATGGCTTAAGCCAGTCACCATTTCACTTGTACTGAGACATAAAGTTGCAATAGCTTTATTCTGATGGAGAATTTTATTTTAGCATGAAAAGTAAGAGGTCAGGAAAAGTAAGAGGTCTGGAAAGAGAGCTGAGCAAGGATCAGTAGCTCATGAACCATCTTTCCAATAGTGACATGTCTCCAAAAGATTCTGCATTGTTAAAGAATAACTGCCATTATTTTGTTGCCTGTCAGTAATATTGAGGTTGATAAGCAAAGAGCTAATGCATCACATATAATAAAATAGTTGATTAAACAATATTTTTAAATTCAATCTGATTTCCTTTCCATATTTCTGTAGATTAATGCCTGAATTGCCTAAATTTGATGATGAAGATCTCAAGTCCTATGGTGACGAAGAGGAGGAATTGGCACTGTGTGTATTTTTTCCCTCACTTTTTATAAGATTGTCTTCCATATTTTTGAAATGTGTTAAAAGATGGAAATTTGCAGCAGAGTAGCTGTCAGCCAGGAGATGTTAAAAAATTGCATAGCTATGACAAAAAGGTTATAAATATTTAAAATATTAAATATTTTGGTCCTATCTGCCTACCAAAGACAGTGTTTGCAGTTGTATTTACATGCAGTTGCTGGACTAAATACCATATATATACTTTATGTTAGAAAATCTTGGCACATTTTTACTTGTGTTCAGAATGTGCCCATCTGCACAGTACTTGAAACTGAGAAAAAATTAACCTGTGTGTTTTATACAGCTTGAATCCAGTGAAGTCTCTGGTTTGAAGAGGGAATGCAGTAACTGGTTACAATTCCTTTTTAACCTCAGCCCAATGATTAATACCTTTCCTAACTGCAGAGCTCCAAAAGGCTTTTCAACCCAGAGCCAGCAGTGATTAGGATTTCATTGTTCAGTTGCTCCTTTGTTGGTGTGACTCCAGAAAAAGCAAGCAAAGCAGCTATCCATGATGTAGGTTAAATCAGCTCAGCCACAGACCACTCCCAGATTAAGTGATCAGCATGTAGTTTAAATTCATCTTCTAAGAAGGTGAAAACACCAACTATCCCATTCAGAGAAAAAGTAAAAATTTTAAAAGGAGTAAGTTGTCCTGCAGTAAAAGGCTCATTTTATGTTTGCCTGCATTGCTTTACTCTCATGACTTTCTAGGAAGGCTTAAATTCAGTTCATGCTATGCTCAAGATGTGATTTTACTATTCCAATCACATTTTTCCACAGATCACCTCCAGCAGCTCTTATGTCTATCCTGGCCACTCAAGAACTTTTGCTAGAAAACATCCTGGAATGCATTCCAGTTGGAAAATTTGCAGTTATTGAACCCCTGAGCGATGAGTTCTGCCTTGTTCTAGGGTATCTTCTCACTTGGAAGTTAACATTAGCTTTCTTTAAAGCAGCTTCTTCTCAGGTATATTTTCAGAGTCTTTTCTTTTTAATTGAATTTCTTTACCTATTTATTCTGGAAGTTTCATCCAGCCTTTTAATTATGTAACTTCTTATCTTTTGTTTTTGTGAAATGAGTGAAAATTCTGAAAGCACCAATAGACTTGGATTTCTGCACCACTGTATTTGAGGATGGTAGAATTAGAGCAGTGAAGAACTAAGATTGATGAAAAGATGACTCTTTCTTGCATTTTCAGACAAGATTGGTACATACCATAATCTTCTAATCATGGTGCAGAGAACTGACCTTACCTTCTAAACATTAGTTCTGAATCACAGTGTTGCTCTTCCTCCCTACAAAGACATATTTGTATTATTTACAGAGTAAGATGTGTTTTGTTTTTTTCTGTGGTTTGTTTTCAATGCTAACAGCTGCGAGTTCTCTACTCACAATACCTTAGAAGAACTAAAAGCTTGAATAAACTGCTTTATCACTTGTTCAGGCTTATGCCTGAAAACCCTGTCTTTCCTGGGCCAACTCCAGAAGTTTCAAATAAGGACACAAAAACCTTCTTTACTGAAGAGCTTCGTTTAGATGTTAAAGGTTAGTAAAAAATGTATTTGTCCATTTGAGAGAGTTGTTATATTTAAATAAATTTTTTTTCTAAAAGTGCTTATTTAGAAAATCTTACCTATAAAACAAATAGACAGAGAAACAAATACATATGTTTAATAATCTTTGGCTAACACTTCCCATTTGAAACTGAAAGAAAGTTGACATGTTTATCAGAGAAACCAAGAAAAACAAAACCCAGCAATAATACATTGCTACTATCAAATCCTGAATGTAACAACTCAAAAACACTAGAAATGTGTGGTCTATTCTGGAACCATTGCTTCTAGATATATTTTTATATTAAATAAAAGACTTTTTTTTTTCTTGCATTTTATTTTATAAATTCAAAATATTAAAAAATACTTTAATATTTTTTAAATGTTTGGGATGTTAAATTGTGTGTTGTTTTTGTCATGCTGTTCAGAAGACCCAGTTTATCAGTGATGATGAGAGAAGATAAGCTACCTTTTTTAGCTGAGAAACCTGAAAAAGAGAATCAGATTTAAGTCCCTTCATTGAAAAAAAAAAAATAATGTATCTATGCAGGTATAAGCAAGGAAATGGAGTTTCCATTTCTTAATTTTTTGCTTGGACATCACTGTATGTTGCAGAACAATTTATCTGGATGACAATAAGAAAGAGTTACTAACATGACATCTCAAGGGAAATGCTTATCCACTCCTTCAGCAAAGAATTTTTTCCTAATGTCCAACCTTAACCTCTGTTAATGGAATTTGAGGCCATTTCTATACAGGCCTGCAAAGCTCAGCTGTCCTTCAGACACCTTGTGGTTTGTTCACTCACTCCAAAGTGAGTGTTTTTTGATTTCTACAGTATAAAATTATTGTTGATTCCTGGTGTCAGCTTGGAGTTCAGTCTCTAAATTAGAAGGTGAATTCCAAGGTGCGGAGTGTCAGGCTGAGGAACAAAGAAAGCAGCCTGGTGAAGAAGTGCTGAATCAAACAAGCCTTTAGAATGACAATAACAGGAAATGTACATGAAATTCCAGTAACCACAATCATACTGGAATCAGAATTTTTGTATGTGGTGTGGAGGCGCCGACATCCGTCACTAACACATTAAGAGTTATTTCAACACTTTCTCTTTCCCTCCCAAGGGAGAGGGGTGCTGTCATCCCAGATCCCACACTTGGCCTGCTCTGTGTACCATATAACACTGAAAGATCTGCCAGCCATGGTGAGACTGTGGTGGAACAGCTGTGAGAAGCGTGTCTTCAATGTCGTGGATAAATTCACCAGCAAATATGTCAGCAGCGTGCTCTCCTCCCAGGAAATATCTTCTGTTCAGACCAGCACACAGTTATTTAATGGCATGACAGTAAGACTTCTTCTCCTTTCTTCTTGACTTGAGATTTTTTGCAAACATTTCAAGCAGTCTTACTTCTCAGAATCAGACTGTGGTTCTGTTTTATATTATTGCAGTTTCGTTGTTCTAAATGAATAATTAAACATGGTTTTGCTTAGTATCGATAAATTAAATTGATATTTTTTAATATTCTGCTTGGAAAAGCATGAAATAATGGATTTTAGGATGTTGAAGAAGTTGAGGAAGTAAATGAAAGATACTGCTATCAATATACCACTTTTTTGTTTATTAAAAGATGTAATCAATCAGTAGATTAAAAACTGGCTGGTAATTTCTTTTTCGTTTACCAGGATATGAGTAGATCTTTGTTTTCTTTGAAAAAAAATGTTTACCTGATCTAAGACTAGAGATGCTGAATATCTCTCTGTGGCATTTTTTAATACAAGTCTTTTTTTTCAAAGGTAAAAGCTCGGTCTGCAGCACGAGAAGTCATCGCAACCTATTCCGTCGATGATATCTTTATTGAACTAATAATCCAGCTTCCATCAAATTATCCACTGGGATCCATAACAGTTGAGAGTGGAAAGAGGGTTGGTGTGGCTGTACAGCAGTGGCGTAATTGGATGCTACAGTTAAGCACATATCTTACACATCAGGTGAGTTTAAACTGAGCTCCTAGCATTGAAAACTTAAGGAGTCCTTTATAGCAGAAAAATATTCCAGTGTTGTATAGATCTGTGTGATAGATCTCATCAGTAGATTGCAAAGGCCTTCATGGAATTGGGTCACTCTTACATCTGCTTTTCTCCAGATACATAAACAGAGGTGAAGTTATCAGCCTACGAGGTCGTGGTAAATCCAGAGCCCACGGTGAAAATTTGTGTCTCTTAAGAAGTGGGCCAGTGTTTGTCCTGCATGGCAGTACCATTGTAACTACAATTTGTAAAAAACACTAACAAACAACAACAAAAATCAAAAATCAAAGCCCTATCCATGGAAGTCTCTAAAAGACTGATGGTTGCTGAAATTGTATCATCTGTGGTTAGAACAAAACAAAGAAGTGATGAAAAATTTCAAAATCCCTTTATAAGTGCTCCTGAGTACACTCTTCCTGCTCTGATGAATACTCCCTTTTCTGTAGATTCAGGGTTATAAATTATGCACTGCATGCATTGCCTGTCATTTCAGATCATAAATCCTTCAGGCTTTGTTTCCTTCATGGTTTTATGGCTACAACTGGAATAGTCCAAAGGAGTTGTACAGTATTAACATCTCTTTTCCCTCTGTTAGAATGGAAGTATTATGGAAGGCTTATCTTTGTGGAAGAATAATGTGGATAAACGTTTTGAGGGCGTTGAAGATTGCATGATCTGTTTTTCAGTCATTCATGGTTCCAACTATTCTCTTCCCAAAAAAGCTTGCAGAACATGCAAGAAGAAGTTTCATTCAGCTTGCTTGGTAAGTACCTGGAGTAATTCTTTTTAAACAGGCAAAATATCATAGAAACACAGATCCCTGGCAATAATACTTATTATTGATGATGTACTAGTGATTCTGATACTCAGCTTGCCTTTGTATATTAAACAGATGTATTTCTCTTTTTCAGTACAAATGGTTCTCATCCAGCAACAAATCCACATGTCCACTCTGTCGAGAGACATTCTTGTGAAACAAAAGGTTCTTTCTTCCTTCTGTGAGCTCAATAACAAATAAAGAGCAGGCAATAAACTGTATGTTAAAAGAAGTTAGCTCTTTGGAAATAATGTCAGTGACTTTAAATTCTTCACTAGTGGAATATGACATATTTACCTCTGGACTGGCTTTTGGTCAATTTGAAGATTCTTCTTTGATATAAAGAAATATATAACAATAATTTATTTTAATTGGTATATTTTTAAGATGTATTAAAAAATTCAGGAACAGTGCAGTTATGTTTGAAAAGTGGTGTTTAAGCCACAGCATAGTTGATTAAAACCTCTTATTTTAGGCATATTGTAACATGATGTTATATAATTAACCCAGGTGATACCTCTTAATATAACAGCTGAATATAACATAGGTGGCATAAAGGTTTGATTTTTTTATTATAATGCATTCATAATAGTCCCTTTTATGGGGGGAAAAGAATGTTGTTGCTGTTAGACATTAAGGCATGAAACTATGGTGATAATCTGTTAAAGCGTAAAATTTAAACGTAGCCTCTTCTAATAAACTGAACTTCCATCTGTCAAAGTTTCTTTTTCCCAAAACTCCTCAACCATCCAGTAGCCTAAAATCATGAAAACCCAGAAGCCCAACTAGAGACCACAGTCATTCCTGCATGACAATGAATGACACCCTCTATTTATTGTTGATTGGCTTTTAAAGAGAGGACAGAAGCTCTGATCAGTTCTTGTTCATCTTCATGAGCTGGCAAATTAGCTATCACTGAATGTCTACTGTACTTCCACTCTCCTAGAATAATAAAGACTCTTAAGTGAACATGCAGATGTATCAGAATTTAATAGCCTTCAACTATACATTTATTTCATGCCTTTTTTTTTAACAGTGGTAGCATACTAGTATATTCCAACTTGGCTGGTATTTGTGGTGGGTTTCTTTGAAAAGTCAATAAAAGTGGGGAATAAATAAATATTATCCATCTCTGTAGTCTCTGGATTGCTGTCTCTTCCTGTATGTGATAACATTTTAGAAATTGATAGTATGAATTTTCAAGACGTCGAGTTTGTAACATGGTCAATTGGCTCTACCTCAGCAGCTATTATTTTAGAGTTTTAGATGTTGATAACTGAAGTCTGTATTTTTAACAGGTAATGCTGGGCTTTCAGAAGAGAAATTCCTTGACCTTTTGTTTTGAGTAGGTGAAAATGGAAAGGATTTAAAGCTGGTATCAAGAAGTCTAAGTGACAAGACAGAGTAGAGAACAAGCTGTATTGTTTCATAGTTCCTGATGCTAAAACTCCAGCATTTCCTCTGTTTCATCACTTGGGTTATTCTAAATTACTTCTTTGCTAGGTCAGTGACTGATCTCAAGGCAGATACCTTAATGGTCTCTTCATGGCTGAGTATTCTCTATATTACTCCACAGTAGTATCCTCCTTGTAAAATGGAATAAAAGGGAGCACAATCACCACACTACTGCCCAGAAGATTTCAGGGCAGTCATAGCATGCCTTGAATCATGGAATTGTTCAGGTTCAAAAAGATGTTTAGGATCCTCAAGTCCAACCATCAGCCCAGCAGCACTCCATGTTTTTAAACAGTGTCCTCAGGTGCTCTATCCACGTGGGTTTTGAGCACTTCCAGGTAGAGTGACTTGGCCACTTTCCATGAGAAGAATTATTGAAATTAGTCAAGACAGCATTATAAACCAATTATATTTCCTTTTCTTTCTTTTATTTCATTCCTTGAGTTCTCATTTAATTTCCTTTCATGAAATGTAACATCATTGCATGAAATGAAATCTCTCATTTTCAACTAATATCATTTTATTGTTTCATTTCACTGCACTTCATGCCATCATGTTCCACTTAATTTTCCTCCATTTCACTTCATTATGTTTTTTTTTTCTTTCTTTTCACTTCACTTTGTTTCTCAGAGATCCAGACTGCTCTTCATCAGTCTTAAACTGAACAACAAGAACAGCTATTCAATGAGGAGCCTAAATGTATTAGAACAAAAAGCATGAACCTTCTGTTCTGGCTTCATGTGACCTGGGTACAGGCCTCAGAGGAAAGAGAGAGATGTATTATCCTTACAGAGAACACACACACATGAAACAGTGTTGTTCCTGGAGACACTTTGCAGTGCTCTGCCCATACCATAATACATGTAGGGAAGAGTCTGAAGACATTTGGGAGGCTGGGGATGGTTTCTGGTGTGTTTGTCTGGGCCTGTAGAGCTTTCACCCTGTCAGGCAGCTGAAAAGCACTGCCACATCTGTCCAGAGCAGTCACAGAACCACAACTGATCTGAGGCCAAGAATGACACTGAGCACAGGGGAAAGAAGTGTCTCACCATCAAGAGGCTCATGAAATCTAAACATGTTTTTTTTTCACCTGTACAGCAAGGTAGAGCCTTGACTTAATCAGATCCCCAGAGAGCCAAGTTTGATTTGGAAGATGATGTTTTTGTAGATAAACAGGAAGTACCTCAGCACCTTTGTAGCCCTGGTTCGTGCCTGAGATATTTGGTTTTCTGAAATTCCTTCCCCAGGGAATTTTCGGTGAACAAGAGACATGTTTTTGTAACAGCAAAATTGTTGACATATTTTTCCCTGGGAGGGATTTCTTGATGTCCCTCTGGTCTGACCAATGTGATTGAAGAAGTTTGTCTTCACCAATCAAATTGTCTGTGTAAAATATTATTAAAAGGGAGACACCTCCCAAGAATACAGGAGTCACTTTTTCAGCCTTCTGCAGTCGGAGTCTGTGTGTAGTTGTGGTGTACTACAGTGTCACATCTTGACCAACACGTGAGCCTAGAGAACAAAGCACACAGGAGCCTGTGGTAGCTTCATTTGGGTAAGCAAAGAGACTGTCCTTTTGAAGCAGGGAAACAAAAGGCAGAGACTTTTGGGCTGGCAGAAGGTGGCATAGGATGCCTTCAGCATGTGACCTCTCTGCAGGGCTCCAGCTGCCACCTCAGGGACACCCAGGGGGAAAGGAAGAGCCCGAGCCTGTGGCCCCCGAGAGACACGTGTCAGGAGGAAGGGCAGGGGACAGGCCAGGGGTGATGGGGAGACTGGTGTCTGCCCCATCTGCTCAGGTGAGTGTCTGGCAGGGGTGTCCTCTGGGGGACAGGGGACACTGAGCAGCAAATGGGGGCAGTGGTGGCAGTTCTGTGGCTGGGACACATCCCTCCTGCTGGTGCCCTGGCACTGGGGGGACATCACAGTGTGATCCCAGGCTGCCATGAGAACCATCAGGGAGGGTGTCAGTCCCAACATCATCCCAACACCAGTGAGAGTCTGTGACAACCACACCACCTTCCCTTCCCACAGGCTGCTTCCTGCTGGAGCTGCTCCCTGCACACGCCTCCCAGTGTGGAGAGGACCCCACCACAGCCTGGCCTTCCTCGTCCCCTGGTGCTTGGGTGTCCTGCCCCATTTGCCAGCTGCCCTTTGGCCTGGCAGAGGTGGAGCAGCACGCCAGCAGCTGCGGGGAGACACCAGGGTGACACCCTGTCCTCACCCCAGTGCCTGCATCAGGCCAGCAGAGCTGGGGACAAAGCCTGTGTCACCAGCCCTGGGGGCTGAAGCTGCAGGACTCCAAGGACCAGAGACACTGCAGCCCCTGGACATTTGTGGCAATGCTGGTGTGAGGATGGGAAGGCATTTCACCCCTGTGGCCAGGTTTGGTGGGGTTCTGAAGCACTGTAATGGCAGGAGTCACTACTGGAGAAGAGTAAGTTAAAGGAGAAAAAAGAAGAAAGATGGAAATCTGCACTACGACTCCTTGGGGCTACAGCAGGTTCCCTGGATGAGCCTCCTGCCTTGGGACACTCTGCAGTTCATGGGGATGGTGACAGGACAAGGAGGAGATGATGCTCTTCCTCCCCTCAAGCCCTGAGAAGGGTTCCAGTGCATCTGGACTGTAAGAGGAGGATGCCAGGAGCCCCAGAGCAGTTGAAAAATACACTTTATTTACAAGTAGAAAATATTTGAAATGCTGCCTCAGCTTCCCAGGGAGGAGCAGGAGGACAGGGCAGTTGGAGGAGTCCCACACAGAGGGAGCAAGGGTGGTGGCCCTAAGGGTGCTAAGTTTCACCTCTGTCCCTGTAACTGGGGCTGCAGGATATCTCTGGGGAGAGCTCAGCCCCTCCAGCCACAGCCTGGTGCCAGCCCCTGCACCTTGTGTGTTTCCAGCCCTCAGCTCCTCATCCCCTTGCCTTGGGTCCCAGAAGGGTTTAGGGTGACAATGGGTGCAGGAAGGGCAAGGGGGGGTTGCCATGCCCCAGGCACCCCCAGAGCTGTCGGGGGATACACAAGGCAGCCGTGGGCAGCCCCACCTGTTCCCCCTCAGTGCTCCTGAGCCCTGGACAGGGAGAGGTGAGGGGTGCAGCTGGGGGCCAGGGCAGAGCCAGCAACGTGGGGACTGGGGACACTTCAGGATTGCTTGTCCTTGCGCAACTGGCGACTGGCCTGGAGAGAACAGAGCGAAGACAGGAGGTTAGGGACTTAGGAACATGAGCAGGGCCCCGTGCTGTGGCACCCCAGGGACTGTCCCCCTTTTCCCCACAGCCCGTACGAACCCAAGGCAGGGCTTGGGGGCACTAGAGTGAGCTCAGAGGTGTGCCCAGGCAGCCCCTACCTTGCCCCTGGGGGACTTGGCGGTGGCGATGCGGGACGAGCGGCGGGTGCCACTGCTGCTGGAGGGCGTGGGACTGCTCCTCTGGGCGCCCGCCCGCCGCAGGAAGCGCTTCCCCAGCATCTTGGGCGTGTTCAGGATGCTGAAGGCCATCGACTGGCGCCTCTGAGCCTGCAGAGGAGGGGCAGGGCCATTAGCTCAGGGTGGGGCAGAGCAGAGGGGTCCCTCCTGCTCCCCGTTTTCCCCTCTGAAGCTTACCTGCGTGGCCGGCTGCTTGCTCTCTTGACTGACCTGGGAGCCACTCTGCTCACTGCGGTCCTGGGTGGTCTGCGGCCGTGGGAAGCAGCTGGTTGGCTTCTTGGACTGGAAAACAGGGGACTGGCTAGTACTGTCATCTGGGGGTCACGCTGCTGTGGGGTTGGCAGCAATGAGGGAACTGAGGGACTGCAGGGAGGGCATGGGAGAAGGGGAGCAGTGCCCAGGGAAGGCAGAAGGCTCAGCCTCCTTTCCATCACTGGGAGCACCACGAGTACTAGACACACCACTGGATACTGGGAACACCGAGCACCGGGATCCAAGATCAGTGGGAACGTGTGGCAAATGGGGATGTTACCCACAGGGCCACAGCAGCTCCCTCAAAACCTGGAACACCCGTTGTTCCCAGCAGGGTGCTGCGATGGGGGACTGGGCTGAGCTCACCGGGGGGGTGTCAAGGGCCTGGTGGGTCTCCTCGGAGAGGCGCTTCCTCTGCTGCCGGGTGGTGATGCTGCTGGCCTGGCTGCTGCCTGCCTCGCCGCGGCTGGCCATGATCTGGGAGGGCTGCATGCTGCCACGTCGCAGCGTCTCTTCAGGGTCCCCCATCTTCACGTCCTCATCCGTGATGGTCACCAAGGAGGTGGAGGGCTGGGGAGGGGACGTGGGGATGTTGCTGAGGGGCACTGTCTGTTCCCAGACCTCCACCCAAGGCGTAGATCTGGAGAAAGGGCTGCCTGACCTCCCCTCCCACCCCGTACCATGTTCTCTAGGGGGTAGCTGCTCTTCAGGTGAGGGGGGCGGGCCTGGTTCCGCCGCTGCAGCTCCGCAATGCGGTTCCAGTCATCCAGCTGCTCCGGCTCATCCTGACACGTGCCCAGGTTCACGGTGCTCCGGCCTAAATCCAAAGCAAGGAAGGATGAGGAGGGTCCCAGGTAAGACCTGAGTCCACCCAAGCCAGAGCAGAACCCCACAGCCAGCAGTCCAAGTGCCTACCCTGACCCCACACACCGAGGCTGGAGCTGCTGGTCTGCTGCAAGCGCAGGGAGCTGCGGGTGACTGGCCGGTACCCAGGGAGGTCCAACAGTCCTGATTTGCCAGGGATCTTCTCAGGGAAGGAGGTTTCCAGCTTCACTAGAGTTTCCTGGGAGGGGAAGCTGGTGAGGGAACGGGTGGAGGCACCTGAGCGCAGACGACCCTTAGCAGGGGAAGAGGTTTTTGTGGATGGAGCCAATGGGATGTTCTTGACCAGTTGCTCAGATTTCACCGGTTTCTGGGTGAGAAAAATCCAGGAAAGAGGGGATCACAGATGGGTTTAGGCTGAAAGGACCTTAAAGCTCATCTTCTTCCACCCCTCTTTCCCTTGGCAGGGACACCTTCCAGTAGACCAGGTTGCTCCAAGCCCCATTCCACCTGGCCTTGAACACTTCCAGGGATGGGGCAGCCACAGCTTCTCTGGGCAGCCTGTGCCAGGGCCCTGCCACCCTCACAGGGAAGAATTTCTTCCCAATATCCCATCTAAGCCTGCCCTCTGTCAATGGGAAGCCACTCCCTTTTGTCCTGTCACTCCAGGCCCTTGTCCAAAGTCCCTCTCCAGGTCTCTTGGAGCCTCTTTAGACACTGGCAGGGCTCTAAGGTCTCCCTGGGGCCTTCTCCTCCAGACTGAACACCTCCCACTCTCTCAGCCTGTCCCCAGAGCAGAGGGACTTCAGCCCCTGGAGAGCTTCTGTGACCTCCTCTGTCCTCTCTCCAGAAGCTCCATGTCGTTCTGACATTGAGGGACCCAGAGCTGGAAGCAGCTCTGCAGGTGGGGTCTTGCCAGAGCGGGGCAGAATCCCCACCTCGCCCCTCTTCCCTCTGTGCTGGGGACCAGCCGAGGACACGGCTGGCCTGAAGCCTGCCAGTGCCCACTGCCAGGTCCCGTTCAGCTCTGCAGCTCCCAGCGTTCCGGGTCCCTCTGCAGGGCTGCCCCTGAGCCCTGCCCGCCGCAGCAGGGCCCTGCTCACATCTGTCAGGGTGATGTTGATGGTGGTGCGGCGCCGCGCCGAGCGCGTCCTGCAGCCGGCGTCCGGAGAGAAGTCCCCCGGGGAATTGGCGCTGCTCTGCAGCTGGGACGGCGTCTCACAGGGGATGGGGGTGAAGTAGAGGCTCTCCAGGGATGGCTGCCTCTGGGGCAGCCGCTGGGACAGCAGGGACTCTTCACTGTCTGATGGCACCACTGAGACTTCCAGCTGAGAGCTGGTGGCCATCCTGCAGAGACAGGGGATGAGGGTAGCACCAGCACCTTACCAAGCCATCAGGAACTGGATTTTTGGGGAGCTGGCAGCAGATTCATCTGTACCTGGTGGAGTTAAGCAGCTGTGACTCATCGAGGCTATCAGTGCTCTGGTCGGCCATACTCTGGCAGGAAGTCTCCTGTCCCTTTACTGTGGGAGTCATCATCTGGAACTTGCTGAGTTCCTGCACCTGTCGTTTGGCAACCTCCACCTGAATGGGAGATAGGGAGGAATGGATGGATCTGTCCTCCAAGTGAGGTGGTGAAGGAGGCAAGGACAAGGAGGGTGAAGCCCCAGTATGCCATCCCCACCTGAGCTTCCAGGCTGTGGATCTGGCTTGTAAGACTCTTGCAGCTCATCTCAGACTCCTTGGCCTGCAGGATGCTCTGCTGTAGCTCCTTGGCCAGCCTCTCTGATTTGCTCTGAAGATCTGTGTTCTCTTTCTGCAGGTGCTCCATCGCCTTTAGCTTCTCTAATAGCTCCTGGTTCTGCTGCTTCTTGGCATCATAATGACTTTTTGCCTTCTCCATCTAGGATGTAAAGCAGAGGAATCCTGTCAAGCTTCCCAGCAGTGGCAGGGACAGTAGGGCCATGCCAGCCCCCAGCATACCTGCCCTTTGTAGTGCTCAGCTGCCTGCTCCTTCTGGGTGAGCTGCACCTGCAGCTCTGCCACCTTCTCCTGATGGCTGGTGACTGCTGCCTGCAGCTCTCCTTCAAGTGCCTGTGGGCAGGGAAGAGACTGGCTTAGAGGCAACCCTGGTGAGCCCCCTGGCAGCACCAACAGCTCCAGGCTTCAGCCCCCAGGTTTTTGGTCCTTCTTTACCTTAACTCTCTGCTGCTGGGTCCAGGTGGCTTTCTCATGCTGAGTCAGCTTTTTATTCAGCTCCTCCACCTGGAAGAAAGTGGCTTGGTGAGATCAGCTCCAGGCACAAAGCTACAATCTTCCTGTGAAGGAGCACATCCTCTCCTCTCTAGCCAGCTCTAGGGCATGACAAAGAAATTTCCTGCCACAGGGCAACCATTCAGCACCACCCACTGCCAAGGAAGATCCCAGGACGTGGCAAGGTGACAGTTATCCCACGTTAGTCCTTACAGGAAGGCTGGTTGGAACTACCCAAGCGTAAGGAGCAGCCACGTGCTGGAAGCAAAAGCCTGTGTTAAGTTCCCAGTGCCCCAGGGCTTGCAACCTGGAGTCCCAGCACTCTTGACAACAGGTAGATGGCTGCTGCAAGTTCTGGCCTGGCCAGTCTCTCCCTACTCCAGGGGATGCTTGAGGAGCCCCCAGCCCCCTGGTGACAGCCACAAGGCCTCTGCAGAGTCCTGGGCAGCTCTGACTGGGACTGGACAGGGAAATGGGGCTTCTCCTGCACTGTTTCCCAAGAGCTAACTCCTACCACATCTGAGATCAATGCTGCTCTAGCCACATCTGGACTATGCTGAGTGCAGCTGTTCCTAGCAGCTGTGCCAAGAGCTGGGCCTTGGTTAAAGGTGGGAGGGGAAGCCACCACAGCACTGACAGTCCTGCAGTGAGCAGCTCAGGACTCTCCAAGCAGCCACTTGCTGTGTGTGCTGCCATGGAGAGGCCATGCCAAGCTGCAGGCACCAATGTGAGGGGGCAGGTGGCAGAATGGGACCCCAATTGCTACCCCCTGGAAGTGAAGATGCCCAGAGACCTGGAACCAAGTGCCCCATGGCTGGGTCCATATTGTGAACAGTTCACAAGAGAAGAGAGTGGCTCCAGCGGAAAGTGGCAAACAAGGAGGGCTGTGCACTGTCTCTGAGCAGCCAGCACTTGGTGTGTGTTACCTGCTTAGTTTGGTCCTTCTGGATAATCTCCAGCTGCTCCACCTGCAAGCACAAAAGCTAGAGGTGAGTACACAGCTGGCACACAGGCTGTTTTTCATAGAATCATTTAGGTTGGAAAAGCCCTCTGAGATTGAGTCCAACCATTCCCCAGCACTGCCAAGACCACCACTAATCCATGCCCCCAGGTGCCACATCCACATGTCTGTTAAATCCCTTCAGGCACAGGGATTCTACCACTGCCCTGGACAGACTGTGCCTTGGCTGGACAACCCTTTCAGGGAAGGAATTTTTTCCTAATATTCAACCTAAGCCTCCCCAGGCACAATTTGAAACCATTTCCTGTTGACAGGTCGCTCGTTAACTGGGAAAACAAGTCACCTGGGAGACCCCCATCTGGCTGCACCCTCTTTTCAGGGAGCTGTTTCACCCTTTCAGGGGAGAGAGGGTCCCCCCCAAGCCACTTTTTCTCCAGGCTTAGCCCCTTTTCCAGGAGGGCTCCCCCAGGCACAGCCCTCCTGCTGGGAGTGGAGCCCCTACCTGAGCTGTCAGTCTCTGCTTCGCTTCCAGGAGCTTCTTCCTCTCTTCCAGGGCCGCCGCTTTGCTGCTCTCATACTCCTTCCTCAGCTCCTCCAGCCTCTGTCCTGCCTCCTCAGCCTCCTGCCTGCTGCTGCTCACCAGCTTCTCAGAGGCTGCCCGCAGCTGCTCCAGCTCCTGCGTGTGCCGCTCCCTGGCCTGGCCCAGCTCTGCCTCAAGCTGCTGCTGCCCCTGGCTGCGGCTCCTGCTGAGGCCCTGGTTCTCCTTGGCCAGCCGAGCATTGGCCTGCTGCAGCCCCGCCAGCTGTGTCCCTGCCTCTGCCGCCTCGGCCTGCAGCCGCTGGATGGCTCGGCTCTGCTCTGCCAGCTGCTCCCGCAGGGACGGCGCCTCGGCCGCCTCCAGCCTGGCCTGTGCCAGCTCGGCCTGCAGCGTGGCCGTGGCCTCGGCTCTCTGCTCCAGCTCCTGCCGCTGCTGGCGTTCCAGGGAGGCGCGCTCGGCCCGGGCGCCGTCCAGCTCCTGCCGCAGGGCGGCCAGGAGCTGCTCCTTCTGCAGGCACTTGTCCTGGCACAGCTTCGCCTCCTGCCGCAGCTCGTCCTCCCGCTCGCTCTGGCAGTGGCGGTCCCTCTTCAGGGCCTCGATGGTCATCCGCTGCTTCTCCATCTCCTCCTGGCACCGCTGCACCTCCACCTTCATCAGGGAGCACCTCTCAGCCGCTCGGGAGGCTGCGGTGGCCATCTCTGTCTGCAGCACCCGCAGCCTCTCCTCCAGCTTCTTGCTCTTCTCCGACTCGGCCAGGACCAGGCGTTTCAGCTCCTTGCTCTCCCCTTCCTTCTCCGTCACCTGCCGACGGAGGATGGGCACCTCGTGCTCCAGGCTGCTGAGCAGGCTGTTCTTCCTCTCCATCTCCTGGACACACTGGGACACTTGCTCCTTCCAGCTCTCCTTCTCCTGCACGGCAGAGCGGAGGGACGCCAGCTCCTTCTCTGCGACCCGCAGCTGGTCCTTGGTGCCTTCCAACTCCTTGGATTTGAGCTTCTCCTGGGAGAGCTGCTGGGAGACTCCCTCCAGTGCCTCAGCAGCTCTCTGGGCATCCGCCTCCAGCTTGGCCACGCGCTGGGCTGCTGTTTGCTCCGCCACAGCCATCTTCTCCTGCAGGGAGGAAATCTGGGCCCTCAGCTTCTGCTCCTCGCTCTCCTTCTCCTTTGCCCATGCCTGAGTGCTGGACAGCTCAGCCTGGAGGGCAGCCAGCTGCTCTGCCTGGGCCTCCAGCACAGCCACCTTCTCCTGCTCAGCCTGCAGCTGCTGGCAGGCCTGGCTGTGCTCCCGGCTAAGCGCCTGCATTTCCTCCTTCAGCCGCCTGCACTCTTCCTCCTTCTCTTGGGCAGCAGGAGAGGCTCCCACGGGCTGCTCCCGGCTCTCCTCCAGCACCTGGCGTGTGGCCAGCTCCTCGCCCCGCTCCGGCAGAGCTGCCTCTCGCTCCTGAATCAGCTGCTGTCTCTCGGCCTCCAGCTCAGCGATCCTGGCCAGGTTGCCCTCCAGGCACTCAGCTGCCCGTCTCTTCTCGTCCTCCAATATTCCCTCAGTGTTCCGCAGGGATTCCTCCAGGAAGAGCAGCTGCTCCTGCAGGCGGCTGTTCTCCCGGGCCAGCTTCTCCTTCTCGGCCAGCCTCTGCTGGCTCTCCTTTAGCCTGCCCTCCAGCTCCTGCAGCTGGGCTTTCAGCGCCTCTGCTGCCACTCCCTGCTGCCGCTGGACACCCAGCTCCAGGATCTGGGCTTCCAGTTCGCCGACCTTGCGGCTCAGTGCAGCCTTCTCCTCATCCACAGCCTGCAGCTGGCTGCTCAGGGCTGCGTTGGCCTGCTGGAGCTGCTGCAGGGCAGAGTCTCTTTCCCTCAGGGTCTGCTCATGCTGGACGCTGAGGGCAGCCAGCTGCTCAGCCTGGCCCTCAGCAGCCTGTGCTTGCAGGTCTGCCTTCAGCCTCTCTCGGGCCCGGTGGCTCTCAGAGAGGGAGTTCTGGAGGCTGGTGACAAGGCTGTCCAGCTGCTGCTTCTCCTCCTCCAGCCGCATTCCTTTGGCCGTCAGGCTGGACACCTCCTGCTTCAGCTCCTCCAGCTGGCAAAGAGAAGAGCAGGGAGACTGTATTGGCTCTGAGTGAGACAGAGAGATAGTGCTGCTCAGCAGTAGCCAACACCTTTCCAGCTACCCATGCAAAGCACAGCACTCTGAAAGCTTCTAAGGGGAAATGAACTCTTAACATTCCCACCCTGCCCTCAGCAAGAGTCTGGGAGTGGGCAAGATCCTGGGAGCAGACACAGTGAGGCCAAGTGACCCAAATTAACCAGAGGGATATTCCACACCATATGATGTCAGCTCAGATTTAAAAGCTAAGGGATGCAGGAGGAACCAGGGGCGATCACTGTTTTGGTGTTTGCCTTCTGGAGCAATCACTCCACGTGCTGAAGCCCTGCTTCCCAGGAAGTGTCTAAACATCACTTGCTGATGGGAATTGAGATTACTTTTTCTCTTTGCTTATGCACACAAACTTTCACTTTTCCTTTTTTGCTTTAGTAAATTGCCCAATCTCAACCTACTAGCACTTTTCCATCTTGTTTTTCTCTCCCCTGTCCTGCTGGGAAGGGGAGTGACAGTGGGGCTTGGAGGGTACCTGATGCCCAGCCAACATCAGATTACTACAGGACAAAACGTGCACCCCCTAGGTGTTCCTCAAGCTGTAGCCAACAGGCTCAGCAGAGCCCCACGTGCTGCATCCCACTGGGAGCTGCCCAGTGCCTGCCTCCCCTCCCATCAAACCCCCAGTGCACCTTGCTTTCCCCTCAGTTTTGTGCCACTCTGCTCCCTTGGACCAAACATTTTCTTCTCACCATGCAGGAGATGCTCCCTTCACAACTGATTCATGTTGTGGGAGGCTGGGGAAGCCACCAGCTCCCTGGGAGCAGTATTTGCAAATTCAGCCCAAAAGGGGCTCTCCCAGACTGCTCAGCCCCACATCTCCTATCCAGCAGCAGAGAGCAGCAGGCTCTGCCCCACATGGCTTTGCCATGCATCTCCTGCCACCTGCTGCTCTCTCCAGCTTCACCAGTTTATCATCCAAGCCCTTGCCCCAAGGTACCTTCAAAATGTCCCCCATGACTTCTCCCTTCTCCTGGGTGCTGCACTCCTCCAGCTTGGCCAGCTGCTCCTCCAACATCGAAATCTTTCCCTGCAGAATCTCGATTTTCTCTTCTGAGCATTTCTGGGGACAGAGATGGGACTGAGCACGGTGCAAGACAGAAGAGCCAACCAACCAAGGAGAGGCACAGTCTCCCAGTCAGTACTGACACCATGCTTTTCCAGCAGCTTTGTCTCTCCCCACTGCAAGGACAGCAGCCTGTCCCACCATGGGGAATCCTTCCTAGGAACAGGGAGAGGCTTCCCATGGGAGCTGAGAGTTACACAGCTTCTCCCTGTGGGCTGGCACAAACGGGCAGGAGGCTTCTGGCTGCTGCACCCAGCTAGGGGGGCTATGGGGGGACTACAGGGGGCACCCACCACTCCCCAGGCCCCCTCACCTTATCCTGCAGGGCAGCATGCAGCTCCTTCTCCAGCTGTTGCTGCTTTTCCTGCGACTGTGCCATGGCACTGTTGTGCTCCTCCGAGAGCTCGTTCAGGGCTCGCTGCAGCTGGACCATATTGCTGGCAATCTCCCGCAGCTGCCAAGTGAAAATCCATCCAGTCCAGAAGAGAGTCAGAGTGTGCCTTTGCTGTCCAGGGCTCTGCCTACTCCCCATTCCCAAGAGCTGCAGCACACATGGGCATCCTGGCTTCTGGGTGCTCACCACATGCAGGCAGCTCCACCCAGTCCCCATTCCCCCACCACAGTTCCTGTTGGGATCAGAATCCAGAGCCCAAGGCAGGCTTGCTCGCTGGGTCAAACATGGCATCAGCAGAACCACAAACATCCCAGCATCAGGCACTGCCATCAAATCCTCCCCCCTGGGTTCCATCCAACCAAACAGGCTATGGGGACATGGAGACAACACTGCACCCCATACCTTGAAGGAAAGATCCCCGTTCTCCTCAGAGAGCTGGTTGATTTTTCGGTCCATCTGGGCTTTTTCAGTCCTCAGGTCCTGGCACTGCCTGAAGGCCTCGTGCAGGCGTCCCACCAGGCTGTGGGAAAGGAGGTGGTGAAGGAGGGGTGCACGCTGGTGCCCAGCAAGGATATCACCAGGGATTGGTGCTGCTGGATATTGCCAAGGAAACTAAAGCTTCCAAGGCAGACCTCCCTGCCTTGCTGTGACTCTACCACCAGGCCAGCTCTAACACTGGGTCCCAACAGCTGGCAAAGCAGAGTAGAGATAAGCAGTGTTTGTGCTTTGCAGAAGCCCAACTGCTCCAAACTGAGAGCAGAGGCACCTGTGGGACACCAACCACCCCCCTGCAAAGGGAAATAAGTGAGGAGAGGACAAAAAAGACATGGCACTTCCAGTGGAGGTTGGGCAGCCTTCCTGAGTAAACAACTGCACAGGGACAGAGGACACAGTGTGACAGGTGATTTCAAGTGTGTGACAAAGCCTAGTACAGGAGATCAAAGAAAAGACCTGGGAAAGGGGCTGGGGTCAGGAGTTCCAGGATCACCCTGAAAGGTTCCCCTTTTGCAGGCCAGCTGAGACCCACACGGACAGCACACCCTTTTAACATAACAGGAACAGCTGATCCCAGGCAGGGTTTGGGTTAAGAGTGGGCTGTTAGAACAGGCTGCATGGTTTGGGACTGGATCCATGCCCACTGCAATACAAATGGACTGCAGGCCATAACTGCCCTGAGGGCACGGGCAGTGTGACGGTGGCACAGCCGTGTCCTGGGCTGATCCCACAGCCTGGGCAGCAAGACAGGAGGGGATTCTGCTCCTCTCAGGTGGGACCCCACCTGCAGAGCTGCCTCCAGCTCCCCAGTATCACAAGGATGTGGAGCTGCTGGAGCAAGTCCAGAAGAGAAGCTCCGAGGACTGCTGGAGCCACTCTGCTCTGGGAAGAGGCTGGGAGAGACCTGGGGATGTTCAGCCTGGAGTAGAGAAGGCTCCAGGGACACCTCAGAGCACCTTCCAGCACCTAAAGGGGCTCCAAGACAGCTGGAGAGAGACTCTGGTCAAGAGCCTGCAGTGACAGGACAAGAGGGAATGGCCTCCCACTAACAAAGGACAGAGTTGAAGTGGATATTGGGTAGAAATTCTTCCTTGAGAGGCATGGTGAGGCCCTGGCACAGGTTGTCCAGAGAAACTGTTGCTGCCCCACCCCTGGAAGTGTTCAAGGTCACATTGGATAGGGCTGGGAGCAACCTGGCCTAGTGGAAGGTGTCCCTGCCTATGGCAGGGTGTTCCAGCTGAATAAGCTTTGAGGTCCCTTCCAACTCAGACCCTTTCTTGATTCTGTGCCTGCTGTCTCCTCCCCAGGGCACAGCAGCAGAGGAACAAGAAGAAGGTTTGCTTTCTCCTGTGTCATGCGCTGCTAGGGAAGAGACACACAACTCACACACACAATAGGGTCTGGGGATGTGGGAGTGACAAGGTCCCACCCAGGAGGAAGGAGTGGGTGTTCCTGGAGGATTACCTCTCGTTCTTCTCCCTCAGCTCCTCCATTTCTCTGGGCTCCAGCTGGTCTTCAGCTTGCTTCTCATGGAGCTTTGCCAGGCGATCCATCCGCTGCTGCATCGTGGTGATCTGAGCATCTGGGGAAGGCGGCAAGAAAGGGCCCATCACCAACTTTTCATGTCACTGGAAGCCCCCACAACAGCATTTCTGCACAGAAACCCTCTGCAGCAGGAGATCAAAGAGCCAGGCTACCAGCACTGCTGCTCAGCATAGGTGTTGCTTCAGTCATGGCTTTTGCTGCCCAGGATGTATAAGGGAACACAAGACGGAAGGAGGAAGCTGGAGTCTCACTTGCGGCCTGGCAGGATGGACCATCCATCAGCAGAGTTGTGGTGGGGTCACAACAGAGAAGTCAGAGAAACAAGGGAGATCTCTGCCCCACAGACCCCCTCCCTGCAGCCCAGGACATCCTGCTAGTGACTGACCCTTCTCCATGACGAGCTTCTGGCTCTCCGCCACCTCCACCTCCA
Source organism: Sylvia atricapilla (assembly GCF_009819655.1). Lineage (NCBI taxonomy): Eukaryota > Metazoa > Chordata > Aves > Passeriformes > Sylviidae > Sylvia > Sylvia atricapilla. Next base: position 1,290,541 of record NC_089141.1, read on the forward strand.
GCTCTTCCCGGTTCTCTCTCTCAAAAGCCAGCTGCTCCTTCAGCCGCCGCAGCTGAAACTGGGGGGTCTGCATGATGTCCCCCATGGGTGAAGACGGAGTGCTGGGCAGGCAGGAGACACACACAGAGCTGGATTACCCCGTGCCAGCACAGGCCCCATGCAGCCAGACCCACTCTGCTACCCCCATCTCTGGGCCAGGTTCTCCTGCCTGGCTCCCCCAGGAACTGCTGCCTTAAAACTCTAGGAACAGAACAATGCCTTGGTGGCAATTATGGAAAAATCCCCTCGGGTGCCTCCAATTACAGACCACCTTTTATATTGCCTCCTATATTAAATTTGTTTTCGAGGTGTGTAGTTTTGTCCCTACATTTTAAAGGTATGGGTTGCTCCCCCTGCTGGTTCAACCCTCTTCTGAGGCCCCTCTTTTGCTAATTCCTTATGGGAAAGTGTCTTGGGAGGGTGGCATGTCCTTGGTTCCCCAAAACAACCAAGATTAGGATAGGGTCTTTGGAATATGTTTTGTCTTTCCATCTATTTGTCTTTCTTTTCTACCCTTTCTGGGTAAGAAAAATACTGGAGACAGACAGGAACTATAGAACTATACAGTAACAGTCTAGAAAGCAATGAATATACAGTGTGACCCCACAGGGCTGAAGCAGTGACCACCCCCCTGTGCTGGGCACTGGTGAGGCACCTCCAACCCTGGCTTCAGTCCTGGACCCCTCACAAGAAAGACAAGGAGGTGCTGGAGTGTGTCCAGAGAAGGGCAGCAGAGGTGGGGAAGGGTCTGGAGCATGACTCTGAGGAGGAGCAGCTGGGGAGGCTCAGACTGGACAAAAGGAGGCTGAAGTGGCTCCTTCTCAATCTCTACAACTCCTTGAAAGGAGGATAGGGCCAGTTGAGTGTTGGTCTCTTTTCCCAGGATAACAAGGGATAACACAACAGGAAATGGTCTCAGGTTGTGCCTGGGGACGTTAAAGCTGGATATTGGGAAAATTCCTTCTCTGAAAGGTTTGTCCAGCCACAGCATAGACTGACTACCCGTTGCACTGGTGGAGTTCCCATGGTTGGAGGGATTTAAAAAAACCATGTAGATATGACACCTGAAGACAGGGTTTAGTGGTGGCCTTGGCAGTGCCAGGGGCCACAGTTGGACTTGATGGTCTCAGGGGGTTTTTCCACCCTGAATGATTCCATGATTCTAAAAGCAGCTAGAGACCAAGCTCACCCCCACCATCCATCCCCACATCATGCCCGAGCAATGTGCAGCAGAACAGCACCAAGGCAGAAGAGGGCATTCCAGGGAGTCAGCGTGCAGCCCAGCTACATCTGTGGGTCCCAAAAACTGCCCTAGCCACTCCCCCCTTTCCTCATTTCCCCTGGCAGCCAGGGCACATACCTGGTGCTGGGGAAGGAGGCGATCCTCTGCAGCTCCAGGAAACGCACCTCTTGCTTGTGCGGGAGAGAGAACGGTGGGGAATGCTCCTCAAAGATGCTGCTGGATGGCTCTGCTGGAAATAAAAAGGGAGAAGAAGGCTGTGATCTTTAATATCTAAGAGGCTGAGCAGCTGAAATCTCAGGGAACCACAAATTCCAGTAGGGATGGAACAGTCCAACTGAGGAAGCCATAAACCTGCCCTATATCCCCATCTCTCCTGTGCCACAGTCCTTCCCCAGCAACAGGACTGCCAGCATCCCACCTGCTCCACTCCTCCAGGGAAAGGCTGAGGTACTGCTGAGTGGGAAGAGCCAGCAGCTCTAAGGCAGCCCTACTCTTGGAGTTTACAGGGCACTGTTTTGTAGCTGAGCAGTCCAGCTGCCTTTATGGCTGGGCAGCTACAGCAGCACAAATGGGAGGAAAAGTCAGGGCCCAGCACGTACCTTTCCTCTGCAGAAATGGCTCCAGATTCTCATTCAGGCACTCCTCGTTATCCAGCACAAATTTGAGGATGGATGCCAATTCAACCTGTGTTGGAGGAGCTGCAGAGTTAGTGGCTCTGCTGCAGGTCACAGGCAGCAGCACAGCAGGTGTGGGGCAGTGGGCAGCTCCCTGTGCTGCTGCCCACACTTGTCACCACAAGCTTTCCACAGCCCAAAACCCCTGAGAGCACCACAGTGCCCACTCCACACTGTCTTTGAATGGGACCCAGGAGAGCAAGTCTTGGAGCATCTCTCCCCAAAGGCACTGCTGCTTCCCCCTGCACCCTAGATCCAGAGGAGGAACCCCAAAGGGATTACCTGGGTCTTGTAGTCCAATGCATTCCAGTCCCCGAGATTCTTGGAACACATGGAGGCGTGATAGAGGAGCAGCACGGCCACCTGCAGCAAGCAGGAAAACCATCACTAACCCCAGGCCAGTCACAAGCAGACTGGTGCTGTCTGGGACTTAAACATGCCCCACAGTTACCTTGGCCAGCGCCAGCTCCTCTCCATCCAGGAGTTTCTGTGCAGAAACCAGGTTTTCTGCAGCAAATTTGTGCCTGCAGTGCTCTGCAAGATGAAGCAGAATTCCCTGTCACACAGGAGCCACTGGGCACGCTGCCTCCCCTGAGATGACACTCCTGGCCAGGAGGGCACTGTAATGCATCCCCAGGGAGGAGGGACATGAGGCAGGATGTACTCCAGAGCTGAGATCCCAGTGTTCAACCCTGGCCATTAACCCTGACCAACTTTCATTCCCCACCCTGGAACCCCAGCCTAAATCCCAGCCTCCCCACCTGGGCATCTCCCCTCCAACATCAGCACAAACAGAGAGTTCCATCTCTGGAGGGTGAGATATGAGGTGGGATATGCTGTCTTCCCTCCAGGAAAGGCTGAGCAAGAGTGTGAGATACTTCCCATTTCCCCTCCCAGGATTTCTGCTTGGCTAAAGGTTTTCCACTGGGATTTGAAGAGCTTGAGTCCAGGTACCCAACTAGGAAAACTGCTCCAAGGCAGCATCACCAGAGCAGCCACTGGCACGCTGCCCTTCACACCCAGGACCTCCTCTGCTCTGAACTCAGGCTCTGGCAAGGATTTCCATCTGCAAGTTTGCCATAGGAAGCTTTCCCTTAAACAGGCTGCTGTGGGAAAGCTGCTGGCACCTCACAAAGCTGCTGATGGTGGGAGGGGGTGTCACTTTGTGGAGGGGGAAGCTGCAGACAGGAGACCAGACTCCCTCAGAGGTCAGGGACACCGAGTAGGGGCAGTCACTTTCCCCAGCACCAGTGGAGGGTCTTACTCTGCAGGAAACCATGGATGAAGGAGATCCTCTCTGGCAGTGGCTGCTCCAGCACAGACTCCCCCTCCTTGTTCCCGTGGCTGCAAGAGTGCAGGATTTGGTTAACTCTTTCTGGACGGATTAGACCAATGCTGAGTTTTGTATTAAAGGGGCTGGCTCTGGGGCACTGCTCTGCCTTCCACCCCCACACCAGGGCCAGCAGAGCCAGGGCCAACCACGCCACGCACGGGAGCGGAATTCCCTGGAATCTCCCTGCTGGGAGAGCAGCTGGAGCTGGGCAGCCAACACCTCCCCAGCACTGCTTCCTCCTCTGCCTGCCAGCCTCAGCATCCAGCACAGCACAGGGAGCTTGTGGTGGCCCCACAGACCAGGAAGGACCTCAGGAGCCAGTCCATGCATGGAGCCTTGATGGATTTTGGGGAGGCTGAAGCTTCCTCCTGCACTTATTTGTGACTACACTCTTCCTGGGCAGCCACCACTTCATGGAATATCCTGAGTGGGAAGGGACCCACAAGGGTCACTGAACCCAACTGCAGCTCAAAAATGGCATGCCCAAAACCCACACCAATCATGCCTGACCAGCAGCACTGCTTCAGTACTGTCTCTCCCTCCCAAGGTGCCAAAAATGGGAACCTGGCCCAGGACAGGTTCTCTGCTACGAGAATTTGCTCCTCCTCATGGAGACCTCCCCAGGTGCCACCAGGAGCTCCTCACATCAGCTGGCTGCTGAGGCGGCTGCCCTGCACTTTATCAAGCAATGGCCAGGCCTCTTTAGAGAGCACACGCCACCAGGATCCCTACTAATCCCAGCTGGAGCACAGATCCAGGAGATTAACCACGGCTGACTAAATATATCTGTGGTGCAGGCAGCTCCTTCCTCCCCACCCTCTGCAGGCAGATCCCTGCTCCAGGCAGACTCTCCTTACCCTGTGCAGGAGGTAATCCCAGCAGACAGGATCCCAGAAAACCTCTCACGAGAAGGTTTTGAAAGCAATGCAAGGAAGCCTCAAACCCTCTCAATTTCTTTTGCCAGCTCCTTAACCACCAGGCTTCATCCCACCTCTGATGCCCACTACGGCCTGTAGATTTTAGTTGTCCCTTGCTCCCAGGCAACAAACAATTCCTGAAGGAGGCATTCCTCCCACCCCTGCCTAGCCACCTCAGGTGCCAGGACAGAGCAAACAGGCTCCATCCTGACCACACTATACAAAATGCAGCAGCCTGACATCCCCAGGCAACAGAAACTGTCACTCTTTACACTGCTTCCCAGATCCAAGGCTTCCTCAGGATCCCAAGGCTGCCGCTCAAGGAAAGCTTGCTGAGGGCTCTTCCCTCACCAGAGCAGCATCAACAGAAATTAATCATCTGTGCAGCTGCAGGAACCCCTGTGCCACTGGAAGCAGCACTCAGGTCTTCTCTTCAACGCCAGGAGTGAACCCAGATGTTAAGTGCCAGATGTGATAACAAGTCTCAAACGACAGGAACTCGGACCAAAACATTCCCTGGGCGGCTCTGTGGGACCCAACAGCTCTGCACACAGATCCCAGCTGTGCAGTGGCACAGAGGAGATGGAGATCCCAGCATCTCATATGCCAGAGGAGGAATAAAACACCCCAAGACCCCCACTCCCACCCTGCCCACTCCTGGGGGCTGAGGCCACGGCTCCAGACCCAGCTGTGTGGTTTCAAATGTGCACACAGCTCCCCATACTCACATTTTGTGGATAATTCTGATAAAGACACTGCAGTCCTGGAGCTGAGACAGATCATTGAAGGGATCAGGACAAACCTTTGTGCTGTTCACCTAGAAATGGGGTGGGACAGTCAGAAGGCAGAAGCCAAAACAACACTGTGCTGTGCCACCCACCATTTCCAGTCCTGGCAGGGGAGAGCAAGACTGATCTGGCAGTGAAAGTAAATCTACCCCTTCAAACCACCCCTACCAAAGGAACAGATGAACATGATCCCCACAGCTCTGCATCTGGGTGTCTGGCACAGGTCCCACTTATCATTCTGCTGGGGCCCCTCTCTTCTGGAGAGCCTGAGAGACATGGGGGTGTTCAGCCTGGAGAAAACAAGGCTCCAGGGAGACCTTAGAACCCTTGCCAGTGCCTAAAGGGGCTCCAAAAGAGCTGGAGAAGGATTTTGAACAAGGGCCTGGAGTGACAGGACAAGAGGGAATGGTCTCCCACTGACAGAGGACAGGGTTAGATGGGATATTGGGAAGAAATTCTTCCCTGTGAGCACTGTCCCGTAAAGCTGTGGCTGCCCTATCCCTGGAAGTATTCAAGGCTAGGCTGGATGTGGTTTGGAGTAACCTGGTCTACTGGGAGATCTCCCTGCTCATGGCAGAGCGTTCCAGTTGAATGAGCTTAAAAGTCCCTTCTAAGCCAAACCATTCTATAAGTTTTTGCTTGGACACAGCAGCACTTTGTGAGGCAGATCCAACAACCCCTTCACAGGACACCTGCTGCCTGCTTCAGGCTCAGCTCCATCTCCCAGGCAGTTTCCTTAACCAGACCAAGCCATTCCAGCATTTCGGGTTACTCAACAGGAAGGGTGAGCAAGGCTCCTCCTGCAAACACCCACCTGCCCAGGAACTGGGCTACCCTACAGCCTGCCCCAGCCACAATCCCTCCTGTGACAAGCCCCAGCATTGTGCCCAGAAGCAGCGAGTGCTGGTGGCAGCACGTCCCACCTATGCAGGGAACTCCAAGAGGGACTTACCCAAGCAAGGAGAGCAGCAGCTCTTGCGCTGTGAAGAGACATCGTGGCCAGCCTGTCAGGTCACTGCCCACACCTAAAAACACCAACAAAGGTGGGAGGGCAATAAAAACCGTCAAGTGTAGTAATTATGTAACTAAGTGCCTCCTACCCAGCACCAGCCATCTGTGCCGCCCACCAAGGGAAGATGTGTCCCTGCATCTGGCCAGCTGCAGGGGGAACAGCCAGCATCCTTCTGGCTCCCCACAGGCAGGGAGCTTGGAGCAATGCTGAGCAGCAGCCAGGTCTACTCCCACAGGTTAGGATCCTGACAGGGGGCAGTGGAAAACTGCTACTCGGGCTCCTCATTCTCCTGCTGTGCCTTCTTCCCTCTCTCTCGCCTCCAAACGTCACTGACGTTTCTTGCCTGGCAAGGCAGTGGCCCAGCCATTGGAGCGCTGCCAGCTCCCCTTCCCACTGCTGCTAGTGAAAGAACCACCTGCTGGGGGCACAGGGAGCTCGCCGGGCATCGCTGCATTGGGTGGGAGCAGGGATCTGGGATCACCGCCAGCTCCCCTTCACAGCGACCTTTGCCTCCGTGCTGGCTGCCCCCACTGCCACCCTGGGAGTCTTCCAGGGCCGGCTACTGCTGGGAGCCAAAAAGTCACCCAGATGACGAGGGGCTCCTCATTCTATACTGCACCGGGACACCGGCACGACGACGGGCCAAAAGCCTGGTCAGGATCTGCAGCTGCTCAGCACAGCACAGCCAACCGGGCACGGTGGCTTCGGAGCTCCCACCGCCGCCAGTCCAGCCGGGAGGCACGGCATCCCCAGCAGGACACGTCCTGCCTCCAGCTTGGCTAAAACTCGGCTCCCATGCCCGGCTCACTCAGCAATTACTGTCCCTCCGCCCGGTGGCACAGCCGCCACCTCTCCCTAAAAACCCGCCCAAAGGCACGGGGTGAAGCACTCGTGCAGCACGGGACGCAGACCCTCGGAGAAAACCGCGGGCCACCAGCGTCGAGCTGCGTTTCAGCACAACCTGTCGGCAAACACACTGGTGCCTGCCGTGAGATCCGGACGGCCAGGGCTAACCCGGCCCCGCCGCGGTCACAGCCCGGCTTGTCACCGCTGACATCGGCCACCCCGAGCACCCGAGACAACGCCACGACCCTCCGTGACGACGTGCCATTCGTGACGGCAGGCGGGAAGCGGCTGCGGAGCCCGCCAGAGGCCCCGAGCGCCTTCCAGCCTCACCCCCGAAGAGAGCAGCTGCAGGGGGCGGTGGGCAGCGGGCTGCGAGCCCCGGAGGCGGCGGCATTGTCCTTCCCCGCGCTGCCCGGCGCCGCTCCGGTCACCGCGCGGCGTTACGCAAGCCCGCGCTCCGGAGCTCCCGGCGCCCCGGGGGGACGCGCCCGCGGGCCCCGGCCCGTCCCAGCGCAGGGGTCCCGCCGCGGGGAGCACCGGGCGGGGGGACAGACCCAGGGCAGCCCCCGCGCACCGACGGGCCTGCAGCCGGGGAGAGCCGCCGCCGGGCCGAGCGCCCGGATGTTGGCGAGCCCGACGCGGCCACCCGCGGCCCCGGGACCCGCACCTCGGGCCGGCGAGGCGCCGGGCCGGTAGCCCTACGCTGCCCTACGGGGCGGCGGGGCTGGGCGAGCTGAGCTTCGCCGCCGCCGCCTCCCTCCCTCCCTCTCCTCCGCGCCAGTCCCGTGGAAAACAAAACAAGGAAGAGGCAGAAAGTCTTTGTTGGGGCCTTACCGGGGCCGCGCGGCCGTCGTCGGCGCGCTGCGGTTAATCCGCCATGAGCGCTGGCAAGCCACAGAGGGCCGGGGAGGCGGCGGCCACGCACAAAAGAAAAGTTGTTGAGCTTCTCTTCGGCGGGGCTGGCAGGCGACGGTTCCCCTTCCTGGCCCTGGGCCACCCCACGTCACCGCGCCGGGGCCGCGCTCGTTAAAGGCGCACGGCACACAAACCTCCGGCGCCCCGCCACGGGGAGCGCAATCGCCCGACCCTGGACGCGCTCACTGCCGCCACCCCAACCAGGCCCGCGGTGACGGGGCGCCGCTGGGGCCGCCACACACCCGGCCCCGGCACAGCTCGGCAAAAGCGGGGGGTGGCAGGGAATGGCCCCTGAAGCCACATCTCCCTCCGGCCTGACTGGAGTCACATCCCAGCTGAGCCCTGAAAACCCCCGGCCCCGATACGCACACAGCCCGCGGCCACAGCTTCCACGGGAACCGCACCTAGGGGCCGCCGGCTAGGCCACGGAGCTGTGGGCCGAGGACGGGACGCTCACCCCTCGCTGCTGTCCGGGACACCCTCGGAAGTCATCTCCGCAGGTTCTGGGCCGCCTGGAGCCGCCCGGGGCCGCAGGAGGGGGCTGCCCCGAGCACGGCACAGGAAGGGCACAAGGAGAAGGTTCTTTCAAAGCGGCGCTGGGGGCAGCAGAGGAACCCGCCAGGAGCGCGGCCGCTGAATGCCGCCGGCCGAGGCTCCGACTTCGCCAAGCCCCGGGAAACCGAGACCCACACGCCCGAGACACCAGGAGCCCCCCGGCCTGAGGGAAGGGGACGCGGCTCAGCTCGGCCCCACACGAAGGCTGTGCCACAGCCGTGCCCCAGGGGTTCGCGCCTCTTGACACAGCCTCGCTCGGCGGCCCTCAGCACCCGCCAGGGGAATCACCGGGGCCCGCCCCGCCTCAGCTCTCCCCGTACCGTGACCGTGACCGTGGCTCGTCTCCGTCCTGGGGGTCGCCGGGGCTCCACTCGTACCGATGTTCCGTAGCACACCGACGCCGGAGGCGCCCGGGCCGCCGCCGCTCTTATTCGAACGGCAGCGCCCGCCCCCGCCGCTGCGCATTGGGCACGGGCGGGCCGGGGGCGTCAGCGGCACACACCGCGGGCTGCAGGGGGCGCCGGGACACCCGCGGCCGGGGGCCACCCTGAGACACGTGCCGGAGCCCAAGCGATGGGAGCCCCGCGACTGGGGAGCTTAGAGGGCTCCTGATGCACAGGGGAAACACCTCCCGTGTAGGGAGAGTGACACGTGGGTGTTACTTCAAGTTTGCCTGCTTTTCGCCGTTTGTATTTTGGTTTCACGCAGCTTCAAGTAAACGGTGTGTATTTTTAGAATTGTTTAAATTCTTCTCCTCTGGGAGGAGAATGAGGATTGATGGTGATGCTCGCCAACAAGGTCAAAGAAGTGGCTACCTGTGTAGCCAATCTTGGCCTGTCTGTAAATTTGTATATATACAGAGTCAAAAAAATGAAGTAGAAGCTTTCCTACTTAACCTCCTGCTGGCCTGCTTCGTCCTTTCGTGCTCCTAACAGCAGCCACACGTGTGACCCTCCGTCACACATGGGGCCATGCTCCGTGTTGGAGCATGGGTCTCAGGTCCCCACTCAGCGGTGAGGACACACGATGGGAGGGCATGTCACACGTGGAGGGGGTTGTGTGGGGCCACAGCGAGTCAGGGGACACATGGGGGACTCTGGCAGTGTGTCACTGCAGACACCTCACTCTGCCACGCAGTGCCAGCTAGGCAAGGGTCCTCACTGGCCCCCAAACCTGTCCTGACCTACTACTGAGTGGGGCCTCATCTCACCTGGGGAGCCCTGAGCTTGTCCCCATGGCCACAGTCCTATTTCATCCTGTAGAGGCCCAGAGAAGTTTAGACATGGACTGGACTGTGGAGGAACATGCCCCCGCTACCACCCAGACCCCGTCAAGACCTGAAAAATGCTTGTTAGGCCTTGGCCTTCACAAACAGCACCTGGGCTAAGCTCCTCATGAGTTTACTGGATATAATCTGTCCTAGGAATCTAACAGATGTTTATCAAGAATCTACTTTTCAAAGAACAGACTTAGAAACTTTTTCTTTCCTGAGTAACAACCCAAGTGGGATAGTATTTTTGTTGTTGAACCTTCAACCGACTCAAACTGTGGCCAGGATGGAAAATCACTATGACTAAAGCCTACTTTCTTGCAACCTTCTAGAAACCAATCCAAAGTGAGACCCTTTGAGCTCTCAATCAAAAGGGGCTAATGCATACTGAAGCCCACTCGCTAATGACACTATAAACTGCAATCCAAAGTCTTACTGAGCATTCTATTCCCAGAACATAAGAGAGTGAATGTGTATATCTCAAACACAGATGATGGGATGGCTGTGGAGTCAAGCAAGAACTGTTGGTAATTAACAAGAACTGTTGATGCCAATAAGCCACGAGAAAGAATGAGATGTGGCTGAAGAAGGAGGGCAAGGTGAGACAGGGCAGCACTGAAACACATCCTTGTAGTTCCTGCTGGTAAGCACAAGACAGTGCAGCATAAGCACAGGACTGAGTGGCAAGAAGTGGGCATGGACTATAGGGTGGGACTAAGACCACTAAAGACCCCAAAACCCCTCTGACCCATTTCCAGGAAGACCTGAAAGAACAGACTGTGCATGATAACTAATTTGCATAGAAAATGAGAACTCCATCTTCAGGATGGGGAAACCTAGCCATAAAAAGGTACTCTGTAATTTCCATGCCACCTGTGTAATTTACTAATAAAACTTTCTGATTCTCTGCAAACCCTCTGAGTTTTGACATTCCTTTCAACCATGAGCCTTCATGAATCTTAGATGCTTCCTTCTCCTTCAAAGTGGGCCATAATACATTCCCTGTCCCCTTGTCCTCTTGGCCCTGTGGGGGACATGATCAAAGAGGTGACAAGGGACAGACACACGTGTGTACCCCCCACCACCAGGGCATGGCTCCCCCATCACGCCCATGCTGTGTCCAACAGAGATCAGTGGAGACAGGCACTGGATCAACGTGGCTTTATCTACTGTGGCAAAAAAAAATAATAGTTATTTAAACAAACAAAACAAAACAAAAACCAAAATCAAGACCTAAACACATAAAAAGGAGAAGGGATGGTGTTGGAGCCACCAGGCCCCAGGCTGAGTATCACATCTGCCTGGCCCAAGCCCACTTGTCCTGGTGACCTGGCACACTGGGCTGAGCCACACCGGGGCCTCCTTGCACCAGCTGTTCCATTTGTGCTCATCCCTGTGCAAGGCAGCGTCCAGCTGACACAGCCTCCTCCCCACACACACCCACCCACGAGGAGGAGAAAGCCTCAAGCAATGCAGGTGGGCTCAACGTGCCAGTGACGGGCGCCTTGGCATTTAGTAGGAAACAGGGCATCTGTCCAAGTTCTGTATCAGCAGCATGGGGAGGGAGGGATATAAAGAGAAAAAAAATGGGCAAAAAACCAAAAACAACCCAAAGCCGTGAAACAGCAGTGCTGGGGGCAGACTCAGGGGATGCCAAACTGTACAACCAGCTCTTCTTTGGCGTCGACACGGATCTGTGAGAGCGCACTGAAGGCGTAGGCAGCTATCCGGGACACCTGCGGGCACGAGGACATGGCTGTGTCACCAGGGCGACTGAACCTCACGGGTATCCCAAAGAAAGTGTCACAGGTGGTCAGCTCCAGCCCTAACAGGTCCCTAAGCCTCTCCTGGGCTTTGTCCCCACCTCTAACAAGGCCTAAAACCTGACTTAGGCTTTGCCCTCAGCTCAAATGAGTTGTGTCAGGGCTCTGGGCAAGCCAGGAGGGCAGCACTGCTCCTCCAGGATGAGGATGTGTCTCTGGGGAGCATCTCAGGGCTCAGCCCAGCCCTGCTCACCTGCTGCAGGTCTGCGAAGGGGACAGGGTCGCTGGCGAGCACTTGGTGTGGTTGGTTGGTCAGAGATGGCAGCAGTGGGAGCTTCTTCCAGTGTGCCAGGTTGTTGCTGAGCATGGCCAGGCGTGTGCTGTGAGGGGACAGCAGCGAACATCAGAGCCATGCCAAGGCATGGGAACACCCACAAGATGGGAGCTGCACCCCCAGGGGGAGAAAGGGAGAGTGCTGCTGCACCCACAGCATCCAGCCCTCTTCACTCCCTGCACCAGGAGGATAAGGGAGCTTCCAGCTCTCCCAAACAGGCACCTCTCAAGCAGAAGCACTCACATCCAGCCCCCCACCACCTGCCCCAAGGGCTGGGTGAACACAGGAGCCCTTTGTCCTGGGCTCTGCTGCTTGCACTGCCATGGGCCCTCCCTGTGCAGGCTGCACCCTGCTCTCTGAGACACAGCAGCCCTTCTACATGCTGAGTTCACTCCCCCAGGCCAAAACCCCGGGGACCTGCCAAGGACACACACGGCTGGGAAGGGACTGTGGGCACCCCAGGGGAGAGGCACAGGTCCCACCTGTACTGCCTGGCTCTGTCCATGTACTCGTGCTGCTCCATGCCCTGGGAATCCGCTGCTGACACGTCGATGATGTTGCTGCAGAGACACAAGACAGTGGCTCCCACTGGAGCCTCACTGCTCCCCCTGACTTCCCCACTCAGAGCATCCTCTGAGCAGGGCAGACAAAACCCAGCACCCTAAAACAAACATCCCGAGGCCAAACTCGCCCAATGGATGCCACCAGCTGGACACAATGTGCCAGGCTGCAGTGGCTCTTTGCCAGAAAGGAAAAGCCAGGGACCGTTTGCCCACAGCTGCCCCGGGGCAGAGGCAGGCAGAGGCTGCAGGAAGCTGGGGGATAGTCTCAGCTCTGAGGAGCTTGGCATGCAGCCACCAGAGAAAAAAAGGAACCTCTGGGAGGACAGTTGTGCTCAGAAGATGTCGTGAGAGCCCCGGTAGCAGTCCCTGGGCTCACAGAGAACCCGGGCACTTGCCCAGGGCCCAGCTGCAGCCCCACCGTGTGCACCCCACAGCAGAGCAGGGCTCAGAGCTGCTGTGACCCTGCATGTTGGACACACACCAGTGGCCACCAGCTCCCCAGTGCCAGGCAGGGGAGCAGAGGGGCCTAGGAGCATCCCAAAGCCCTCCCAGCCAGGCCAGACACAGCCCTCTCCCCACATCGCTCCTGAGCACTTGAGGAGAAGCTTCCTCAGAAGGGAATTTGGTGCTGCTGCTCCCCCAGCCACCCTCTCCACATCCCCGTGGACTCACTCTCTTATCCAAACCCTGCCCCTAGTTCCAGCCCAGCAGCCAAGGGGTTCCCTCACATCTGGGGCCTTGTCTCTGTGTCCCCATGGCGCTCAAAGCTGAGGGAGGGGACTGTCTGAGGGCAGAGGGACACGGAGGGCTCTGCCACAGCCCCCCTTTCCCCTCAGCACCTGGCTGACCACCGGGGCCCACGGCCAGGCAGCCCCCAGCTGCGTGCCACACGCAGGGTCACCGCTGGTCCCCGAGGCTGCTGCCTGCCCCACGGGCACAGCCTGAGCCTTACATGGCTGTTTTGGCGAGGATGGAGGACAGCATGGCCTGCTCATCGGTGCGGGCCGACGGCAGGTTGTGGTAGCTCTGCTCCGCTCCGTTCAGCACCTTGTTGGGTGGGCTGGCCGCCGGCTCCAGCAGCCGCTTGGTCTCTTCCTCCTGAGGGAAGGGCAACAGCAAAATCAGCCCTGGATCCCCCACAGCAGCACCATTAACCCCACGGGATGATGTGAGTCTCACCCTTCCTGCACCTGCCAGGAGGGCTCCCTGTGCATCCCGGTGTAAGCCAAACCAGCCTCGGCTCTGCCAGGCGCCTCTTGACCCAATTCTTCTGCTTTTTCCCAGCTGAAGCCCCCCCCTACCCACAAAGGCAGCAAGTGTGGCTGAAATCAGGCAGCACATTTGGAGTGGCCGATCCTGCGGGCAGGAGTCTGCAGCCACCAGCAACCTCCACCAAGCCCTGGAGCTAAAGAGGACCTACTGTGGCCCCAGCCCTGACTGGGCACCTCAGAGGGCCCACCCTGGCATAGCAGGGGGCTCACCAGCTGCTGCTGGTGCTCCAGCCCCTTCTCCAGCCCTGTGCCCTTCTCTGGACATGCTCAAGCCCTTCCATGTCTGTCCTGTCCTGAAGGGATGCTCAGCCTGTGACCCACAGTGAGCTGGCAGTGCAACCACTCCTCCACACATGCCATCGGTGGCATCTCCAGCTCCTCTCCGGCCAGAAGCCTCCTCTCCCCTTCCTCCTGCTGCAAAACGCTGCTGCGATGCTCTAGCCCAGGCCCTTCTCCTTCCTTTCTCACGACACCAGTGGGGACGGGCTGTCACGGCCGAGCTGTCGCCGCACCCGCGGATGAAGTTTCGCGGGACAGGTGACAGCCCCGGTTCTGGCCGGGCCCCTGAGCTGCGCTCCGCTCCCGCTGTCCCAAGAAGGAAAAGCTGGCGCTGCTCCCGCCGGGGCCGTCTGGGGCCTTGGACTTCCACCTGCAGCGGGCCGGGGGAAGGGCCTGGCACGACCCCCGAGCCCCCGCCTCCTGCCCCTACGCGGGCCCCGGGGGACACAAAGGCGGCGCGACACACGCGAGGAACGAGTGACACGAAGGCGGCGACAGGCGGGAGCAGCGCCCACAGACTGCCCGGGAGCGGGGAAGCGCCGGGCCCCGCCGGGGACGCGCGCCGCCTGCCCCCAGCGCGGCCGGGCAGCCCCGGGGGAACCGGGAGTGGGGATTCGTGCCCCTCCCGGCGCCGCCCCGCCGCGGGCCGCGTGTCCCCCCGGCGCCAGGCCCACCTGGTCCGAGGCCTCGGCCTCGCTGCTGTAGCAGCAGCCCATGGCGAGCGCGGCCCCGGCTCCGGCACGGGCCCGACGCGCGGTCACGTGATCGCCGACTCGCCCCGGTCACGTGAGCGCCGGGGAAACAGACGCGCGCGCACGCGCACGGCCGCGCCCGACGCCGGGGGCGCGCGCGGCGGAGTCACGTGGGACGGGCCGGGCCTTGTCACGCGGCTCTGCGCGCGCGGTCACGTGTCTCCTTCCAGGGCAGCGCCCCCCTGTGGGCGCCCATTACCAACCGTGTCCCGTGTGGGCGGGAACAGCGCAGGGAGGAGTTCCCTCCTTTTCCTCCTTTTCCCCCTTCAGCCCTGGCACTACAGCTCTCGAGAATTCTGAATTCCCTTTTTGGGACGGTAACGAAAGCATGTTCTCGCTGCTGTGTCTGCTCTGTCTCAGTGCAGTCCCCTGCAGGCCCACAACAGATCCCATTGACACCCAGTGCTCCCAGTGCCCCTGTGGTCCCTGGGCACACTGTGTTCCCAGGGCACACCGATTCCCAGTCCTCCCAGTGCCCAGTGCTTCTGGCGCCCCATGCTCCTGTTGCACAGGGTTTCCAATACCCAATGTTCTCAGGGCACAGTAACAGGACTCTAGCTCCAGAATCAGACCACAGCTCTGACTACTACACCTCAGTGCTGGGACCCCAGGGCCCTTGTGCAGCTCAGGACTACCTCACAGCCCCAGCCTGGCCCCGTCTCCATTGCCAGCTGCCCTGAGCTGGTAACCGGAGCTCTGATAACAGCTGCAGCTAAGGTGACACCATCAATAAATAACTGAGTGGCAGCAGGATTCCACAAAGGACTGCCTGCCTCTGCCTGCCTGCAGTGTGGGGACAGGTAAGTGCCACCCCCATTGCTCTATCCTGTCGCTGTGGCTGGGTATCAGCCCTCAGGGTATTGGCAGCATGGTGTGGGGATCAGGGTGTGAGGTGCAGGAGCAACACTGCACCCAGGTGGGGATACAAGGGGTTGTGTTGTACAAGGCCCCTCTCAGCAGCACAATCCCCTGGGATGCCAGTCCTGCCAACCCAAATCTTCTGGACTCTGGCAGCAGAGTCTCCAGCACAGGGACCTCCACAGCATCCTGGGAAAGGCATTCTCTCCCTGCAGGCCCAGCAGCACTGGGGCCCAGGGAAAGGTACATCAGAGAAGGCACAGTACAGCCAACTCATGGCACGAGTGGGAGCTGTGAGGCTGGCACCCGGGAAGGATGCCCTATCCCTGCATCCCCTGTGAGGGGACAGATCTGCCTTGTTATGGTTTAGGGCTCACAGTGCTTCACCGATCTCAGCACGGGGGAGATTTTCAAAGCCTAAGATTATGCTACTGATAGTGGACACAAAGGTGCAGAACTAACTTCCCATTTGGCAGAACTGCCAAGATGAGTAGGACACTAACAAAGTGAACTCAGCAACTATGCAAAAATCACAGCCTCGCTCGCGTGTGATGGTGTCTCCGGCGATTGCCCTGGCCTTCCTGCCCTTCCTTGTCACCCTGCTGATCCGGTACCGGCACTACCTGCTGCTGCTGTACCGGGCAGTGCTGGTGCCCTGGCTGCGGGACCGGCTCACCGGCACCTCGCGGGAGCAGCGTGCCTTCCAGTACCTGCTGACACACGCCATCCCTGGGGACCCCCACCACATCCTGCAGACCTTCGATCAGTGGTGCTACCACTGTGAGCACCTCAGCTGCGTGGGGCCCGACAAAGGTGAGTGCCACCCTTGGCACCTCCGCCCTGCCCGGGGCTGGGGTGGCACAGGTTTGTGGGTGCTGAGAGGCACGTGCCACGCCAGGGCGGATCGTGGAGCGGGTGCTGTTGGAGCAGGCACCGCTGCGGGTGCTGGAGCTGGGCACATACTGTGGCTATGGCACCGTGCTGCTGGCACAAGGGCTGCCCCCAGGGGCCCGTCTCTACACCATCGAGGGGGACCCCCGACACGCCGCCGTGGCCGAGAAGGTCATCCGCCTGGCTGGCTTCAGCGAGGAGACGGTGAGCACCAGGGCTTTGGGATAAAGCCCAGCTCTGCACCTGAAACTGGGGAGGGGACGGGTGGGGATCCTTCACTGCTGTGGCAAGGACTGCAGCACCTGCTGGGCAGTGTATGTGGGAAGAGAAAGGTCCTGTCCCACGTGCACCTCTCACCGTCCTGGGAAGCAGGGAGGTGGGTGGGCACCCTGACACCCTGCCCCAGCGACTGAGGGTGCTGCAGCACAGGTGGAGCTGATCGTGGGCCCCTCGGAGGAGGTGATACCCCGCCTGCGGGAGAAGCACGGCCTGATGAACGCCAACTTGGTCTTCATGGATCACTGGAAACGCTGCTACCTGCGGGACCTACAGCTGCTGGAGAGCCACCAGCTGCTGGCTGAGGGGGCCACCATCCTGGCTGATAATGTCCTCTTCCCTGGGGCACCCCACTTCCTGCAGTACGCCAAGACCTGCGGCAAATACCACTGCAAGGTGCACCGCGCCAGGCTGGAGTATTTCCGCGGCATTCCTGATGGGATCGCCGAGCTCCGCTACACCGGCACCCGCTGAGTGGGCAACAAGCCTCTGCCTTGTGGTGGCCACGGGGACCGTGGCAGTGCCAGCTCCCCACACCCCTGCCTCTGCCTGAACAAGGGCTCTGGAGGAAACACACTGGCTGCTGTGGTCTGTGGTGGGGGACACTGGGTGATGACAGGGCTCATTCCCCATGCTGCTCCTGCGGTGCACAGGGAGGTCTGCCAGGCACACCAGGGATGGTGGGGAGCAGCCCCTGCTGGCCCTGGAGGCCTCAGACACCAGATCTGGGGTTGTTTTCTTGAAAACTGAGTTTATTAGAAAAGATGTGTCAGCTCCATTGTGCCAGCTGGCAGTCTCCCCTCTGGCTCTCCTGGGGGCTTTCCTCTGAACCCCCTGTCCCACACAGCAACCATGGCAAGGAGATCTTCACTGAACTGTCCCCCAGGGCCATGGCGGGCAAAGGCTCACCTCCAGCCTTCAGCTGTGGTTGTGGCAGAATCAGATCATCCACTGGTCCTGATCCTGCTCTGTCCCCTCCATGTCCACCTGGGAAAGAAAGAGGTTTGAGATCTCACACCAGAGGGAGTGAAGGAGAAAACAGCACCCCCAGCTCACACTCAGGGTCGCACACACTTCACATCCCCTGCTTTGGGGTCTCATCCTATTTACCTCATTGATCTCCCCATCGTCAGGAGACTCATTATAATCATTCATCTCGTCCATATCCTGCATGTCCTCATCATCTTCTGAGTCCTCTTCACTGTCTTCGTCGTCTTCATCATCCTCCTCCTCGTCCTCATCATAGTGCTGTGGACACAACAGCTCCAGCAACTCGCTATCTGCCCCTCAAGCCCTGTGGCATTCCCCACTTCCCTGCCCACACACCCACCTCGGACGCTGGCTTTCCTATGGGCACCAAGTTGTTGTCCTTCTCAGCGATGCTCTGGAGCTGGGGAAGGGGCAGAGGCGGGTGAGCACGGTGACAGCTCTGTGACACCCCAGCAAGCAGGTCCTCCCGGCTCAGCTGCTGGCTTGTGTCCGTCCTGACCACGCCAGTTCCAGCCCCAGTCCCGCTGCTTTCCCTGGCATCCCCCAGCCCAGCAGGGAAGAGCAGCTTCACATCTGCCTCAACACCCGGGCACCAGGCAGGGTGGTCCCAATGCCACTCTGGGGCTGAGGGGGTCCGAGGTGTCCCCGTGTGTGGCGTGAGGAGCTCAATCACAAAGCTTATGGATTTCTTTATCAAAAAAGAGCCAAATCTGAGACATCTGACCAGCCAGACAAACACAACCACGGCAGATAATTAAAGCTCAATTAAAATACGTCAGCACCTCTTACCCAGGGGGACTTGGAACCTCTTGGAAGTGCTGGGGTTTTAATTGATTTACACTTTATTATTTAATTATAAAAACTTAATTACTGAGACATTTCTTGAAACTGTAATCAAATAGATGTTTCCCCCCCCCATACTCGGGGGCACTGCAGCACCGAACCACGCTCACAGCGCACACGTTTGCCAGTTACCAGGATCACAAACCGCTCCTCGCCTCCCTCGGGAGATCAGTTCATTAATTAATTTGGAGCTGGTGCAGGAACCTCGGTTCAGCAGCATCTTACCAATTAACCCCCACACCGTAAACGAGAGCTCCGGTAACAGCCCGCACCGAGGCAGTGTGGCACACGGATGACGGGCACGAGACCGCGCTGCCCGAGCTGACGCCGAAACACGGGCACGGTCGGTGAACACGCGTGGGGAGCGACACACCGGAGAAACCCCGTGCGCCGGGACCATCGTGAACCCCCACCCGGGCACTGCTTCCGGGCTGCAAGGAGCACCCCAGCCGTGCCCGCTGAAGGAGCGGGGGGCACTTCGCCAGCCCCGAACCCGTTCCCGGCCTCCTGACACCCGGCCCGGCGGCTCCACATCTCCCCCTACCCTGTGCCCACCCAGGCCTGGTGCTGCTGCTCCTGCTGCTGCAGCTCGGTCTCGTCAACGCACGGCCGGTCGAGGTTGAACCATAGGGACTCTGTGAGGCGGGGCAGTAGGGAGGGGAACAGCGTGGACATGGCGGGAGCGGCGGGAGCAGCACCGGGAGCAGCCCCAGGCCGGCGCCGGCCGCCGAGCCGGAAGCGCAGTCCCACCCGGAAGCAGTTCCCGCGCTCGGAGCATGCGCACACCGAGAGCCGTTGTGTCTCGCGGGGCCAGGCCCACAAGGGGAAGGGGGCGTGGCCTAGGGCGCCGTTTGATTGACAGGTACCAGGGTGATTGACAGCCCAGGGGCCGCGCCCCACGCGCGTCCGAGTGTGGAGCCGCTGTGACAGCCCGGGTATATATAACCATCCTGAGTTATCTGTGACCACCCAGTGGGGAGGATCTGTGACCCAAATGAACGGGTGTCTGTGATCCCCACAGAGTATCTGTGCCCCCCTTGGTATATACACGACTAATGGTGGGTTTGTGACACCCACGGTTACCAGTGACCCCAGTGGGGAGGTATGTGGGATCCTCATGGGGTATCTGCTCCTTTCGGGGATAGTGTTATCCATGGGTTGGGGCACCTGTCATCTGCGAGGGGGGTATCTGCGACCCCACTTGGGGGTGTCTTCCCCCCTCCTCCTTATCTGACCCCCGGGACATTTCTGACCACCCCATCACCTTGGACTTATCTGCCACTTCCAGGGTATCTTCCCTCCCCTTCCAGGCATGTTTCCCACTGGAGGGTTTCTGTCCCTCCCCAGCCACAGGTGACTCTTCTGCCCCAGGGGATCTGCTCCCTCCTCCATGGGGCATCTGTGATCGCCTGGAGTACCCGTAATTCAGTGAGGGGTGCTTGTCTCTACCCTGTGGCCACCTGTGACCACACAGGGCTACCTGTCCCCACCAGCAGCATCTCTTACCTACTGTGCTGCTCCCGGTCACTCACAGGCACCCTGTCCTGTTGGGGACCATGCCCTGCCCCTTGTGCTGCTGTCAGGGAATCAGGCCACCTCCCACGGGAGGGAAGGAAAAACATCCCCCGGTGGATTTTGGCTGGTGCTGGCCCCAGCCAGGCACCAGGAGGATGAATTCCAGCTGCAGGCAGGGCTGGGGGGGCCCCATGATAGGCACGAGTGTCAAGCCAGGACACAGCATGGTGCCAGGGCGGGGTGCGGTGTCTCCTCCCTGCCCTCGGTGCTGCCCAATCCGCCACATTCCCGCGTCCCGTGATCAGTGGCCAAGGGTTGTGCTGCGCCACAACCTTTGAGAGGAGCCGTGCTTGTCCCGCGGCACCTGGAGCCCAGCTGCCCCCCCAGGTAAGAGCCCTGACCCCTGGCACCCCCCAGGTGAGATGCCTGACCCCACTGTCGGTGGTCCCGGGCAGTGACCATGTGCTGCCGTGCTTCCACATGCACCGTGGGGGGACTTTGTCCCTGCTGTCACCACGTCTCTCAGCGCTGCCGTCCTGACCTGCTGTTCCTCTGGCAGAGCCATGGCAGCGGTATTGTCTCTGCTGGCACTGCTGGCCTGGCCAGCTGCCACCGCAGCAGTGACGGGGGACTCGCTGCTCAACGTCTGCATGGACGCCAAGCACCATAAAACAGAGCCTGGCCCCGAGGGGCAGCTCTATGGGCAGGTACGGTCCTCATCCACTGCGCCAGCACCCACTGGTGTCACTTGCTGTGGGGCCACCAGGATGGAGGCTTGGGGGGGCTCTGTGCCCCAACATGAATTCCAGTCCCCAGTGCCACCCACTCATGGGCAGTGGTGCTTTCCCTGGACCCACAGCAGGTCCCAGCTGAGCCCTGGTGGGTCCTGGTGGGTCCCAGCTGAGCCCCAGCTGCCCCGGTGCAGTGTGTCCTCTGGAAAGACAACGCCTGCTGCACTGCCAACACCAGTATGGAAGCCCACCAGGACCAGTCCTACCTGTACAACTTCAACTGGGACCACTGCGGGGCCATGCCAGAGAAGTGCAAGCGCCACTTCATCCAGGACACGTGTCTCTATGAGTGTTCTCCCAACCTGGGGCCGTGGATCAACCAGGTAGGTGCGGACCCCACCCTCACCCACCCACCAGGATCACTGGGGTGAACTGGAGGGAACTGGGGGTCCTGCAGGCAGACACCAGCTGGCGGAAGGAGCGGATCCAGGATGTGCCACTGTGCCAGGAGGACTGTGAACAGTGGTGGGAGGATTGCCAGGATGCTGTCACCTGCAAGGTCAACTGGCACAAGGGCTGGAACTGGACTACAGGTGAGGGTGGGTCGCGGGGCAGCCCCCATCATACCTCAGCCCTCCTGTGGGTCTTCAGTCACCCTCAGTCTCGCTGCAGAGGAGGTTGTGTCCACCCTCCCTGGTGGCTGTGAGTGGGTCAGGGGGTGTGAGGGTCCCCGTGGCATGTGGGGTGATGTGGTGGTAGACCCTTTGCTGCCTTGAGGTCAACTCTGTCTCCCCCAGCAATGCCAGTGGGACCTGTCTGCACCCCATGCGCAGGGCACCAACACCCATTTCCCAGAGCCCTTCACCCACTTCACCCTTCTGCCTGCCCCCAGGCACCAACCAGTGTCCCAGGGGTGCCATGTGCCAGAAGTTCAAGTTTGTGTTCCCCACGGCGGCTGCACTCTGTGAGCAGATCTGGTCTGGCTCCTACCGCTACACGTCCCACCACCGTGGCAGCGGTCGCTGCATCCAGATGTGGTTTGATCCCGCCCAGGGGAACCCCAATGTCGCCGTTGCCCAGTACTACGCCCGTGGCAATGCTCCTCCGAAGTCCCAGCTCTCCATCCTGCTGTCTCTGCTGCCCCTCACCCTCCTGGCCCTGCTCTGAGCAGGAGGGGCGGCGGGCAGGAGCAGGCAGTAGATGGTCAGGGGCCTCACCAGGCTGCCTTGTGCCTCCCCATGGGATGTCCCCAAGTTGTGTTGCCCCCTGGCTCATGAATAAATGCTCCTGCCTTGCTTGGCGTTGGGGTGCTGTGGGGCTGAGGGTTGGTGGGGGGCAATGGGATGGTTGAGGGAGATACCTGAGGGTGTCTGATCCTGCTTCTGGTGGGGAGATGACGCAGACATCACTCCCATTCACTTGTGCCGACCAACCTGGCTACCCGGCACTGCCTCCCCCAAATCCCTGTGCCGGGCAAAGCCACAGGACTGCCTGCCACTAAGGCCCAGGGGGATGGGACAGCTGAATGTGTCCTGGCATCTGACACGGCTCCAGGACTCCGGGCGCCACTGACATCCTGGGGTGCACGGGCTGAGACTGGGAAAATTATGGGGGAAAAGGGGAGGACACCCCGAGGTGTCCGAGGACCCTGAGGTGGGAGCATGGCTGTCGAGGGAGTTCTGCTGGTCCAGAGCCCGCTCCAGGGGTTCCTTTCGCCGCATCCTCCGTGTCCCTAGCTGTGCGGTGGCACCGTCCCGATCTCTGGGCCATGGAGAAGTCCTCGGTTTTGGTGGCGACACCGGGTGGCGCCCCCACTTCTTCAGCGGCTCCCCTGTACCTTCGCAGCGCCGGTGCCTTCAAACCACCGCGCCCTTCCCTTCGGTACGCCCCTCGGTGCCCCCAGTGCTCCCTTGGTGTCCCCAAGTGCTTCCCCCGCGGTGCTCCCCATCCTCCCCGTGCTCTCCGCCGCCCGGCGCCGCTGCCCCTCCATCCCAGCCCCGATGTCCCCCAGTTCTCATGGCCGCGGATCTCCTCCCGTGCCTCTCCCGCTGCTCCCCCGGATCCCCCCTCCGGTGCCACCCCTCCCGCCGGCCACCCCCGCATCTCTCCAGGTGGACCCCTGTGGGCGGCGCACGGTGCCCCCAAGCGCCGTCCCCGGTCGGTCCCCGTCCCCACCTTTCCCCGCCCCGCCGCCCTCCCCTCGGCTCTGCCCTCCCCTCGGAGCGCGGCCCCGCGGCGCGGCCCCGGTGGCGGAGCATGGCGGGCGCGGGGGGCGCGGGGGGCGCGGCAGGAGCGGCGCCGGTGCCGGTGCCCCCCTGGTACCACCGGGACCTGAGCCGGGCGGCGGCCGAGGAGCAGCTGGCGCGGGCCGGGCGGGACGGCAGCTTCCTGGTGCGGGACAGCGAGAGCGTGGCGGGGGCCTACGCGCTCTGCCTGCTGTGAGTGGGCTACGCGCGGGGGGTGGCCGCGGGGACGGCCGCGCGGGACCGCGGGGACACGGGGGGACGCCCGGCAGCCGCCATCGGGGGTCGCCGGAGGGGACGCGGCGGGACGGGAGCGGCGCGGGGCCGCGGGAGCTGCGGAAGCACGGGCACGGTGCCGGGGGAGAGGAGCGGGGGGAGCGGACTGTGCGGGGCTTGGGGGTGAACCGGCGGAGCTTTTGGGGGGGGTCCCGGGACAAACGGAGCGGGGGAAATTCCGGCGGAGGAGTGGAGCGTTCGGGGCGGCACCGGAGGGGCCTCGGGGATGGTCCCAGGAGAGCAGCGGGGAGGATTTGGGGGAGCGGCAGCGAGGTACCGGGGGTGTGATGGGGGTGTCGCTGCGGGGGTTCTGGGGGAGCACTGCGGTCCACAGGGCGGGTGTCCAGGGGAGCACTCCTAGAGGACCGGGAAGAAGAGTGGGAGAGGCACCGAGACGCCAAGGGAGCGCTGGCAGGGGAAGCGGTGGGGATCATCACTGGAAGGGATCCAGGGGAGCAGGCAGGGAGTTGAAGGATACCAACACCGAGGGGACCCACCTAGGGGGATACAGTGGACATGGGGGTCACCAGTACTGTGGGTGTTGCTAGGAATTTGTGCACAGGGAGATTGGGACAGCTTTGGTCAGTGGGTGCTGGGGGCATGGACACAAGGAGACCTGGGGGTTCGAAGGGACACTGGCGCTTGTGGGACACAGGGCACCAGGGGAATGGCACCTGCTGTAGCCTGGGTGTCCCAGGAGACCAAACACCAACAGACTCTGGAGGGGCTGGGGGTCTCTGGGCACTGAGGGGATACTGGGTTGGCTCTAGGGTGGCTGGGACGCCCATCCTATGGTCTATGAGATGGAGGGCCTGGCCCCTACCCCACATCCTTAGGGTCCCTGAACCTACCTATGGCGCAGGGGGTCCCCAGCTCCTGCCCTCATGTCTGGGGTCCCCAACCTGGGGAGGGGGGCAGCTCTGTGCCCTTTGGTTGTGCCATGGAACTCCATGGCTCCCAGCTTGTGCCAAGTCACAGGAGAGTGCTGACAGCCCTGGGGGTCCTGAAGTGCCTTTGTCCAGTGGTGCACCCCACCATACCTGGGCCCTTTGGCACATCACTGTGCTGGTAATGTTCCATGTGCAGGGATGTCCTCTGCGTGAGGCTGGCTGCCTGTTCCAGCACCTGCACCTTGATGTGGTTGTGGGGTGATGGTGAGGGCACTTGAACTCAAAGCTTTTCTGTGCCCTGAGAGCCTGTGGGAGAACTGGGAGTGCACGGTGAGCTGCTCTGCCCTGGCCTGGGGTTGTCGTGTGCTGGTGCCACTTGCAGGTGCCAGGCATGCAGCTTCCATGGTGGCATGGTTGTCCTTCTGTGTCAACAGTGGCAAATACAGCTGCTGAGCCACGTAAAGCCTGTTGTGGGGATGCCAGGCTGGGAGGCTGTACTCCAGCCAGGACTGTTGGGAGTCCCTGGTGCTGTGATCTCACCAGGCACCCCCGTTGCTAGTGAGTGGGTGGACAGGGCTGTGGGACCATTGGCCCCAGCTATTGCTTGGGCCCTAAAAATAGCTACAGGGTCAGGAGGAGGAAAGGGAACTGCAGCGGGATCCTGGCAGTGTCGGCTTCCTTTAACCCTCCCGCCGGTGCACCGTGGACTCACCGGGCTGGATGTGGCCCACCAGGACATCTCACTGCGCCCTAGCCACGACACACTGGGCTGTCTCACCATGGCACACCAGGGTGTCACGCTTGTGGCCTCAGGGTGGCATTTTGGGGCATCACTGGTACTCACAGCATACGGCGATGGCACCCCAGGGCGTGCTGACATCTCTGGTTGGTGAGCAGTGCCACTGGGGACAGTCCTGGTGTGGTGTCCCACAGGAGCACAGGGGCTTCCATCCTTCCATTCTGCCAGTTCATAGGGACACCAGTGTCAGTTTGGTGCCAGTGGGCACACAGTATCCCCCTCGCCAGGACGCCCACATCCCGCTCTTGGTGGAGTAGGGTGGTAGGTGCTCTGTGTGCCGCAGAGCAGTGGGGACATGGGCAGCCTGCTCTGCTGGCAGGGCTGTGGCAGGGTGCTGGCTGAGCGTCAGAGCCCACAGGGGAGTCCCGTTGCTCCTGCAGAAAGGCTCTTTGTACTCAAGCCCGGTGCTCTCTGGCCCCCCTGTCATTGCTCACCAAAACAGCAGCCGAAAATGGTGCAAGACTGGGGGCAGCCAGGGGGCCCTGCAGTCCCCTTCCACAGTACCACCCCCTGTGCTGGGGTCCCTCCAGCCCCTCAGCAGTTATCCATAGAGAGCCCCTTGATGTTCCCCCTAAGGGTCCTGCTCCTTGCCCCTCCAATCTGGAGTTCTACATATTAGTGCTTTGCTGGGGGTTCCTCTTGCACTCCCTATCACACCTCCACTGGTGTGGAGACCTCAATTGTGTTAGGACTTCCCACAAGAGAAGACTTCCCAGAGTTCCCTGTTGTGCCACCCTCATTTGGGGGTGTCTCTGTGCCCCCCCATGTTACCAGCTGGGATTCTCCCATAGACTCCTTTGAGCTGGGAATCCCTGATCCCCTCACCCACCCTAGCAGGGTTTTCCATACATCCCTCTCCCACAGTGGATTCCCATTCAGTTCCCCCTACCACTTGGAGAGTTCTCCATGGCCCCACCCTCCCAGTGACCTCTGTCTGGGCAGTAGGACACCTGGGAAGACCCCAGTGGTGCTGGGGTAGGTTGTACCTGCAGGGGAGGTAGGAGAAATGGGGTACCTGGCACTGCAGGGAGCGTGGTGGCACCAGGGGACCTGGTGCTGTGGGGTGATGGCAGGGTAACCAGAACTGTAGGGTGACACCAGGGGACCTGACAGCGTGGGGTAGGACAGGGGGGCATGGCACCCTGTCCAGGGACACAGCATAGCGTGAGGGGATGGATGCTGCCTTGTCCCAGTCCTCCAGCCCTGTGTGGAGCTGCCACCGGGGCAGGGGACACAGCAGCTCAGTGGCCCTGGTGTGGTGACAGCAGCCTCAATGCTCATGGTGACCTCTGTGCCCAGAGGCCAGCTGAGGAGTCACCATCCCTGCTGGCTGCTGAGTGGGGAGGTCTGGCAGTGCTGAGGCTCTCTTGGAGTCCCTGAGATGGGGAGGGATCCCACTCCTGCTCCTTGCACCCACTGATGTTGTCACCCCATCTCTTAGCACTGCCTGTCACCCCCTGCCCCAGGATCACGACCCTGGTTCCTGTCAGCTTCCACTGGAAAATAAATTGCTTCCTGGTGTCCTCATTGCCAGCTCCTGCCTGCGCCTGCCAGCTCCAGCCTGTGCTGTGGACTGGGGACAGTGCCTCTGGCACAGAGAGGTGGTGGGGCAGGGGCAGCAGCACTGCCAAGGACACAGCAATGTTGATTGTGGGGTCAGAGCAAACAGGGAAGTCACTCTGGGACTCCCAGCACCCATCCTGCAAGCATTTTTCCATGGATTTCCCTGTCAGCTCATTGCATGCATGAGAATAGTGGTATTGAAGCTCCTCACTGTGGATCTGGGGTCTGACTGGATGAGTGCTGGGCATCTCTTTGAGGCTGGCAGGGTCTGTGCAGGTAGTGGGGGGACACCACTCAACCCCCAGCACCCTGATTCCCTCCGTGCTGCCGCAGGTTCCAGAAACACGTCCACACCTACCGCATCCTGCCGGACGAGGAGGATTTCCTGGCTGTGCAGGTGGGCACACGGGGCACCCTCTGCCTTGTGGGCAGCTCAGCAGTGCTCAGTGTTGACCTTGTGCTGTGAGTTTGCCCGTCTCTCTGGCTGTGCTGTGCCGGGCTCAGCCCTGGCCTGATGCCACCTGCATGCCCGGCTGTGCTGGATGGCTTGGCTGTGCCCGTCTTGGCCGGCTCTGGGTACTTTTAGAGCAACAGAACCTTCTTTGTGCTGGCCAGGTGGGCAGGAAAAGCTGCCCGTGGGAGGGAGGAGGCCAAGGGATGGCTGCTGCCTGCACCTTCCCACCTACCAGCCCTGTGGGCAGGCCCTGCTCCCCATCATGGGGCTGTGGGGTCAGCCCCCCATCCTGCACTGGGGTCCCTGCATGGAGGTGTTCCTGCACGGCAGTGTCCCTGCATGGTGACAACTCTGCATGAGAGGGTCCTTGCACGGTGTTATCCCTGCCCGGGGGTCCCTGCATGGTGGCATCCCTGCCTGAGCAGGTTGCTGTCTGGGGACATCCCTGCGTGGTGGCATCCCTCGATGGTGGCATCCCTGGATGGTGGGTTCCCTGCTTGGTGGTGTCTCCACCTGTGGGGAGGTTTGGTGATGCTGGCTGCAGGTGCTGATGGTCCTGGTGTCCCCGTGTCCCCGCAGACGTCACAGGGGGTGCAGGTGCGGCGCTTCAAGACGCTCAGCGAGCTGATTGCCCTGTACCTGCAGCCCAACCAGGGGCTGGTCTGCACCCTGCTCTTCCCTGTCGAGAGGGAGAAAGAGAAGGAGACCGTGGAGGACAGGGACTACTCGGGTATGGCAGGGTGACGTGGGTGGGTGAACAGGGTCCTGAGGCCCTTGGGATGGTGGTGACTGGCTCCCTCATTGCCCCGTTGCAGATGGAGAGGATGAGAAGCCACCATTGCCACCACGCTCTGGCTCCACCAGTTTCTCTGGCACCTCGGTGGGGCTCAGCCCCACTGGCCTGGGACCGTCTGTGCCAGAGGGACCAGTGGAGAGGTGAGGGTCTGTCTGTCTGCTGCCTGTCCCCTGTCTGTCCCCTGCTCCTCCCTGCTGGCTCTCACCCCCTGGCTGCTCTCTCTGCAGCACCAATGGACTCAGCAGCATCTCCCACGAGTACCTGAAGGGCAGCTACAGCCTGGACCTGGAGGCAGTGAAGGGAGGGGCCAACAGTCTCCCCCACCTCAACAAGACCCTCGTCACCTCCTGCAAACGGCTGCACAGGTGAATGCCGGGCACTGGGACAGATGGACAGATGGAAGGATGTCTGTACCACCCAGTGAGCCGGCTCCTCTTGCCTCTCCAGTGAGGTGGACAAGGTACTGGCAGGGCTGGAGATCCTCTCCAAGGTGTTTGACCAGCAGAGCTCCCCCATGGTGTCCAAGATCCTGCAGCAGGTAAGGGGAATATGGGGACACAGTAGTGGCAGCCCCCTGCCCACAGACCCCACCATGGCATCATCCGTGGGTGGTGGGAAAGCCTGTGGAGAAACACACTCCCATCCTACCCCATCCCACCCATCCCAGATTGCCAGTGGGCTGCTTGGGGTGGGAGGGGGCTCTGGGGTGGGTCTGGGGTTCACATCACAGTGCTGGGGTGTCCTGCTGGGGCTTCCAGACGGCAGGGCAGAGTGGAGAGCAGGAGCTGGAGAACCTGGTGCTGAAACTCTCTGTGCTGAAAGATTTCCTGTCCTCCATCGAGAAGAAGGTGAGGCTGGAGTTGCAGGGATGGATGGCCTGATGGAGGTGTTCTGAGGGGTCTGGATGAACTGGGGGGACGGTGGGGCTGGGCACTGGTGGGACTGGGGCAGCTGGCAGGGATTGCTGGGCTGGTGGGGCTGAAGGACAGGGGGTGGGCATCTGGGATTGAGGCACCAGGGGGACTGGGGAAGGCCAGTGGAGCTGGCACTGGTGGGGCTGAGGGGGCCACTGGGGCCTTGTGGACTGCAAAGGCTGGTGGGGCTTGGAACATTGGTGGGACTGGAGGGGTTGGTGGAACTGGGGGAACTGCTGGGCTCTCAGCTGACCCTGTTGGGCCTCTGGCAGGCACTGAAGGCCTTGCAGGAGATGAGCTCGGCCACCCCCACCACCCCACCTCAACCCCTGTCCCGCAAGGCCAAGAGCATCCCAGTGCAGACCTTCGAGGTGAGCCCTACCCTACCCCCTGTCCTGCCCAGTTCTGGAGTTTCCAGAGGATTTCAGAATTAACTGAGTACCTCTGATGTGACACTGAGGACACAGACCCTTAGGTGTCTCTGGGGGAGGCCAGATGCCAGATTGGGTGCTGGGGTGTCCCCTGTGTCCTCCCTCATCGCAGTGTCCCCTGGCAGGTGAAGCTGGATATCACCCTGGGGGACCTGACCAAGATTGGGAAGTCACAGAAGTACACGCTGAGCGTGGATGTGGAGGGGGGTAAACTGGTGGTGCTGAAGAAGCAGAAGGACTCCCAGGAGGACTGGTACACCTTCACCCATGACAAGAGTGAGTGGGGAGGCACCTGGGGGGCCCCAGCACCCATGGGACTGCCTTTGCACTGCGGAGCATCTCCGTGAGGCTCAGTGGTGGGCTGGAAGCTGAAGGGTTTCCTCATGCTGGGGGTATCCCCATCTTGGGGGTCCCCCAAAGCATGGGCTGGGGGGGTTCCAGCACCCAGCTGGCACCCAGCACCCTCCTAGCTCTTGTCACTCCTCCCCAGTCCGGCAGCTGATCAAGTCACAGCGGGTGCAGAACAAACTGGGCATCGTTTTTGAGAAGGAAAAGGATAAAACGCAGCGGAAAGACTTTGTTTTTGTCAGTGCTCGGGTGGGTAATGCTCTGCTGGGGTGAGGGGTCTCTTGTAGGGATGGGGTGGGGCAGGGTTTAACCCCTGGGCCCTGGCAGGACTCAGGGACAGGTGCTGGGTACTGGTGGCTGGGTGACATCCCTGGGCTGGTCCCTCATGCCCAGAAAGTGCCAAGCTTGGCTGAGCCAAAGCAGTGGGGCTGGAGAGGGTTGTGGGGAGCCCCTCACCCATACCCCCACCTCACCACCTGCTCCTGCAGAAGCGTGAGGCCTTCTGCCAGCTCCTGCAGCTGATGAAGAACAAGCATTCCCACCAGGACGAGCCTGACATGATCTCTGTCTTCATTGGCACCTGGAACATGGGTGAGCAGGGCTGGGAGCAGCCCACAGTGGGGTGTCAAGTTAGG
Source organism: Sylvia atricapilla (assembly GCF_009819655.1). Lineage (NCBI taxonomy): Eukaryota > Metazoa > Chordata > Aves > Passeriformes > Sylviidae > Sylvia > Sylvia atricapilla. The sequence goes on from NC_089141.1 coordinate 1,320,548, forward strand.
GTTCCCCCCTAACCGTGCTGTCCCCCCTGCAGGCAGCGTTCCTCCCCCTAAGAACATCACTTCGTGGATCAGCTCCAAGGGTTTGGGCAAGACCCTGGACGAGGTGACGATGGCCATACCACATGACATCTACGTCTTCGGCACCCAGGAGAATTCTCTGGGAGACAAGGAGTGGGTGGACTTCCTGCGCACTGTCCTGAAGGACTTCACAGAGGTTGAGTACCGCCCGGTAAGAACCAGGGGCTCCAGGGGGCTGTGGGGTGCAGGCGCTGGTGGGTGGTGGAGGTGTGTGATGCTCAGTGTCCTGGGGGTGGCTGTGCTCTGGCTCTGTGACACCAGCCGTTCTGGGGTGCTGTCATGGTGCTGGGTGGCCGTGGGTGCTCCAGGTCTGCTGACACCGGGTCTTTTGGGGTGGTTTCCTGGTGCTGGGCAGCTGTGGATACGGACTGATGGTGGTGGGATTCGCTGGGGAATGCCCGTGATGGGAGATGCTGGGGTGAAGTAGTAATGAGCACCCCCTGTGGACACACCAAGGGGCCCCCATGGCCCCAGGGGGCCCCAGCGTGTGCCAGCAGGGGTCTGAGGGTGGTGGCACCCACAGGTGGCCATGCAGTCCCTGTGGAACATCAAGGTGGTGGTGCTGGTGAAGCCAGAGCATGAGAACCGCATCAGCCACGTCAGCACCTCCAGCGTCAAGACGGGGATCGCCAACACCCTGGGTAGGGGCACAGCAGGGCACAGAGGGGCACGGGGTGTGCACTGCACTGGGGGGAGGCTGCGTTTTGGGGGTGACTTCTGTTGTTGCATGAGGAGGGGTCTCAGCATGTGTACCTTGCATGAAGAGGAGGCCTGGTATGTGGGCATTGCATGGGGAGGGGTCCCAGTGTGCGTGTTGCACAGGGAGGGGTCCTGTATCATGGAGGGGATTTGTTGATGCACAAGGGAGGGGTCCCAGAGCACAGGCGTTTCACAAGGAGAGCTTTGTGTGCAGTGCAGCCCATGCCAGCTGGCCAGATGGGGACTGTCCCCCATCACTGTGACCTGGGGCTGGCTGGGTGTCCATCCCCGAAGCAGAATGGGGTTGCCTGATCCCATCCCACATCTCCATTTCCTCACAGGGAACAAGGGTGCTGTGGGTGTCTCCTTCATGTTCAATGGCACCTCCTTTGGCTTTGTCAACTGCCACCTCACCTCTGGCAACGAGAAGACGGCACGGTGAGCACCCACCCTGGACTGGGACGGGACAGGCTGTTGTCCCTGTCCTCGTGTTGTGACACCCTGTCCCCTGCTTCAGGAGGAACCAGAACTACCTGGACATCCTGCGCCTGCTCTCGCTGGGGGATAAGCAGCTGAGCTCCTTTGACATCTCCCTTCGCTTCACCCATCTCTTCTGGTTTGGGGACCTCAATTACCGCCTAGACATGGACATCCAGGTCAGGGGAAGGGATGGGTGGGGGTATCAAGGTCCCCCTCCCAGCCCAGTGCCAACCCCTTTGTCCCTGCAGGAGATCCTCAACTACATCAGCCGCAAGGAGCTGGAGCCGCTGCTGAAGGTGGATCAGCTCAATCTGGAGAAGGAGAAGCACAAGGTGTTCCTGCGCTTTGGTGAGGACTGGGGAGCTCCAGAAGGGTCTGGGGCTGCAGCCCCTGCTGTCAGGACTGTTCTGACCCGCTGCTATCCCTGCAGGTGAGGAGGAGATCACCTTCCCCCCAACCTACCGCTATGAGCGGGGCTCCCGGGACACCTATGTCTGGCACAAGCAGAAGCCCACGGGGGTAGGTTCTGGGGCAGGGGGGAGTTGGGGAGGGGAGGATCCCCCAGTCTGAATCCCCAGCCACTCCCCACCCCTCCCAGGTGCGGACCAACGTGCCGTCCTGGTGTGACCGCATCCTCTGGAAGTCCTACCCCGAGACCCATGTCAACTGCAATGCTTATGGTGAGTATATGACCACCCCGAGCACCCTCGTCCCTGTTCTGGGGACAGTCCTCACCTCCATCCTGACTTCTTCCCCATCCCCACTGTCTGCAGGGTGCACAGATGACATTGTCACCAGTGACCACTCGCCCGTCTTCGGCTCCTTCGAAGTGGGAGTGACATCCCAGTTTGTTTCCAAAAAAGGTGCCTATGCCTAAGAGAATACCTCGTTGTCCCCTGCCCCTCCACGGTCCAGCTTCTCCCTCTAAATGGAGAGGTCCTGGGGGATTCCAATACCTTGCCTCTCCATGGAGGGCTCTCCAAGTCCTCAGAGCAGGCGTACATTGAGTTTGAGAGCATAGAGGCCATCGTGAAGACTTCCAGTCGCACCAAGTTTTTCATCGAGTTCTATTCCACCTGCCTGGAAGGTGAGGACTGGCATGGCAGTGAGGGGGTCCCAAAGGGCTTGAGAGGGGTCCCAGGAAGCTCATGGCATCCTGGGAGGCTCAGGGATTGATGCCATACCCTGCTACCATCACAGAGTTCAAGAAGAGCTTCGAGAACGACAGCCAGAGCAGTGACAACATCAACTTCCTCAAGGTGCAGTGGTCATCCCGGCAGCTGCCCACGGTGAGGAGGGGCTGGGGGCTGGCAGGGTGGGTGCTGAGGGAGACAGGGAGACGCCCACTCAGTGCCAGTACCCCGTTTTCCCTGGCCACAGCTGAAGCCCATCCTCTCCGAGATCGAGTACCTGCAGGACCAGCACCTCTTGCTCACCGTCAAATCCCTTGACGGTTACGAGTCCTACGGTGAGTGTCCACCCCAGCACCACGCCAGCACCGGGCGGCCCGTGGGGTGCAGACCCCCAACCTTCCCCACTCTCGCCCCCAGGGGAGTGTGTCATTGCCCTGAAGTCCATGATCGGCAGCACGGCACAGCAGTTCCTCACCTACCTGTCCCACCGCGGTGAGGAGACGGGCAACATCCGCGGCTCCATGAAGGTCCGCGTGCCCACCGAGCGCCTGGGGACCCGCGAGAGGCTCTATGGTGAGGACCCCTCGCCCCAGGGGACGTGGTGGGGACAGGACTGCCCCGCTGAGCCCTTGTTCCTCGGCAGAGTGGATCAGCGTCGATAAGGATGAGACGACAGCCAGCAAAGGGAAGGTGCCGCTGGGTGCCAGGGCCACTCAGGACAATGCCAAGTACGGGGGGCAGGGCTCGGCGGGTTGGGGGGCACCGATTCCTGGGGGTCGGGAGGCCTCAGGGATCCCCCTGAGCACAGCTATTGCTCCAAGTATCCCTCTGGGTTGTGGGATGTGACTGGGCACAGTCCCGATGCCAGTTGGGTGCCACACGGGGCAGGGATGGGGCTCTGAGCCTCTGAATGTGACTCTGGCTGTGTTTTGGTGGCTGAACCCCATCCTAGAGGGCAGTGCCCCATTTTGGGAATCTCACCCCTGACCTGGGCTGCTGAGACCCAGCCCACGGGGTCTGAACCTTGTCCTGGGCGACCTGAGCCCTGTCCTGGGGCTCTGAACCCCACCACGGGGCACCCAACACCTCCCGTTGCCAGGTCTGTGGGGCGGAAGCCCACCAGTGCTGAGCCCTCCGCCACCGTCCTGGCAAAGCTCCCGGAGGAGTCTGAGAAGAGCAGCACCACAGCAGCCCCTCGTCCCCCTGCCCCACACCGCAGCAGCCCTAGGGATGAGGCCGCCCCGAGCCGGTGAGGGCGTATGGGAAGGGCTGGGGAGGGGTTTTGCTCCGTGGGTGCCACGCTCACCCCTGTGCCCGTAGGTCCAAGGCGGAGGCAATGCCAGAGCTGTCAGGGGGTCCCCTGAAGAACAGCTTCAACAACCCAGCGTACTACGTGCTGGAGGGGGTCCCCCACCAGCTGCTGGTGCCGGGGGACCCCGGCAAGCCCCCCAAGGCCAAGGTGCAGCTGGCAGTGCCCGAGCGCTGCCAGTGCCCCTCGGCGTGCTGCGGTGGCGAGAGCGACGAGGAGGAGGACGTCGGCACCCTCAACCTGCCACCGCCGGATTTCCCTCCACCGCCGCTGCCGCGGGAGCTGGAGCCGCCCCCAAACGCCTTCTTTGGCACCCCCAAGGAGCCGACGGTGTCCAGCGGGTGTGAGGACCCCAAATCGCACCCCGCTGCCTTTGGAGAGGCTCCCCTGCCCAAGCTGCAGCCCCGGCCACCCCCAGCTGCCAGGGCTGGATTTGGGGTGGAGGGGGCTGTGGGGACGCCTGTGACCGGGGGGCTGCCCGCAGTTGGGGGGCTGCCCGCTCCTGGGGGCCTGCCGGGTGGGCTGCTGGATGACCGCTCCTGCTCGGTGCTGCAGATGGCCAAGACGCTGAGTGAGGTGGACTACGGGGGTGGGAAGGGCAGGGCGGTCCCCCCACCACCCCTGCTGGCCAAGGGGGGGCTGCCTCCCCGCTGCCTGCACCCCGACTACGGCCGGCCCCTCGCCTTCCCTCCCCACTCCATCCAGGAGAGCATCCAGGAGGACCTGGCTGAGGAGGTGGGTGACGCAGGGTGGGTGGGGGTCCTCGGCACCTCGCTCGGGGCTCCCTTCGGGGTGCCCCGCGGTGCTGAGGCTGTCGGGGCGCAGGCGCTGGGCCGTGGTGCCGTGCCTGGCGTGGGCGAGTGGCTGCGGGCGCTGGGGCTGGAGCGGTACGAGGAGGGGCTGGTGCGCAATGGCTGGGATGACCTGGAGTTCCTCAGGTGAGCAGCCCCCCGGAACGGTGGGGAGGGATCCACACCCGCTCCCAGCAGCGACCTGGTGGGGCTGTGTCTTCCCCAGGGAGGCGTAGTGATGGTTTGGATGCCCGGGGAGGTCTGGGGGGTGTTGCCCATGATGGTTCCCCACTGAAGGTCTTCACTTCCCCTGGGGGGTCTCTGCTGCCCCCAAAGGTTCTGTGCTGCCCTGGGGGGCCATTGCTCTCGGGTCCCTGCTGATCCTGGGTCACCCAGCTGCCCCAAAGTGTCCCCGCTGCTTCCTCATGCCCTTTGCCTCTCAAAATCCCCACTGCCCCCTGAGGGTCACAAACTCCCACAGCAGGGACAGGATGGAGCCTGGGTGGGCACCCAGCAACCCCAGCGGGGGCTCTAGAACCCCCAAGTGGCGTGCCCCTCGGGGGCAGAGAGCCCCATTTTTGTGCCTCATTCCCAGTGACATCACAGAGGAGGACCTGGAGGAGGCTGGAGTGCTGGAGCCCAGCCACAAGCGCATCCTTCTGGAGAGCCTCCAGCTTCGCAAGTAGCTGCCAGCGCACGTTCAGCCTCCTGTTCATCCCGTGGCCCAGCATCCCAGATCCTGCCACTGCACATTCTGCATCCTGCGGCCCAGCATCCCAAATCCTGCAGCCCTGCGTCTCAGACCTTGCAGATGCGTGTCCTGTGGCCCTGCATCCTGCAGCTGAGCATCCCAGATCCCCCAGATCGGTGGCCATGTGTCTGCAGCCCAGCGTCCTGTGGCCACAAATCCTGGGTCCCGTGGATGTGCATCCCAGGTCCTGCAGCCACGCATTCTGCAGCTGAGGATCCTTCATCCCACAGCCCCACATCCTGCATCCATTCATCCTGCCATCACCAGCAGCAAGCAGGAGCCCCACGACCTCCACAGCCCACCCCTCACCCTGGATGCAGGGTAATGGGGTGGGAGGGGGAGTGGGGGGACAGGGGGGTGGGTGGTGGGTTATCCTGGTCAGATAATTTCACATGAGGGTCCCTACGGGGTGCCCTCACATTTAAGTTATTTTTTTATTTATTGGGAGAAGGGATGGGGAAAGAGGGGTTTGGGGGTCACCCTTGGGATCCTGGCTCCTCCCATGACCTCTCGCAGCTGGGAGGAGAAGGCTCTGAGCAAAGTCTCGACCCAAGTGCCTTCATGATGCCTGGGATGGGTTGGGATGGGATGGGAGACCTCAACCGCCCCCCACAGACAACACTAGGCACAGCTCAGGGTCCTCATCCTTAAGGTCCCATCCCCACTGTCTCTACCCTGGGCATCCCCCTGAGGGTCCCTGTCCCCAGCATGGATGTCCCACTCCCACCCTGGAAGATCCCCACCGAGGGGGTGCCTGTCACCATCCCTGGGGGTCCCATCCCCTTGCTGTAGGTCCCTGTCCCAACTCCAGAGGATCCCGTCCCCACCCTGGATATGGTATCTGTGCACCAGGGGTTCTGCCCCCACCCTGATCATCCTCATCCCTGCCCTGGATGTGCTGTCCCCTCCCCTGGGGCTTCCTGTCCTCACCCCATGGGTCCCTGTCCCCACATCCAGGGGTTCTGTCTCCACCCCAAGTGTCTCTGTCACCATTCCTGAAGGTCCCAGCCCCACCAAGGGGGTCCCTGCCCTAGGGGTGTCTGTCCCCCTTCCCTAGGGATCATTTTCCTACCATGGTGGTCCCTGTTCCCACCCTGGGGTTGCTGTCCCATCCCCAGGGGTCTCACCCCCACCCTAAGGGTCCATCCCACCCAGAGGTTCTGTCCCCACCTGGATGGGTGCTGTCCCCACTCCCGGGGTCCCTGTCCTCACCGGGGGGGTCCCATTCCCGTGTGGCAGGGTCCCCATCCTCACTCTGGGAGTGCCTGTCCCCGTGCTGGGAGTCCATCCCCAGCCTGGGAATCCTGCCATAGCAGAGCCACATCAGTGCCTTCCCCCAGAGCCCACCCCACACCACCAGTGCCTCTGGGGCATGCCCCCCACTCCCATTAGGTACCTGCTGGGTCTGTCCCCTCCTGGGAGTTTGTGTTGCCCCTGGGGACAATGTGGGGCTGGCAGCCGGGTCACTGTGTGGGTGCTCAGCCCCCAGCCTTACCAAGTGTCCTTCCGAGAGGGTCCCCAGCGTGGGGGTCCCCAGCACAGGGGTCCTCCCACTGTGCCTTCCCCACTGGGATCCCCCTCCAGACTCTCTGTGTCCCCAGGGGGGATGGGGGTGACGATACTCCCAGACCCCCCAACCCCTCACTCCGGCTGAGATGAAGGATGGGCCAGGTGCCTCTGGCATCTCCCAGTATCCCCCTTTGTGTTACGGGGTGTTTGGTGTGAACTTCCCCCCACTAAATCCTCAGCTCCTGTGTTTGGTAAATCTGATTTTTGTCACGTTCATTCAATGGGTGTGGTGGAACTCTCAGGGTGGCAATGTGGGAAAGGTCTGGGGAGGGGGGCAAGATGGGGAACCAGGGGGAAGAACTGGCTGCCAGCATAATCTGTGACCCCCTCCAAGCTGGCTGTACTGGTCCCAGCAGGGTGGGGACCATGTCCCTTGTCCCCTTCTGGCCATCTTGGGTTCCTTAAACCACTCCCCCAGTAGCCTTGTCACCACCCCAATGCCCCCAAAACCTTCATCATCACCCCCCAAAGGGCCCCTGGAGGCCAGGTAGGCTGCGTGGGGCATCACTCCTCACCCCACTTGAGGGGCCTTTCCATGGGGTGTCCCCTCAGCTTCCTGCAGCTGCTTCGGGTCTTTGGGAGGCACCCAAAATAATCCCTAAGGTGCTGGGGGTCTGTGGCATCACCCGGGGGCTTTGGTAGGGTTCCGAGGGTTCAGGGGTGGGCACGATGCAGCCCCCCCACCCCTGCAGCCCTTGGTGGGGCGCAGCAAGGTCTGAGGGCCAGCAGCAGCGTCAATAAATTAAGTTTAATTTGGATTAGTGGCATTTGCAAACATGGGTAATAAATTACAGAATGATTAAAAACCAAAAACCTAAAGAAAAGTGGGGAGCCTACCTCGGGGGGTGTGGGGGGGGGGACTGGGAGGGATGCAGGGGGAACGGGGACACATGGATGGGCTGCCAGCATCCTCACCGTGCCATGAAACCCGGCAGCACTGCTGTAGTGGGTGGCCGGGCACAAGGGGCCCACCGGCACCACACCCCACACACACACACTTTGGGAACCTTTTGGGAGGTCTCGGGGTGGTCCTGCCAGCTCCAGTGGGAGCATCCCGCCTGCTGCTGCCGGAGGGTCACGGCTGCTCCATCCCACAACTCACCCACTCCCAGCAGCTCTGGTGCCCCGTCCCCACTGGCAGCGCCCGCAGCGATGCTGGTGAACGCTGAACCTCGCAGCCCCGCATTTCCTCCCTCTTCGGGGGTAGGAGGTGTGTGTTTTTCCTGCCAGGGTGCCGCAGGCAGCATCGGGGGGAACTGGACCCCTCCCCACACCAAGGCGTGTCTCCATCCCCGACCCTCCGCCGCTGCCCACCCAGCGGGCCCCAGAGCCCCCCTAAAGTGCTTCCTCGCCCGCAGCCCAGTGGCACACACCGTGGAGAGGGGCAGCTCCCGGGGCCAAGCCGCACCACCGCAGCGCCGTGGGGAGCCCCACATCTGCCCCCAGCCCTGGAGCGCCCCGGGAGCCTCCAGCCCGGAGACTGCCAGCAGCAGAACGGCCGAGCGGGGCGGTGCTGGTCCCCGCCGTGCACCCCCGCGGTCCCCCAGCACCCACGGGTGTCGGTGGGAGCTGCCCCAGCGCGGGTCAGCGCTGGCTCCGGGGGGCGGCTCCTGCTCCCTCTCCCCGTTTGCTGGAGCAGCGCGGCCGGCTCCGCGCTGGGGGCGGTGGGTGGACGGTGCCGGGGTGGGGGCTCAGGGGGGTTTGGGGGACGGCCGCGTCTGGCGCTTCAGCCATCAGAAGAGGTTTGTCTTGATGCCGTTCGGTTTCCGATGGAAGGAGGAGAGCACGCCGGAGAAGGGTCCCGGCACAGCCTCGGCGGGCTGCCAGGCCTTCAGCAGCTCGGCCGCGTTGGGGCCGCCGCTGCCGCCTGCCACCCCCGCCCAGAGCGGCGCCTTGAGCGGCTGCGGGGCATGGCCGGGTCCCAGGGGTGTCCCCGCGCCGGGGCTGGGGCTCAGGCTGCCCCCGGGGCTGCCGATGGCAGCGGCAGGCAGCGACGCCGTGCTGTCTGGAGTCGGGCTGCAGTTGGATTCCTTGGATTCGTCGTCTTCCGAGGAGGAGCGCGGCTCCGACTTCTTCCCGGCGCTCCCGGTGCCGCCGGCCCCCTTGGCGTTTGCCGCCCGCTCCTGCTTGCGGAATTTGGCTCGGCGGTTCTGGAACCACACCTGGAGGGAATGGAGGGGATGGGAGCATCCCTCGCCACGCTCCCCGGGGGGTTCGGGAGCCTCCCAGGCTCTGGGGTGGGCATCACAACCCTCCGTTCCCTCGAGGGAAACGTTTTGCACATCACCAGAGGGATCCGTGTATCCACAGTAATGTGGATTTGTGAGGTCGATGCCAGGCACCGGCCCGTGCTCCGGTGTCGGCAGGGGACGGAAGCGCAGAGGGGACACTGTCACACGGCACCGGCACCTGGCGTGGTCAGAGCCCACAGCCGACATCCCCCAGCTCCCCAGGCTGCCAACAGCGGGGTCCACTTCACTCACCAGCCCCTCTGGCCAGGACCCCGCTCCCGTGGGTCCCTACATTCCTGTGGGGATAGATGCTCTGACAGAGGGGTGTCTGCACCCACCGAGGGCCGTCTGAAGCCACAAAGGGGGGTCTTCACTGACACAGGGGGAATCCCACACAGAAGGACCCCACGAAGAGGGTTCTGCATTGACACAGAGTGTCTGCACTCACAAAGGAGGATCTGCACCCACATGGGGGGGCTGCATCCCCCAGGAGAAATCTGCACTGACACGGGATATCTGCACCCACAGAGGGTGACTCTCTGTCCTTCCTGGACTCTCACCAACCTCAAGGTGTTTGGGACTGCACTAAATGACTGATGACAGTGACGGTACTGTGGCACGAACCAATGCCCGTGCTCTACTGAGAGCCAGGCTGTCCCCACGAGCTCCCAGCACAGCAAAGCTGTGACAACAGTGTGTGTCCCCTGACTGCAGCAGTGCCAAGTCCCTTCTGTCGCCCCTCCCAGCGCAGGGAGCAGAGCAGCAGCGTCCCACGGTCAGGGTCCTGCTCCGGAGAGATTAGAACCTTCCAAACCCACCTCCATCCCCAGCCCCGTCCTCCCTCCCCAGAACTGACCTGCACCCGGGCCTCGGTGAGGTCGATCTTGAGCGCCAGCTCCTCGCGGGTGTAGATGTCGGGGTAGTGGGTCTCGGCGAAGACCCTCTCCAGCTCCTTCAACTGCGAGCTGGTGAATGTTGTCCGGATCCGCCGCTGCTTCCGCTTCTCGTTGATCCCCGACGGGTCCGAGAAGAATTTGTAGGGAACTGGGAGGGAAACGGGGAGTCAGTACGGTACAGCGGGAGGGCTGTGGTGGGCACCGGGGGACACCCGGGCAGGGGACATCGGGAAGGGACCCAGAAGGGATGCACCAGGCAGGAGACACTAGGCAGAGACAGACCGGGCAGGGATGAATCCAGCAGGGATGAACCGGGAAGGGGCGGGCTGGGCAGGGGACACTGGCCACGGATAAATGAAGCGGGAAGGGAAGGACGGGGCAGGGAAGGGTTGAGCAAGGATCACCTAAGAAGAATCAGACGGGGAACACACAGACGGGCAGGGGATGCGCTGGGCAGAGGAACCGGCAAAGGACAGATGAACCAGGAAGGACGAACGGGGCTGGGGTGAACTGAGCAGGGCACAGGAGGACGAACCGGGACCGGGCAGGATGAATCAGGGGGTGGACCGGACACGATGAACTGGGCAGGATGAAGCGGGCAGGACTCCGCGGGCAGGGCAGGGAGGACGAGGGCAGGGCTGGATTGCTGCCCCCGCTGCACCCCCGGCCCTGCTCGTTCGTTCTTTGGGACGCGGGGCAGGAGCAGGGCTGGGGGGACAATGCGGTGCCGCTGCGGACGGGGTCCCCCCGGTACCAGTCGGCAGCTCCGTCGTTGTCGGCGCCACCACGGGCAGCGCCTCCGCGGGGACAACGAATGCGGAGCGGAGAGGGGAGTCCCAGCAGCGAGCACCTTCCCCAGCCCCGTTCTGGGGCCGCCACAGCTCCAGGAACCCGCAGGGACCCGCCGCCGGGCTCGGGAGGGTTTATCCCCCAGCGGCACAGGCGAGCGGGGACACCCGGGCTGCGGGGCGGCGGGGACCGGTCCTGGCACGGCCAGCCCGGGCTTCGGGCACCGGCAGCACCGGGCACCGGCAGCACCGGGCACCACCGGTGCCAGGAATACACAGCACCGGGAATCGATGGCATGGGGAACTGACGGCACCGAGCACCGACAAGCAGCCGGCACCGACGGCATCGAGTCTGACAATGCCGAGCACCGGCGGCAACGGGAACGGGCAGCGCCGGGGACTAATGGCAGCATTCACTGACGGTACCGAGGACCGACAGGACCGGGAAGCTGCAGGAGCGGGCACTGGCGGCACCGGGAACAGACGGTTCCCATAACCGGCGGCATCGAGCACTAACCGTGTTGGGCACTGGGCTCACGGGGAACCAATGATACCGGTCGCCATCGGTACTTGGAATCGAGGGTTAGGAATCCTGACAGCGCCGGGCACCAGCGGCACCGGGAACTGGCACTAACGGGCACTGTCGGCACCGGGAACCGATGGTACCAGGGGCCGACAGCACCGAGCGCTGACGGTACCGGACAACAACGGTACCGGGAACCGGTGAGATCGGGCACCAGCGCTGCCGGGAGCCGGCGCTGATGGCCACCATCGGCATCGAGCCCTGACAGCACGGGGCAGCGGAGCCTCCGGGAACCGACAGTATCGGGCACCGACGGCACCGAGCACCGACAGTACAGACACCGACGGCTCCGGTAACCGACGGCACGGAGCCCTGACATCACCGGCGGCCGCCGGTCCCCCGCCCGTTCCCATCCCCGCCCAGCCCCGACGGCGCGGCCGCTGCTCGGGAGGCGTCCCCGGCGGCTCCCCAAGGGCCGGGGGTCCCTCTCCCTTACCTGCCGAGTACGGCGAGGGCTGGTGGTCGCGGAGGGCACCCAGGGCGCAGCTGGCGGAGGCGAGGGGGGCGCAGGTGGGCGCGGGCCCGAAGCCCCCCCGCATGGGGCTGTACTGGAAGGAGCCCGCCTGGCTGCAGGGGCTGAACTCGTAGCTCGCCTCCATGGCGGCCACGCACGACTCGTAGGAGTTGAGGTAGGAGTAGTCCATGGCGAGCCCGGTGCGGCCCCGGCTGCCGCCCGCCCGTCCCCGCCGCCTCCTGGCCGCCGGGCCCCCGCCCGCCCCCGCCGCCGCCCCGGCCCGTTAATATACCGGCGGGGGGAGCGCGGACAAAGGCTGCGCTCGCCGGGGGCTTTTGCATGACAATATCTCCCGGGGACGGCGGGAGCGGGCGGAGCCGACACCCCCCTCCCCTCGGCCCCCCGCCCCCCTTAACCCTTCGTGGGCGCACGCAGCCCCCACCTCGGGCCGGAGCCCGCAGCCGCTGTTTCAGGGCGGGGGCTGGAGGAAAGCGGCCCCCGGGCACCCCCCGGAGCGGCACTCGGCGGGTCCGCTCGGGGACCGGCGCTCGGACCTTCCCTCCGTGTCCCCGTCCTTCTGTGCCATCCCTGTCCCCAAGGCTATCGCCATCCTATCCCCATCCTCACCCCACGGCATCCCGTGCCATCCCAGCCCAGTGCTGTCTCAAGCCCATTCCGTCCCATCTCATGTGCGTCTTCATCCTGATCCTCGTCCCCCTCTGTCGCTATGCCGAGCCGTGCCGTGCCGTGCCAGGCCTTGCCTCCGGGGCTGAGCGTCCCAGGGGCAGGAGGGCAGCACACCCCATCTCTGTGCCCTGCACCGTCCCTGGGGCACGGGGGAAGCAGGAGGCTTTGGAGGGGTGCTCAGCTCCATGCCTCTCTCCTCGGGGGGCTCTGGCCTTTGCAATCCCCTCCCCAGTTTTCAGGCCGGATGAATTTCAAAGCACTCCATCCCCCAGCCCCCTGCAGGGACCAAGGCAAAGGCTTTCGCCCCTTTCAGCGGCACCAGAGGGGGATGTGGGTAGGGGAGATGCGGGAGGATTTGGGGAGGATTTGGTGGGATTTGGGACATTTTCAAGACAAACACTTTCCCTAAAGAGGATTTAAAAGTCTAATTGTGCCCAATGAAGGGCTTTGGGCCACCCCAGGGGACCGCAGGCGGGCGGGGGAAGAACGGCCTCTGGCTGGGTCCTGTGGCATCGGTTCGAACCTGTCCTGCCCCATGTCCTGCCCTGTACCCATTCCCGTCTCACCTTCTCCTTATATTCCTGTCCCATCTCCTGTCCTAACCTGTGTGGCTCCCTATCTCCTGCCGTCCATCCTGCCCCGTGTTCTGCCCCGTATCCAATCTTGCGTCCCACCTCACATTTTGCCCCCCTGTCTCTTTGGCCCATCCCCAGCCCCGTGCCCATTCTGCCCCACATCTCAGGCCACAAAGGCTGCTGCTCCCTCCTGGGCTGGGTTCCCTGCGAACAGCCCCCGGCTGGTCCCCGCCCGAGCCCCCGGTGGGCGCCGGTGCTGCTCCCCGCAGCTGCGCGGCCGGAGCGGGCAGGTTTGCTAAACAAGTTAATTCGATCAGGGCGTGGGGCTGGCGCGGAGCGAGGCCCCACCGTCGGGCTGCTGGAGCTGTGAAAAGTTAATTCAATTAAGTTTTCCCTCTAAACTAATTAGGCAGCAATCTGCCACGCAAGGAGCTGCTGGTGCTGCCCGGAGCCGGGGAGAGCCGGGAGGGCGAGGAGGAGGAGGAGGGAGAGACGGGGGAGAGCAGAGGGAGGGGAGCACGGAGGGGAGTGCGATGGGGCACCGCTCGGGGTAGAGCCAGGGGCTGTCCCGTGTCCCCGCGGCTCCCGTGGGATGTGGGTGATCCCTGCGGCCTGGGGAGGATGAAGGGAGACGCGTGCTGGCAGTGGCCCAGCTGCCGAACGGGGGAGGCTGAAGGCTGACATCCCCTGTCCCCGAAAAGGGGAGCACTGGCCCTAGGGAGGGCTGGGGACAGGGACCCCCATGGCTCCATCCCGTGGTGTGCTGGGAGCTGCCCCTAGGCTTGGAGCTATGTCCATTGTGCCTGGGTGAACTGGGGTCCCTCCAGAGCTGGTCACAGAGGGGCTGATGGGACCCCTGCAGTGGCACTCCTTGAATGGAACCCCTCTAATGGGTGGATCCCCTCTGATGGAACCCCTCCAATGGATCCCATGCCGATGGGACCTTCTCTGATGGGACCCCTCTGCAGGATCCCCTCTGATCACACCCCAGACTCCCCCAGCTCCAGCCCCACCGTGCTTGGGATGATAGCACCCACCTCATCACTGCCATATCTCCCACACTCTCCAGCCTTCATCACCCCATGGAGTCCCCTAAGTGACGTGTCAGGGGCTCCTGGTGGGTCCCACAGCTGCTCCCAATGGTGCTGGAGGCCTCTGTCCACTGCCACATTGTTCCTGGGGACAAAGCTGGGGTGCTCCAGGGTGTCCCGAGCCCCCATGCTGCTGGCACCCTCTGCCCTGACTGATCAGGTGCCAGCGTGGGGTTCAGATGCTGGGAACTCAATGTGTCTGGCACAGCCAAAGAGGATTCTTCCTCCAGATCCCAAGCTCCCAGTGTGATGGCAGAGCACAGTGTGACACGATGGCACCCAGCACAGCAGGGCACACCCTGAGGGCACACCCCAGTGAACGCGTGTGCTCAGAGGTGCACACACACACAGACCTCAGTGCACACCTCAGTGCACACCTCAGTGCACCTGTAGAAGTTAATCTGACTTTGGGAGGCTCCAGCAGAGCCCGGTGACACTCCCAAACCCTCTAGGGATGGGATCCTGCTTCAGCCCCTGGCAATAAGCCAGGAAAAAAAAAAAACCCTACTGCAATAGGAAGAGAGTTTAAGGAACCCCCCACCAAATTTCCTTGTGTGTCTGGAAGACAAAAACCAGCACCACAGCCAAGGACATCAGGGCAGGGGGGAACAGTGGGATGGGGATCCTGTCTGCATCCCAAGGGACAGTGGCTTGGGGCTCATTAATCCTGGGAGGGTTCCATTTCCAGATGTATTTCATGTTCTGCTCTTCAAAACCTGTGTCTGGGGTGGCCCCAGTCGTGACCATGTCTCCTATTCCACCACGAGCAGCTCCCTGAAGGAGCCCCCATAGGGGGGGCACAGCCTCTGTGTCTCCATGAGGACAACTTGGACAGCTCAGTTCCACCTAAGGTATTAAATATTTCCTGGAAGAAGTAATGAGAAAAATGTCGCCTGGCTGGCCTGGGGAGATGTGACAGTGGGTCCCAGCTCCCAGTGGTGGTGTTCCCCACTCTTGGTGACAATGCTGGCTCATGGTGATGGGCAGGAGACCCAGGAGTGCCCTGGGATGAGGATGGTGGTCTCAACAGTTGCTCCTTCTGGGGACACAAAGGATTGGATGCACATAGCAAGTTTATTGCCATAAAGAAACAGGGACAATACAGAGCAAGTGTCTGGTGGCTTTTATACTCCCACTCAGCTCCCATTCCCCACCTTGCCAGCTCAGCTAACCCAGCAAGCCCCCTGCCACGGGAATGACAAATTCATCCCACCTCCTGCATGGTCCACGATTTACTTCCCCCTTCCTTAAAAAACTCCAACACCCTGTGAAATCCCAGGGCCATCCACTGCCCCATCCCTGAATGCCACCAGGGCACCTTGTCACCCACAGCTGCACCCCTCGAGCCCTTCATGCCCATCCTGGGGCAGCTCCTGCCCATGTCCGTGCCCATGTCCGTGCCCAGTGGTGGCAGGACTGTGGCTCTGCCCTCTCTGACGCTGCTCACTCCAACTCTCGGGGTATTTGATTGTCACTCTGAGTGCCCACAGTGACAGAGATTGTCACTGTGCTGCCTACAAGAAGTAAGTGATGTTTTCGGGGTTCAGTGGCGCCTGGATCTCCAGTTTTCGAGCCTTGCTGTTCTTCTCTACAATCTCCAGCCGCAGGGTTGGCACCTTGGACTTCTCTGTGCTGGAGGAAGAGCCCTCTGTGGTTTTCAGCAGCTGCTTGTCAGAGTCCTCCACGATGATCCTGAGGGTGCAGCCCCGTGGCAGCAAGTCCTGCTCGTAGGCAGCTGCCAGTTGGTTCACCACGCGCCGCTCCACCTGAGGGACAGAGCAGATCCTGACAGGAAAACCCTGTGGAAAGCCTCCCGTGGAGATGACCAGCTCCTCCCCACCCTCAGGTCGTGCAAAATCATGCAACCTTTTCTTCATCCCACTTAGTCCCTGTCTCTGGAGTGTGGGTGTGCCACTTCCTCCCCCAGACCATGGACATCTCCCAGAGATGAGGACAGGCAGACCCACACATTCAGGAAATCATGGAAGGATTTGGGTTGAAAAGGACCTCCTAAAGTTTGTTAACATTTCATACCCCCTGCCGTGTGCAGGGACACCTTATACTAGATGAGGTTGCTCCAGGACCTGTCCAACCTGGCCTTGAGCATTTCAGGGATGGGACTGCCACAGCTTTTCTGAGCAGTCTGTGTTAGAGTCTCACCACCCTCACAGGGAACAATTTCTTCCCAATATCCCATCTAACTGTGCCCTCTGTCAGTTTGAAGCCATCCCCCCCTAATTTAGTATTCCAGGCCCTTGTCCAAAGTCCCTCTCCAGCTGTCTTGGAGCCATTTTAGGCAGTGGAAGGGGCTCTACAGTCCACAGTGCCTTCTCTTGTTCAGTTTGAACACCTCCAGCTCTCCCAGCCTGTCTCCAGAGCAGAGGGACTACAGCCCTCAGAGCATTCCCATGACATCCTCTGGATTTTCTCCAGTGATTCCATCTTTCTTTTGATGCCTTTCCAATTCTGTCTCTCCCTGGGCAATGATGCTAGAGGTGACAACACGAACTTGACCCCAACTTCCCTGTTGCCTTCACCTCATGTTTGATGGAGCGGGCACCGTAGTGAAGATTGTAGCCATCAGCCAGCACATCCATGACCTCCCTGTCCCACAGCAACGTGATGTTGTGCCTTGCCTTGGCCTGCCAGGAGGGAAGGGAGGGAAAGGAAGGATAATTATGGATGCCTGCAGCAAGCCTGGCACCCTTTCTCCTTGAGCAGCGAGGATGCTGCACTGGGGTGCTGAGAAGGGCTGAGTTCCTCCACAACAAAGGACCCCAAAATCCCATTTAGTCCCCAGAAAGCTCAGATGTGCAAAGACCAATTAGACAAATGACATCTATGAGGGCAGCCTGGAGCTCATCCCTGGTCCAGTCCAAGAGGAACCATCTCTGCTGCTCCTAGAGGTCTCAACTCTCCCCAGCACCCCAAATTCAACAGCTTGTATGATGATCATACACAACGTGTGCTTCTACCCCTGAACAGATGCTCTGGCAGGGTTTTCTTCTGGAGTTATTCTTGGAAGTCCCCTCTAAAGCCATTGATTTTTTACCTTTTTGGCCCAAAAATTGAGCTCCTTGTTGACCAGCTGGATGAGCTCTGAGTGGCAAAAAGGGAGAAAATAGACAATTTCATTGATCCTCCCCAAGAATTCGTCCCGTCTGAAGTGAGCCTGCAGGAACAAGGGAGGAGGTCAGCAGGGACAGGGATGGTGACCCTGGTGGGAACAGCTGTGAGGCATTGCAGAAGGAGCTCCCCAGGGATCATCCCACCTCCCACAGCTCCCAGCAGCCATCCAACCCCCATGCCATGGAGCTGGGCAGCATCTGAAGGTCATGGGGATGTCACTGCAGTCAGGTTTTCCTGACCTTGGGAAAGCAGGGAATCCCCAAATCACACTGCAGCACTTCCTCTCCTGTGTTCCCTTCCCACCATGCACTGTGGCTTCACTCCAAAAGTAAAGAAGCTGTGACTTATTTCTTCTGGGCTCTGACCTCTCCAACATTTTTAGTGGAGTTACATCCCTTCTCTCATAGCTGGGAGAGAAACACAGGGAAGGAGTCTGGGACCCAAGCTCAGGACACCTGAAACATGAGCCATGAAAACATCATCCATACCTTCAAGATGGGGCGAATAACCTTCTCCTTGAACTGCTTGGAAATTGTGATCTTGTCGGTCATCTGGACATCATCTGGAAGAGAGGTGGATGGGGGGTGTCAGTAGGGACAGTGGGACCATGGCTTTAACTCTGGACAAGCTGGAGCTGAGGGCAAGGAAAGGTCTGGAGGGTACTGCAGGACAGACCTGGGACCTCCAGATGTGCCAGCAGTTTGCTTTGGCAGCATGGTGTCCCTGCACTGGGTGCTGTGGTGCTGCAGAGGAACACCCTGTGCTGATGTGGCTCCCCTGAATGGCTAAAGAGCCCTGGCCCTGCCTCTGCTCCCTGCTCTGTGCCCACAGGAGCTGCTCCCAGAGATTTTTGGGAAGCTAAAGTGCCCAGTTGGGCTCCACAGCAGCTGATGAACTGACACAGAGCACACTGGCCCTCTGGGGCTGGGAGCACTGAAAGAGCCTATGGTTTCTCCAGCAAACAAACTCATGTTCAGGGTGCCTGCAGCACTGCTCAGGCTGCAGTCCACTTCCCTCTGCTGACTGCAGATGGAGCCAGGGTCTGGCTGCTCTCAAATCCTGGCTCCCAGCCACTCTGGATGCTTGGCTGCAGCATCATCCTTCTTCCTCCCAGTGCCCTCTACCTCTTTGTCTTCATCATCCCAGTTCTTCCCACAGCTTTGCCCATTCCACACTCAGGAGCTTCCATGTGCTGTTTGACACCAGGGTGCTCACAGTGAGACAGATTCCTGTGCTCTGGATGGCATCCTGGCACACAGGGTAGGGCAGGGGACACAGAGCCATGCCGAGTGCTGGGAGCCTGTCCCAGCTTTGATGAAGACTGCTGCCCCTCACCAGCAGTGGCAGAAGGGGTTCTCAGGCTCCATGGATAGGTAGTTTAGGTTGGAAGAGCCCCCTGAGACCATTAAGTCCGAGTGTTCCCCCACCACTAAACCGTGTCCCCAAGTTCCACACCCACACATCTTTTAAATCCTTCCAGGAATGGGAACTCCACCACTGCCCAGCTTGTGCCAGGGCTGGACAACACTTTTGGGGAATAAATTTTCCCAGTATCCAACCTAAACCTCTCCTGGCATAAACTGAAACTGTTTCCTCTTGTCCTGTCACTTGTTACCCGGAAAAAGAGACTTGGTGCTCCCTTGGCTCTGTTCAGGCAGCTGTAGGGAGTGAGGAGGTTCCCCCTAATGCCCAAAGTGGTGCAGGGTGCTCTGGAATCACCTGATCCAGTTCCAACCCCTCTCTCTCGGGCAGGGATGCCAACAAGTCCCAGTATTTTGGCAGAGGAGAGCTGGAAAGGCAGAGGAGCCAGCACTGCTAGCAGCATTCCCACTTCCCACATGTAATATCTGCTGCTGCCACTGGTAGATCCAGAGCCCACCGGGAAGCTGCTCCTTTCGTTTATCTTCCCATTTATCTGCCTGCCAGGCACTTCAGTGACCTCCTGCCATGGCATGTCCACACTGAGAGCTCAGGAAATGGGCTGGAGCTCCTTGAAACACAATTGAGGGCAGCTGCTGTGCCCAAATGCCCTCCCCAGCTCCTCTCCTGCTGCAGCTGTACCACCCCAGAAATTAAAATTCAATGTGCTCCTCATTGAGCAGGGAAACATTTGGCATTTTCAAATGTTATTCTGGAAAGTTCAGTTGACAATGTGTTTTGTCCTTTACCCGGCTTGATTGAAGTTTAAAGATTCTGAATTAAGCCAATGTCGACAGCCACTTCTCCAAAGTAAAAGGAAGAGACAGGGAGAAAGAAGCTGGAAAATAGATTTGATGCCAAAATCCAACCTTTTTTCCTGCTCCTGTGGAGCTCATGCAGGAATATGATGTATCTGAGATGGCACAGGCTGGATACCTTCACAGACATGTGGCATCCAGACAATTAAGATCATAAAAAGATCTTAACAACCCCAAAGTAAGTTTTTTAAGACTGATGAGAAAATAAGGGATGCAGCCACTGTCCATGGCTCCCTGGTTGTCCACAGGAACAGCAGCAGCTGATGGAAACAGGTTTTTCCTCTGCTCCATCTAACAAACACTGCCTAAAAGAGACAGTCCCTGGTGCTAGCAACACCACTCATCTGTATATCCTCAGAGTTACCAGCAAAGGCACATCAAGTTTTCATTTTCAATCTCAGAGACTGCCCCTTGCTCTCCTCATGCCCCTTTTATTACCTAATTCACATTTTGGGAAATTTTTCTCCAGGAGCCTGGTATGTGAGGCCAGGACTCCCATTCCACGGGGAGGTAAAATTCACTAAACTCAGTCCTTTTGGGAAGGACTGACAGGAAACAAAATTTTTCCTCTTTCATATGAGCACCTGAACCAGCCAGCCTTTTGCAGGAAGCAGGTGGAAGGATCCCAAAAGAAAGAGAAGGGCGAGTTCATAAAGAGAATCACGGAATCACATAAAAGTTTGGGTTGAGAGGAATCTTAAAGACCATCCAGTTTCAATCCACCTGCTCTGAAATCCTCATTATTTAACATTGCATCCTTCAGAGGGAGTCAGTGTCTTTAAGGCTCTGTCCAATCTCTCAGCACTTCTCTATGCACTTCCATGGAAGCGTTTCAAACCAAGTTCAATGGGGCTTGGAGCAACCAGGTCCAGGCTCATGGCAGGGGATTGGAATGGGATTGTCTTTAAGGTCCCTTACAACCCAACTCCCTCTGGGATTTCAAGACTTCCTGGCAGAGAGGGGACTGAAGAGTCTGGGTGTGCCCCCTGCCAAGGGATGGCTGAGCTGGTGTCAAAGTTGTGTTAAGAAGGAGGGAGGTTCTTTAGGGATTTGAAGATTGAAAGTCCAGTACCTAAGTTTTCTGCGATCCTTTTCTTGCTCATCTCCATGGCCTCTTGCCTCAGCTGCAGTGCATGCTGTGCAATCTCCTCACTGGCCACGTTGGAGGTCATGATGAAGATGGCATCCTTGCAGTCAATGGTCTTCCCTTTCCCATCTGTCAGCCTGCCCTGTAACAACAGCAAGATGACACTGGCTGTGGACGTAGCCAAAACACCAGGAAAAAGAACACGGGTCCTGTTTTTCCCCAGAGTGGATTTCATTTTGAAGGGATACCCAAGGACTGAGGTGGAAGGAAGCAAGGAGAAGTCCTTGTCTCTCCAGGAATGTCAAGAACTTCTCCTGCACATGGTCCCAGCCTGCTCCATCCAGGACAGAACTGATTAAAGCTCTGGGAAATGCCTTGCCATGGCCTTGTTCAGCCTGGAGAGAAGGAAGGGCTTCTCGCTCTCTACAGCTCCCTAAGAGGAGGTTGGATCTGGGACAGGAATCTTGGTCTCCTCCCAGGTAACAAGGGACAGGACAAGAATAAATGGCCTCAAGTTGCACCAGGGAATGTATAGGTGTGATATCAGGAAGTATTTCTCCCCAGAAAGTGCTGTCCAGCCTTGGCACAGTGTACCCAGGGCAGTGTTGGATTCTCCATTCCTGAAGGGGTTTAAAAGCCATGTGGATATGGCATTTAGGCTCAGTGATGAGCTTGGCAGTGCTGAGGGAAGGGTTACACTGGATGGTCTCAGAGGGCTTTTGCAGCCTCAATGATTCCATGACTGTGTGGCTGCCCATATGTAACTCCCCAGCCTTTGACCTTCTGCCTACCTCCCTGTGGTGGTTTTAGGTCTGACACAAGCCCCAGGCTCAGGTCAGCACTAATGCTAACCCTAACCCTAACCCTGAGTCTAACCCTGCTGTGGCTGTGGTTTGGGCTGGGCAGAGCCCACAAATAACCATATTATGGCTGTAACAGAGTGACCTGAGGAGCAGAACTCCTCATCCCTGTGGGACTGATCCCCTGGCAAACCAGGGCTGCCCAGCACCACTGCTGCTGCAGTGGCATCAACCCTCAGCCCCCCAAAACAATCCAGGAACCTTTCCAAAGCACCAGTGCTCTTGATTAATAATATCAAAAAAGAGAGGGAAATAAGGAAAAAAGCAGCACTTCCCCAGGCTGTTTCTTTCCTCAATCCATCTCCAACAGCAGAGATCCAGCACAATGACACAAATCCTTGTTGGGTGCTTGAGATTAACATTTGGGTTATTGCCCTGTCAAGTGCCTGGTACAGGAATTGATTTCACATTGAACTGCTACTGTGATGATCTATGCAAGAAAAATGGTGCTATTAATCCTTAAAACAAAACAAAACAAAAAACCCCTTCAAAACCTTGCAGCATGTTGCCCTGGAGTTTGATGGCCTCTGAGGACAGACTGGAACCTTCAAAACCAACCAGAGAGCTGGAGAGTGACTTTGGACAGTGGCTGGGAGTGACAGGAAAAGGGATAATGGCTTCATACTGCAAGAGGGCAGGGTTAGATGGGATATTGTGAAAAATTTCTTCCCTGTGAGGGTGGTGAGGCCCTGGCACAGGTTGCTCAGAACCTGTGGCTGCCCCATCCCTGGAACTGTTTAAGGCCAGGTTGGACGTGGCTTGGAGCAACCTGGTCTAGTGGAAGATGTCCCTGCCCATGGGAGGGGTGGTGGACTTTTAAATGAGCTTTTAAGGTCCCTCCCAACCCAAACTGCTCCATTTGGCACCCCTCTCACCCCCTTATTGTTATCTTCTGCATGTCTTTGTGTCCACTCCCACCTAAAATGTGGATTTACCTCATCAAAGAGCTGCAGCATGATGGTGAGCACATCAGGATGGGCTTTGTCCACCTCGTCAAAGAGCACCACAGCATTTGGGCATTGCCTCAGCTTTTTGGTGAGCTGTCCACCCTCTTCATGGCCCACGTAGCCTGGTGGTGAGCCAATGAATTTCGCCACCTGGGAGGAAGGAACAGGAATGGTGAAGGCTGATCCATGGACAATGGGAATGAAGCCCTTCTGGTAGCTCATGAGGCTGCCACTGCTCTTTGCTGCTGACAAAACAAATTATGTGTCCTTTGTGACACCTATCCCACCCCCAGGTATCCCAAAATCAGCTTAATAAGCAACTATTGAACAAAAAAAGGATTGAGCAATTCCCTGCCCAGAGCTCAAACCAGCAGAATCCAAGGAGCAGGCATAGGCAGGTGGGAAGACACCAGCCCTGCTTTGCTGTGCAGGGTCTGAGCAACCTGTCCCAGACGACCAAGACCTGTTTTATTCCTTTTACCCTTTTTAAGAGCAAGGACTCAAAGGATTATGAGTAGGAGGTGGTTCTGGTGCAGAATCAAAGCCACCAATAGGCTTTATGGGAGAGGCCACAAGTAAAATACTTTTCCTTTGTCATTGCTTATTGACACAGTGGAGTTTTTTTTATGTTTAGAAATTTAGAAGGTTATACAGAATAGTATTTCTGACAGCAGGAAAGTTTTGGCCAAATGACAATTTTTGACACATAGCTTGGTGCATCTTACATCTAACCCAGGTCTGAGTGTCATCTGAAGTCACAGTCTGTTATCACAGAATCATGGAATGGTTTGGAAGTGACCACACAGTGCCAGCCCTGCTGCTGTACAAAGGGACACATTCCACTGCACCAGGTTGCTTCAAGCCTCATTCAATTCTGGCCTTGAACACTTCCAAGGATGGGGCAGCCACAGCTTCACTGGGCAACCTGTCCCAGTGTTTTACTCTCATTGCTAGGACGTTGCTGCTTTTTGGGGAGACAGAGCCCTGCAAAGGGGTTTAAGACTCCCTCAGCTCCAGGGGTGACCTTGGCAAGGATTGCAGAAACCCTGGCACCTTGGACCTCCCGTGGCACCAGAACTGGGCAGAAGTTGTGATGGGAGGGGTGGACTTGGCACCACTGTCCTGGGTTCTCCTCCTTTCCTCCATGGAAAGTAGGCTGAGGCAACAATCCCACACTGGACTCAGCAGTGTTTTGGGGATAAGGGGCTTGGGGCAAGCTGTGCCTGCCTGGGCACTGGTAGGTGATGAACAGCATGTGGCTGTAGGTTTTCATGCACAAGATGATCCTCTGGATTCCACCGTCAGCTGCTCTCTCCCCAAGAGCTTCCCACCCCAAGGGAACTCACAGCACTGGACACATCTTGTTAAAGTTTTCCTTGCTCCTTGGTCTCTGTTCCTAATTAACCTCAATGTCTTCCAGCCAGGACAGGGATAATTTTTGCAGTAGCCAGGAGGAGCAAGGCTTGGACCTGGAGGATATTCTATGTCCAGAATAGAACATACTCTGGGAGCAGAGGGAAAGGAGTCTCTTCTGGGGAGAAACAGCTTCCTTCTGGTCAAATAAGAATGGCAGAAGGATGTGGAGCTGGAGGGCGTGGCTGGGGGAGAAGTGGCTGTGGCTGGGTTGGGTCAGTGAGCATTTGGCATGTGAATCACTCTCTCTCTCTCTTTTACATACTTTTGTTATTAATATTACTGCTTGTTTGTTTTCTTATCTCATTTCTGCTTCCAGCAAATTGTTCTTTTCTGTACCCATGGCCTTCACCTTTTGAGCCTCCAGTTCTCTCCAGCCCACTGCTGTGGGGAGGGATAAGGAAAGGTGGGGAGTGAGTGAGTGGCTCCTGGTTTGGAGTGTCTCAGTGGAAGCACTAAATTGGGGTGCACCATGCCTAAGCCACCACGCTCAATTAAAGTTGCCTTCTGGCAATTTACTTGCAATTTAATGCACAACTAGGAGCAAGTCCTGGTGTTCTGCTGTGCTCCCACCCCGAGACACCAAAATGCCCGTTTTTTCTGGATTGAATTTGAAGCTGCTCCCTTCCAAGCCCATTTACTGACCTCATGCCTCTCCTGGAACTCCGACATGTCCAGTCTGATGAAACCCTGCAAGAGACTTAGGATGAGATTTGATCAATCTGCTCGCTGCCAGAGCTGGAGCAGTACTGACAGGGCTGAAATTTTCTAAATAAAATAGATATTTTTGTGGTTCAGCTTTTAAGAAATCAATCACAAGAAGAATGCAACAACCCTCCACCCATCAAACCCAACCAACCATCCATCAAAAATCATGAAGTTGAGGTGAACTGGGCTTGTGGGTGATCACCTGAAACAGAGAATAATGTTAGATAATGTATAGCTTCCACCCAAGTTTCCATTTTTCCTATGAAAAGCTGATGATTCATTGCAGGCACTGAATGCTGTGATCATGGAGCTGCAATCCACATCCTAGATGGGAAAGGGAAAGAAGGGAAGGAGAGGGAACGGGAGGGAAGAGGAATATTTCAGTTGGGAAGGACCTGCAGTTGATCCTCTCATCCAGCTGACAAAGAAGAAGCCAAGCCTGAACTTCCCAGCATCATCCTGGACATAGTCAACCAGACATAACCACTGTCCATGATGGAGAAGGAGACATGTCTGGGAACACATCTCATCTGGACATGTGTACATGGCACACATAGGGACACCTTCAAATGGAGACCCCAGAACTAGAGAACAGAACCACTGAACCATTTGGGTTGGAAAAGCTCTCTGAGACAACACAGCCAAACTGTTCCCCCAGCACTGCTAAGCCCACCACCAATCCATGTCCCCAAGTGCCACATCCACACATCTCTTAAACCCCTTCAGGGATGGGGACTCCACCACTGCCCTGAGCAGCCTTTTCCAGAGCTGAACAGAAAAAAAAAATTCCCTAATATCCAGCCTGTCCTCCCTTGTTGCAACTTGAGGCAGTTTCCTCTAGTCCTGTCATTTGTTACCTGGGAAAATAATGGAATCAGAGAATGGTTTAGGTTGGAAGGGACCTTTAGGACTACCCCATTCCAACCCTCCTGCCATGGATAGGGACACCTTCCACTAGACCAAGTGTCTCCAAGTCCCATTCAACCTGCTTTTGAACAATTTCAGAGATGGGACAGCCACAGGTTCTCTGGGCAAAATATTCCCATGCAATAATTTCCCTGAAAATTATTAAAATATCTACAAACTGCCCAGGGCAGAGCCAGGTGGAAAAAAATTGACTCTCAGATGAAAGGGAGACAGTTCCAGATTTTCCTTTCTTAATTTGTCAGTTCCTGTGAATTGCTGCCTCTCATCAGAGCCTGTGAGGGGTATGACCCCCTCTCATCCCTCATTAGGGCATCAATGAGCTGAGCTGGTTCATTACTAATAAATCCCAGATTCCTGCTGCTATCAAATTAACACAACTCAGGGTTTAACTGATTTCCCCACTGAGTGTCTGGCCATGGAGCAGTTCCACATGTGGGATTGGGGATGAAGGCTTGAGATCTAGGGTTTATGGCTTCTGGAAGGCATTTACAGAGGCATGAGGAGAAGAAACCAGAGCAGCTGTTTTTATAGCTTTGGTTCCAGTTTGGTCTTCTTTTGACCCATGTTGCTGCATTGTGTGTCCTTTCACTGCTGGAGGATGTGGGGAAGAGGGATTCATCTACACACAGCTCTGCTTGTCTTTTCTTCTTTTCCCTGGCTCCATGTGGGAGAGAGCTAAGCACCTCTTACAGGTAGGCAGAGGCTTAAATGTGAAACATGGAAAGAATGGAATGTAACAGAATGGAATGGGAGATTGGGATTGAACAGAATGGAATGGAACAGAATGGAAGATGGGTATGGAATGGAATGGAATGGATTTGACCAGAATAAAACAGAATATTGGAATGGAATAGAACAGAACAGAGTAGAATAGATTGCAACTGTATGGATTGAAATAATTGTAATGGAAAAGAATAGACAGAATGGAATAGAATAGATTGGAATAGACTGGAATGCAACAGAATAGGAAGAACAGAACAGATTAGAAAGGAATGGAATGGAATGGAATGGGACAGGAGAGAAGAAAAGAGAACAGAACAGAACGGAATGGAAACTCCAGACACCACTGAAGTGTCCTCCTGAAAGCCACCACCTCCATTAAATACTTCTAAGCCATCTTCTCCAAAATGTGACCACTGGGTAACAAACTAAATAACTCAAACTGCTTCTGGATACCAAACAATTCAGCACTTAATATTCTGAGCAGGAAATCAATGTTGCATTGCTACAGGTGGTGGAGCTGGAGACATGGAAAACAGATTCCTGGAATTTTATCCTTCTAACAATTTACAGTGATATTAGTAATAGAGGCAAAAAAAAAAAAAAAAAGAGTTCACAACACAGGTGTCAAAATGAGAGCAAAATTCATCAGGGAGCACTAATGTTATATCCATTTAAATTTTTACAATTCAAATAGTCTGGTGACACAGACAGGAGCATAGAGAGTGCCCTGGACTGGTCCCAGTGTGGGCAGCAAGGTGAAGTGGGGATTTTGCCCCTCTGCTCTGCTCAGGTGAGAACCTGCAGAGCTGCCTCCAGCTCTGGGGTCAAACCTCACAGGGATATGGAGTTGTTGGAGTGAGTCCAGAGGAGGCCACGAAGATGCACTGAGAGCAGGAGCCCCTCTGCTCTGGAGAGAGGCTGAGAGCTGGGGAAGAGATAGCTCCCAGAAGACCTTAGAGATCCTTCCAGTGCCTAAAGGGGCTCAAGAGAAGGGCATGGAGTGACAGGACAAGGGGAACAGCTTCCTACTGACAGAGGGCAGGGTTAGACTGAAGGAATTCTTTGCTGTGAGGGTGGTGAGGCCCTGGAACAGGTTGCCAAGAGAAGCTGTGGCTGCCCCATCCCTGGAATTGTTCAAGGCCAATTTGGATGTGGCTTTCAGCAACCTAATCTAGCAGAAGGTACCTCTGCATTTGACAGGAGGAGTGGAACTGGATGATCTTAAAAGACCCTTCCAACCCAGACCTGTCTGTGGCTCCATGACTCACACAGATCTCTCTCAGTGCAGAAGATTCCCTTTCTCAGGGCAGCACAGCCACACAATAAGCCCTGTGACAACCCTCCCCACAGCCCTTTACTGCCAGCACAAAGCAGGGATGAGCCATTACCTTTTTAATGTCCTTATGGATGTACTTGGCTGTTTGCTTGGCCAGCTCTGTTTTACCTGTTCCAAAGAGGGAAAGAAAAAACTTGCATTAAACCAGGTCTGTCCATCTTCTGTTCATCAGCTCTGCTAACACCATGGTGGGAAATTCTTGCAACCAATGCATGTATTTTCCTTGAGAAGTGGGTATTGCTGTTTTATCTCCAGGATCACACTCACTGCAGTTCCCAGCCTTTGGCAGGGTGAGCAGATGCATTAAAACAGTGGCATCTCTGCATTGGTTCCTTCAGCTTTAATTGATTCTCACATGATGGGAACAAAGCTCTTGATTTTTCCCACAAAAAGATGTGGATAGATCAGAGTTTTGCTATATTGGATAGATCAGATTTTTGCTATATTTACCCTCAATATTCCAAGTACCTTGTGCAACGCCTCGTAATCTCCAAATAAAGAATTTTAAAGAAATGGGGTGTTTTTTCTTTACTTCATATAAGATGATGGGCAAAAAATATCTGGGATTAGGAACAATCAGTAATGGAGCAAATCCACCCTGATGAGGGTGAACACATGCACCAGTTCATGCCAGGCCATATCATGTTCTCCCAGGCCATCCATCTGGGGAAAAACTTCATTAAAGAGGCAGTTTTATTGAAGTGTGGGTGCCAGAGAATTTCTCCTCCCTGCTGCTACCCCCCCAGCATGACACTGCTGGCTTTGTCAGGTTGATCAGGGGAAGGATTGGGCTGATTTTGGCTCCTGGGGTGACCAGCAAAGCTGAGCTGAAGCCTGTCATCCCTCTGGAGGATGGGTGCTCTGGGGGTTGACACTTGTCCCTTGCACACCTATCAGCAGTGCACTCCACATGTGGGATTTACTTGCACACTGAAAAATAAATGAGCAGGGACAGAAATAACTATTCTGAAGAAAAAACCCCATGTGTTTTTAAAAGGAAATAAGGTTAAAAGGTACATTCTTACTGGAGTATTGTACATCTGCCCACAGCTGTATTGCAGGGACAATAGATCTGCTGGGTCAGATCAGCAAATCACCAAAAAAAGGGCTACAAATATAGGAATTCATGGGGTGTGCTAAAATATAGGAATTCATGGAGTGTGGTCTGCTCCACCTGATAAATCTCTGCCAAAATTTTGCATTTGATTTCAATTTGAGCTTTGCTGACTTTGGATGCTGCTCCTGATGTGTAAGGATGCAAGAAACTAAAAGAAAGGAAAAGGAAAAGGAAAAGGAAAAGGAAAAGGAAAAGGAAAAGGAAAAGGAAAAGGAAAAGGAAAAGGGGAAGGGAAGGAAAGAGAAGAGAAGAGAAGAGAAGAGAAGAGAAAGAAGAGAAGAGAAGAGAAGAGAAGAGAAGAGAAGAGAAGAGAAAAGAAAAGAAAAGAAGAAAGAAAAGAAAAGAAAAGAAAAGAAAAGAAAAGAAAATAAAAGGAAAAGTAAAAGAAAGAAAATAAAAGAAAAGAAAAGAAAAGAAAAGAAAAGAAAAGAAGAACAGAAAAAAGGAAAGGAAAGGAAAATGAAAAGGAAAAGGAAAAGGAAAAGGAAAAGGAAAAGGAAAAGAAAGGAAAGGAAAGGAAAGGAAAGGAAAGGAAAGGAAGGAAAGGGAAAGGAAAGGAAAGGAAAGGAAAGGAAAGGAAAGGAAAGGAAAGGAAAGGGAAGAAATGAGGAAAAAAATGTAAAGAAAAAAACCAGAAAAGAAAACGGAAAGGAAAGGAAAGGAAAGGAAAGGAAAGGAAAGGAAAAGAAAAGAAAAGAAAAAAAAAAGAAAACGGAAAGAAAAGGAAAGGAAAGGAGAGGAAAGGAAAGGAAAGAGAAAAGAAAAGAAAAGAAAAAGAAAAGAAAAGAAAAGAAAAAGAAAAAGAAAAAAGAAAAGAAAAGAAAAGAAAAGAAAAGAAAAGAAAAGAAAAGAAAAGAAAAGAAAAGAAAAGAAAAGAAAAAGAAAAGAAAAAGAAAAGAAAAGAAAAGAAAAGAAAAGAAAAGAAAAGAAAAAAGGATAGCCCCATGGAGTCCATGGGAGTGGAAAAGCAAAAAAAATTTACATCCCTGAGTCTTCAGATCTGCTGTAGCAGGGCAATGAAGCATCAAAAATATTTTATCCTGGTTTTATACAGCTTTATAGCAACTTATTTGGAGTTAATGCTTGGCCTGGCACTGCTCTGTGGCAGGAGCATGGTCTCACCTATGCCCCTTTAACCCCTCCAGCACCGGAGCATCAGCACCTTCTTGAGCCCTTTGAGAGGCAGTGGAGGCAGAAGCCCTGAGGTTGTTCCAAATGTCACAAATCAGTTCCTTTGAAGCTGTTTTGTGGGGGTTTTTTGCCACAACTAAAAGTCATTTGGACCATTTCATGAACTGATCAGCTGTCATGTGGCATTTGATTGGGCTGGAGGACAAATCTTATCGGTGTCAATAAAATCCTGTCATTCCAAAGCAATCTGTGCCCACAGGAGCAGACGAACAGAGATTCAGTTTGCAGGCAGCAAATTTCTACAATCATCCCAGCACTCCCACTGAAATAGAGGGGTTTTCACCAGAAAGTTTTCAAGTTACACTTTC
This sequence comes from Sylvia atricapilla, assembly GCF_009819655.1. Classification (NCBI taxonomy): domain Eukaryota; kingdom Metazoa; phylum Chordata; class Aves; order Passeriformes; family Sylviidae; genus Sylvia; species Sylvia atricapilla. Next base: position 1,350,646 of record NC_089141.1, read on the forward strand.
ACTCTGAAAATTGTCCCTTTCTGAGACTCAGAGGTAGGTTGTCCTCTGGGATAACTCTGCCTGAGGCTGGATGTGGCTGTCTGTGCTGGTGTCCAGCTGTGGTCACCCTGCTGGATGACGGGTGACCTGCTGAAAGATGACACTGTGTTTAAACGGTATTTTATTCAGACCCTGCAGCCCTGCAACAGTTTCCACCCCCTCTCCTCAGGGCTCTCCCTCTCCCTCACAACCCAAATGTTACCTATTCCAGATGATCCCAAGAAAAGAAACACCAGCGGGTGCTCCTCATCGTACCAGCCATTTTCCTTCCTCCGAATAGCTGCATTTGAAGACAATGAAAACAAAAAAGAGGGGAGGGGGGGAAACATATAAATCAATGCCACAAAGCAAGTGTAATTATCACTAAGTATACACTATGTTTTACTGCTCTCTACCCACTCCCAGTCCTCCCTGCCATTAGTGCTCTCTAATTTGATTAGCCAGCCAAGGCCCCAGAGACACCTAATAAGGTTAGCATGGATTTGGAAAGCTGCCCAGAGCAGATTTCGGATAAAGTTTTCCAGGATGTGCACTCAGCGTTGCCAGGGAGACGGTGGAGGGGGGGGACAAGGATGGATGGATGGACAGAGGGATGGAGAGGCATTGTGCCTTGCCAGCTCCCAAGTGCAACCTTGCTGTGAGGAAAAAAACAGCAGTTTTGAAGAGGTTTATAGGTTATTTCTGGCATGGAATGGGAAAGAGAGAGGTGGCTGAAGGTCACAAACGCTCTGAATTGGTGCAAGGACTGGGAAAAGTGTGGTGATTATCTCGGTGCCTCTCTGGACAGCAGCATCCAAGTGCATCCTGGGTGAGATACCAGTGGAAAATTTTACAAAAGGCAAGGGCCTTTCCTTCCCAAACTCCCAGTCTGACCAGCACAGCCCTTTCTCAGCACAGACATGGATCTGCTGTGCAGAGTGGGTGATGGCTCCCACCTCCATGGGTGCCCACAGCTCCCCAAGGTGCTCTTCAGCCCCCCAGAGCAGCCTCAGTCTCTGTGAGTGTGCTCACCAAACCAGTAGCATCACTGCACTGGGCTTATTTGAAGGAGGAGGAAGTGCTTTTGAGGCCAAAAGATCCAAATCTCATCCTCTGCTGGCTGGATCTGGTCTCTGGAACACAGAAGTGGTTCTCCTGGATCAGACCAGCTTCTAGTTCAATGTGAGAGGTTAACTGACATCCCAGCCTTTCTGCTTTATCTGCAGTACTCCAGTCCAGCCTGTAAATCTTGTAAGGCATTTTGTAAAAGAGAATGTGCACTGTACAGACTCAGGACCCCTCACACCCAGCAAGGTCTCATGCCTGGTGCACAGTGTTCCCAGATCCAAACTCAAAATATGGCACATTAAGAAGCAGGGCATGAAAATGGAAAGATGCCCAAAAATTGTAACTGACAGGAAGTTGAAGGTAGCAGGGAAAAATAGCAGCACTGGAGGTGGGATGAGCAGAAGGAAAACACTGGCAGAGCTGTGGCTTAAAGGTCTTGGAATGCTGCTGCACACAGGCATGGCAAAGCTTGGCCTCTGCTGCCTTTCAGTGGTCTTCACAGCAAAAACAGGGATAAAGCCAGGAAAGAATAAACCCACTTCTCTTTGTGACTGTCACCCTCAAAACACA